>NW_022436949.1:8339572-8647148 GCF_009761245.1 Sapajus apella | reverse complement strand
AAAAGAAAGAAAGAAAGAAAGAAAGAAAGAAAGAAAGAAAGAAAGAAAGAAAGAAAGAAAGAAAGAAAGAAAGAAAGAAAGGAGAAAAGGAAGCAGGGAAGGGAGGGAAAAAGAGGGAAGGAGGGAGGGAGGTGACAAAGAAAAAAAAAGAGAGAAAAGAAAGAAAGAATAAAAGAAAGAAAGAGAGAGAAGAAAAGAAAAACTAAGAGCACTGAAGTAAAAAATTTCCATTAAAATGATTTTGTAAACAATTCAGCCAATACAGAAGACAGGAATTTTACCACTTCTTAATTGTTTAAATTGCTTTTATGGTATAATACATCCAACATTTTTGTCCATATTCTTGCTTGTTTATATTGTCACTCTCTTTACTACATCTAGTTTTTCCTTCTTGGGCTTCATTATTTGTATTTCATTTTCAAGCCTCCCCTGCCACTACAAGAATAAATATATATTTTTCTCTAATTTCCTCAAAGATGAATATATAAATGTTCAAAGATGTAATAGCCCAAGATATCTATTCCCCAAATCAGATATTCATTTCAGCAAACTGATTTTTTAAAAGCAGACCTCAAAATCAAATATCAAATTTAATCAAATTTTATATATATATTTTCCTGAGATGGAGTCTTGCTGTATCAATCACACTGGAGTGCACTGGCAGGATCTCAGCAAACTGCAAACTTCACCTCCCAGGTTCAAGTGATTCGTCTGTCTCAGCCTCCTGAGTAGCTGGATTACAGGTGCCCACCACCACACCTAGCTATTTTTTTGTATTTTTGGTAGAGATGAGGTTTCACCATATCGGTCAGGCTGGTCTTGAACTCCTGATCTCAAGTGATCTGCCCACCTCGGCCTCCCAAAGTGCTGGGATTACAGGCATGAGCCACTACTCCTGGCCCCCAATAATAATTTATTGAGCTTTCTGAAGAGCTGACTTAAAATAAATTAGCTAAATAATTAACTATCTCAAGGAAAATATCTATGTAACTGCTGCCTTCTACCTTCTTTCATCCTATAACTTGGATGGTATTTTATAATTCTACACCTCATTAGATTGACACTCATGGTACAGCATTTCTTTCCACTGGGGATTACCCACATCCCTTACACGATTCCCTTTGTGTATTTATTTAATATTTGTAACACAACATTTGGATTTATTACAGGTCATGAAATCTCTTCTGTAAGTCATCTTTTGCTTGTATTATAGTAAAAATAAGATCTGAGTCTACACTCTAGGAAACACCATTGGGAAATATTATTCATATTTATATTGTATAATTAAAGAATATAGGTTTCATCACAATTTGTAAGGACTATGTTCTCAAAGTTTTATCATTAACCAAGTTATCAGTTGTGTTGCTTATGCTTAAAGTGATTGTAATAATAAATTACTTTTTCACAAATGAGAAAATGAATGGGCTTCCCTTAATTTTCCTGCTGTCACCTCTAAGTTCATAAAGGAATTTGATTACTTTCTTGACAGAGAAGACTTGGACTATAACAACTACTCAAACTGTCACCATGTAAGACAGAGTTTATGACTCCTTGCCCAAATTTCCTAGGCAGTGGCAATTTCCCAACATTATTTCTATTTTTCTCAATTACCTCTACCTGAATGGTATGATACCACTCCTGAAAACCACTGGATTGAATGATGGAATGGCTAAGTCTCAGCACAACAGAAGGAAAGTCTTAAAAAAGTGAGGGACACAATTTACTCGTTAAATCATATACTCTGTGAATTTATCCTATATGCAAGACTCCTACAGAGACTAGTGGTTTGATGACTAGTGGAAATACAAAAACACACACAAATAAATGACTAATAAAAGTTCTATACCAAAATTATGTATACAGGTTAATGAAGCACAGAGAATGGAGTGATTAACTGTTGGCACAATGAACAATGAAGGAAGTTCAGGGAATGGGAACAGCATGGGCAGGAACAAAAAGGCATGGTGGCTTAATAAAAAATATTCAGTGTGCCTGGAACAGTGAGTGAAGATTTAAAGAGCAATGAAGAGGAGACTGCTGTACAAACTATGAAAATGAACTCAGGATGAATCAAAAGTGGATGTATCCAGCATGTTACATCTCTGGTTTTAAATCCCAAATTTTGTTACCAAATTAATAACAGATTCAATCAATCCCTCCTTTATATGTACAACTTCCTTTACTTTTATTCATCTTGTTTGGCCTCCTGTGAGCCCCTTTATTAAATTTGTAGACTCAACATTCTTTATTTCTAAAAACTGCCCTCTATTTTATCTTTCAAATTTCAGGCCATCATTAGCTTCAATGCAGATGCCGAATATAATCTATATAACTCTTTTAAACATTTGTCTCACATTTTATATTTGTTTGTTACTGCATTCAGTGCCAATCCTTCATCTGACATGTACAGATTATTAACTCATTATTTTAATGTAAAAGATGTCAACTATGCAATTATCTAAAACATGTACAATTAACAAATATGAATGGTAAAATGAATACTTATTCTGGCATATTGACTAATATTTTCCCTCATAGTCACTCTCCCATCCTAAAAGCAAACCATATATCTTTTGCACTTTGTGTTGTGTCTTGTTGAATCTCTTATTGGAAGAGTATATATTTCCCTGTCCAATCAACACAGTGCTTAGCCATGTGACTTGCTTTGGCAAATGGAATGAGTGGAAGTGATGCGCTTCACATTCAAGCAGAGGCTTTGAGAGCCATTACATGAGTTGCCAACTTTCTTCCTAGTTTTCTGTACCATGTGAATGACACTTCTCAGACGGGAGCTGCTCTTTATTTAGCTGGGACTCGTATGAAAAGACATATGGAACAGAAACAGAAGCAACTGATGAGCAGTCACCATGAACATATGTGACAAAGCTTTCATTTCTAAAATCAAAAAGAAAAAGAAGTCATTTATTACTATAGCAAACCTATCACATAGCAATGTACTCAGTATCCGGGTTAAGATACAGCAGATCATCAGATATTTAATGTTTGTAAGGTTAAGATTGTAGCATGAACTGCAGTTGAGAGGTTAGAAACAGAAAATTGTATTTTAAATAGAAATCCAGAAACTTACAAGTTATAATGGCAGGCTGTGAGAAGAAGAAAATAAGTGAGGAAACCATTGAAAATACAGTATATGAAATTAAAACAATTGTTATCCATATGGAAAATAAAATAAAATTGGATCTCTGCCTTATAGTACATTGAAAATTTCAAGTGAATTAAAGACTTACATGATAAAAACTTTTATAAGTATAAAAAAAGGCAGTATATTTTAACTTCTGATTAGGAATGATTTCTTAAATGAGACAAAAAATGTACAAACCATGAAAGACTAGTAAATTCTTCTACATTAAAATTTTAATTCTCATACAAAAATCAGGTAAGTGCATTTTTAAAAAGGACTGCAATCTGGGAGAACCCATTTAACCTACAAAGAATTAATATAAAGAATACATAAATAACTTCTAAAACTAATGTAAAAAAAGAAAACAATGCAGCTAGAAAAATAACAATAGATATGACATTTTCAAAAAGGAAACCAAAATAATCAATGAACACATTATAAGAAGTTCAACTTACTTGAGAAATTAAAACCAAAATTCTGTTAAGAAAAATTATATTAACAATAAAAGATTACAAATTGTCAAAAATGTAAATACCCAACAACACTAAATGTTTACCAGATGTAAAGAAAAAAGGAAGCTCATACACTACTTGTAGGAGTATAACTGGTACAAACATTTTAGAGAGCTACTGGGCAATACTGGGTGAAGTTGACATGACCTGCTCCCCCAAAGATGTCAATGTCCCACTCCTCAGAACCTCTGACTCTGTTGGGTTACATGGCAAAGGGAGATTAAGTTTGAATATAGAATTAATGTTTCTAATTAGCTGACCTTAAAATAAGGAGCTTTTCTGGATTATCTGGCTGGACCCAATGTAATACCATGAGTCATTGAAATGGATAATCTTTCCCAGTCCCAACTAGAGGGAGATATAACAATGGTCAGAGTGATATAATATGAGAAGAATTTGGCCCATCATTGCTAGCATTGAAGATGAAGGAAGGGTTTCATAACCAAGGATTGTGAGTAACCTCTAAGGACCAGGAAAACAAATTCTCCCCTACAGTCTCCAGAAGGAAATACAGCCCTGAGAACATGCCGGTTTAGCTTAGTGAGGCCTGTGTTGCAGTTGTGATGTAGTAGATAGATCTATATATCTTCTGTAAGAAGATAAATATTTGTCATTTCAAGCCACTAAATGTATGACAATTTGTTACAGCATCAATAGGAAACTAATAGTTGGAGTGACGCATATCCTATCAGCCAGAAATTCTACTTCTAAACGGAGCTCTTGAGGAACTCTTGCACTTTTGCACTATTTGATATAAATAACATTGCTGTGCTTTCTGTAATAGAAAAAAATGGAAACAACCTAAATGTTGTTTAGGTGAATGGATATAGCCATATAGGTTATGCTATAGAACAAATAAAAATATACAGACTATGTCTTTATTAATCACCACACATAAATCTCAAAAATACAATACTGAAGTCAAAAGCAATTTGAAGAATTATACAAATGACATGCCACCATTTATACAAAGTTTAAAAGCACATAAAAAAAACGCCACTACATTATTTTAAAATACATGCATACATGATGAATTTCAAATCATGATTGAGAAAGATCCAAACAAGCTTTATGGTAGGGGTTTATTCTAGAGTGCAAAGGAAGGAATGGGGCAGACTGTAAATGTCTCTGTAGAAAGAGACCATAAAAAGACTTCAGCAATTGCATTCAAAGAATGATAAAATGATCATAAAATATCCAGAATGAGACATGTTAACACTCATTAAATATTGACAGCAGTTGCACCAGAGTCCATCATATTATCTTTTTCATATTTCAATTTGTTTTTAAATATTACATACTCTCAAATATATAATCAAAAAGACAAAAATGAAATAGAAACTCCTGGACTGAATTCTACTTCTGGCAACTACTATATTATTTTAGACATGATATTATAGAAATGATATATTTGAGCACTTCCTAATTAGTAGTTCTTTTTGATAAGAATTTAGGATTTTATGTGCCAGGCCAGGAGATACACTCAGTGCTTTCCCTATATTTACCTATAATTTCTACCTATACTTGCTGAAGATGTATTTATACTTCAGCAAGTATGATACCAGAGGATGTGCACTGAACCACCAGGTGATACCACCAGGCATCTTACTAAGAAAAATAATAACTTTTCTGTGTGTCGGAAAACTCTTCCCTATAACTTAAGATGCACCTCATTACATCATTTACAGATGAAGCAGATAAGACTAACTTTCAACAGAGTTTATTCGAACCTTTAATGTACAATACATGTGAATTTAAAACACCAAGAAAAATTTCTGGTCCATAAGAGTCAAGCTGTCCTGCATTCCCTACTGCCTTCTTGTTTTGTTCTTTTAATTGGAATGCTTTATTAGCAAGACTCATAAACTTCTACCCAACTGATTTAAAGAGGTTTTCTGTCCTAGCCTCTTCTTTAATTTAAAGAACTCTACTTGCTGTCATAATTTCTAAGTAGGAATAAAGAAACAAAGTGTAGTTAACAGTAAACTTGCTAAGTATACATGAAAATTTCTAAACGTAGCAGCTTGCTTTTCTGTAATGCTAAAGCTTTTTATGTCTCTCATAATTGCCAGTAATTGCTCTCCTACCAGGGAAAAAATGGCAGGTTGTTACTAAATTGAAAATTTATAATGAAGAAAAATGTGGCTATTGATAGTTTCTACATCAATACATTCATATTAGATATGCATTAATTGATTCACAATATATTAGTGCAGTTTTCCTTGGTAACTAGAATTTAAGTTTCATACTAAGCTTTATAAAACGAGAAGGTAGTTTTTACTATAGCTTTGATTACTGGAACAGGTTAAAAGATTAAACTTTCAAACAAATTTATGTACACAAAATATTCATATGAATAACTGCAAATTAAATATGAAGGCTAAATTGATCTCCTCTTATATAGAATGTTATAACTGAACTGTCTTTGAAGAGCTCAACAACTGAGACAATCTGTGCTATTCTAGCTAAAGTCAAAACACTGAGGATTGTGCTGTACAATATTCAGTTATTACTACCATCATCTAACTTACGGCATCTAACTTACGGCTTAATGGAAGGAAGCTACATTTTCTGTTAGTTTAGTCTCAGGAGTCTTTTATATTATATTCTATGTGCAGAAGTCTTCAGAAACATATGAACAAAAAAGTTGCCTAATTTCAGTAAGAACTTCTCTTACAAATATAATTTTAAAAAAGAATGTCTTTGATATAATTTATTCACACCTCAAAACCAAATTTATTTTGACAGAGACTGTTCCTTATTTCATTGTTGGTTTCTTTAAGGAGGATTAAAAAAAAAGCTTAATTATGACTAAATATGTAACATTTTTTCAACAGAAAAAAACATAGCCGAGATAATATAGGTAGAACTGATTCTAAATTAGAGATACAGTATTCAAATGATATAAACTGACAGTTTCTTATTTGGATACAACTGTACTGTGCTTTGATTTTCCTACACCATCACCTTCTC
The DNA here is from genome assembly GCF_009761245.1 of Sapajus apella. Lineage (NCBI taxonomy): Eukaryota > Metazoa > Chordata > Mammalia > Primates > Cebidae > Sapajus > Sapajus apella. Next base: position 8,640,521 of record NW_022436949.1, on the reverse strand, counting down.
TTTCTTATCTTAGTATAAATAAAATCACATGGCAAGGTACATACTAAAACAAATATACAGAGATAAAGAGCCACCAGATCAGACCAGAAAGGCAAGAAGGAAACCACCAAACTTCCTTTTTTGTCTTTGAATCACATTAAATACTCATATTTTCTTCAGATCCATCTTTCAAAGGAATATCTAATTTAACATTTTTGTATGTTATGATTGAATTTAATCCTGAGCAACGATGTATTTTACTTTGTGAAGTTCCTGTATAGCAGCTAAATCTACTCATTCTTTCATAGCAGCTACATCTTCTGAGAAGAAATAGCACATACATGTTCACTATAAGCCCACCTAAACAAGTGAAAAATACTCTACCTTGTCCACTGCATTATTTAATGTCTGAGATGATGATACAGTGAATATTCAATTCACCACTGTAAACTGTTCAAAGAATCTTTCAATCCTTTCCATGCATTACCACCACCATATCGAGTAGGGGCACAGTGAAAGAAAAATCTAAGGCTTAGATCCATTTATATATCAAATCCTTAATCTTCTTAATCTGGTATTTTTATAACACTACTGTATAGTTTAGAAGAATATAATTTGTGATCACTAAACTTCATGAGTCCATGATCCATCCAACTTCCAAAACACTTAGCTCAGCCTCTGAAGGTATATCTCAAAGAAAGAACACTACTCTTTTGGCATTAGCTTATAATCATTAGAAATATAAGCATAATCATTGATAACCTCTATAATTTTTACTAGAGACAGATTAACTGCAAGTGACATTCTTATTCAGATATAGTACCTAATTTCTTGTTGAATCTTGCTAAGTTATTTGCCATCGTAAAATATTGTGGCAGGGTTCCAAGGGTTAATTATGAGTTGCATAAAAGGCACTTCCTGCCACTCTTTAATTTATTATTTCTCACTAAGCATTTCCCAGGAACTTGGCTCAGTAAAGTCCCAAGAAGAGTTACTTTCCCTTGTTCCCCTCCCAATCTACTTTCATCCGATATATACAGTCAACAACAACTAACTTCACAGCTCCATTTTTTAATCCTTGAAAAAAAGACATTTCTTCAAAATCAGATGATAAAAAGGTGTTGGTGAAGCTGTACTTAAAAAAATTAATAGCTTTAAAAATGATATTTATGTAAGCTGTGTTTATGAATTTCATCAATTTAGTGAGACATATTCTAATAAATTTTCTCTAAACTCTGCAAGAGTGGATAACTTATAGATTTATATTTTTAATAATATAACACCAACGTATTATTTCAATTACGCACTCAAAGCCTAGAAATGGAAGATTATGATATATAGGATAAAAGATGATCATCAAATGACTGTAATACCATAAACTGGAAGATCCCCCAGCACTTGAGTAGTTTATGACCTGCAACAGCAGTTCCCAAGTACATTCATATCTTCAACGGGACGTCACTACTGTTACAGAAAGAAAAACATTTATTTAAATTTTAACAAATGTCATCCCACATCTGAAATCTCAACACTACACATTTTAGCATGTTTCATGAGTGGAAAAGCTTTTCATTTAAATAATAATTCAGTGTAGGGTCTTCAGAGAACCAGATTTCAAAAACTTGATCGAGGTAATTTTTTAATAAAAATCTACTCAGAATGATTACTGAGGATGAGGGTAGGGAGAATGACAAGAAGATAAATTACCTTGACTTTTTTGTTTAAATGATGTTAATGTTGGGGCAAACCATACTGAGTTTTGGGCAAAACATTTGATTATATTTATAAAAACATAAAAAGACATAAAGCTTGGTATTTTCTCTTCTAAATGGTACTACAAAAGAAATATTCTCAAAACAGCATAACATGTTCAATAATATTTAAGCATGAACACATATGTGGAATCTTTTCTTTTTAGTCAATTTTGATTCCATAGTGAACCTCTTCTGTGTGAACCTATTCAATCTTGGAGAACTACATTTTAAGCTTATTCCACCTATTATGAGAAATATCATTTATGCACTTTTGTTTTTAAACTTGCATGTTTCAATCTTTCTAAAGTATTGTTTAGTTTTAATAAATTGGGAAAACATATTTCTAGGGCATGTCACATTAATGATTTCCATTATTTAGTGAGCATTCACTAGTTGGTGCAGTTGATATACATTACAATATTTACTTATAAAAAGTATCTATGTCTGGTATTATGCAAGCCTACTTTCTAGGTGAGAAAATTTAGCTATTTAGCTTAAGAAAGGTGAAGCAACCTGTCCATGACAACAAAAGGAAAATAAAACCCAAAGTTTTCCAGTATTAAAGAATATTTTCTTGCTTTACTTTGGGAATCTTTAGGTATCCTGGGATCACATGGAATAATTTCAAGAAGACACAGTAAGAGAAAATAAAGACTAATGTAACAGAAGAGATGGTGTCAGGTTTTCCTTGAGACATATGTACATAATAATCACTTCTACTTGAGCTGTCTGTCATGCAACCACTCCCGCCCACCATGGGGCAGGCCATTTGATATTATTGGGAACAGAGACAAATCTGGTATAGGACTGCCATATGTATTAAATACAAATTCAGTTCAATTTGTATTTCAGGTAACTTACTTTTTTTTCATATGTGTGTCCCAGACAGATAATTTATTATTTTTTATCTGAAATTTCAGTGTAAATGAGAATCCTTTTTAAAAAATTTACTAAATCTGGAGGATTATTTCCTTCTGCATTTGAATAGTTTCGATAAAACTTGGCTGACCAGGTCTGAGTTAGCACAGTAGAAGGTGGGACTGGTCTATCTGGAGATACTTCTTTCCAAAACGTGACTTTCCAGACCAGATAGAAGTTCTTGTCTTCTGGCCTTATAAATGTGTGGATTTTTGTGGGCCAGCACCTCCTTTACTGGGCATGCACCCAAAGTGCAAGAGCTCATCTCTGTCTTATCAAATAAGGTATCAAATAAGGAAAACTCAGGGAATTGGGTGATTTACTTCTTTGCCAGTAAATCACTTTCCAAGGAACTCAACTTTATACCTCCACAACATGGTCCTCAAGACACGTGTCTATAAGCCTTTGCATGGCAAGATTTTGCATAACTATAATTCTCTTTATCCATTTCAATATTCATTTTTACTAGTGTTTACATGTAAAATGCCACAAAGGCGCTTATTCATAATGGGATTTGGTGGAGAATGCTTTTCTTGTTCTCTTGTTTTTAGCAAGAGCATTCTAACTGCCCTCATTTCCTCTTTTCACTTCCAGTCCAAAAGTTTCTAAACTATTTAATCTCTCTTAATATTGATACACTGCCATCATCTTAAACATTCTATTTTTGCTTCTTTGTATTTCTTTAGTTTCATAGAGTTTTTCTTTAAAGACAACTTTAAGAATCGTAGTTCTCTTGATAAAGATGGCCAATAATTTGGTTCCAAAGGCAATTAATATTCTACCTTTCATTTATACTGCTCTTTCCAAAAGAAGTCCACATTTTATTGTCATTTGTTTAGCATGAACATGGAAATATTTAAATTTTATGTTTTTTCTCAAATATTTATAGTTGAGAATCTATAAATACAGTATAGATTTTTAAATAAAATATATATTCTGCATTTTTGCAAAATAAAAATATCAAAACCTCATAAAATTACATCTTCTCTTATGTTAGCCCCCAGATGACATTTTACTTTTAACAGGTTTAGTACAAACCATTTTTATTCAAAAACTTTTATATTTTTATTTAAAAATACCTTTTTAAGATATTACTTTTGTTATTCCTGTATTTACCAAATTCTAATTTCATATTATTCTATTCTCCCTTTCTAAAGGCCCCATATTTTCACTACTCTGCATTCTCATCAAGCTGTTCTTTGCTTCTCTGTTTAAAAAAAAAAAATTCTTCAAGAGACCTTGATAATTCCCTTGCTATGTGAAAACAGGCCAGATCGTTCCAGTTAAAATTAATAAATTTGCTTTATATCAATTATCCTTATTTTATTATTCATTGAAGTTTAATTATTATCCTACAAAAAAAAAAGTGGAAAATCTCACTAAGATTGGGAACAATGTCATACACATCTCATCAACTAAAAGGCCAGGAAGGATTCTTTTCATATGACTAATTTTCCACATATTTTTGTAGGTTAATTGTTAGAATAAATTGCAAGAATTTGGAACTATAAAACAACTATAAAATAGTATATATATATGAAAATTCAATATTTTTGTTTTCCCTTATTGTAACCAGAGGACAGGAGCAGAGGCATCTCGAAGATGCTTTCAGTTGCCTGATCTGATGGGCCTAGGGGCTCAGCTCCCTCCCCGTTCAGATGTGTTCCGGAAAGTGCCCAGGTCCTTGCCTCTCTTGCCCCAGGAATGGGGGAAGTGGCCCTGGGGACACGGTGAGCTTACTGTTCGAATAAATAGCAAGGACCCAAAGAGTATTGCAGAGAGCGATTTATTAGGCAGAGAGAGAGAGAAAGAGAGAAGGAGCGAGAGCTCCCACACTGTGGTGGGAGGGGATCCAAGGGAGGAATAGACTCAGGTAAGGGGGCAGTGGGTTTTTAACCTTGGGATTATTCCCACCCCATTCTTGTTCTTGGCCAGTGAGAGGAGTTCTTTCAGGCATCCCGCTGGAGTGATTGATCCTTGACCTCTATACTGGATTGGCTGCTAGGTCTGCAGCAGAGGCCCTTCTTCCCACAGCTTTTGGTGGGCTTTTTGAACAAAGAGTCTCACCTGGAATTTCTACCTAGCCCCCAGTGCAGGAAAGTCAAAGAACTTTAGGTTCCTGGATGGGGACTTGGATGGAGGCATGGCTGGAAAATTCCCACCTTTGAAACCACGCGCCTTGTGGATTAGGTTTTCCTTAGCACAGTCCCTCATTATGATGGATTTGAACCCACTCTGTAAGGTTACATTTTTTTCCCTTTGCAGTAGCTTGAAATCCAGAGTAAATCTAGTCTTGTCAATCTCTGAAACAATCTAACTTCAGTAACAAAAACGTGTATTTCCATGTAATAATCAAAGTTTCCAACTTTATTTGGAAGTAAGTCTTCTCCCCTTCTCTGGTCAAGGACTAAGGCTTTAGACTGGTACCTGCAGTGGGACGAGGGAGGTAAGTCTTTCTTCTGTTCTCCCATCGCATGGTTCCTCCCAAGGTGAAGAGGTAAAAAGAACCAGGTAAATCTTACTGTGTCCTATTTTAATGATTTAGCTCTATGACTTTGGTTTGTGAGAGGTTTAAAGCTGACGTGTTTTTCCTGTAGTGAATCACTGTTCTACCTCCAACTTCTTCCTGCTAACGAATCTTTACACCTCTGGGCGATCTACTTAGGCAGAAGCTGACACAATTCATATGGAAACCCCTGGGCATTTTTTTCCTCTGTGTGTGTGTGTGTGTGTGTGTGTGTGTGTGTGTGTGTGTGTGTGTGTATGTGTATTTGAGACAAGGTCTCACTCTGTTGCCCAGACTGGAGTGTAGTAGCATGATTATGACTCTTTCTAGCCTCAATGTCATTAGCCCAAGAGATCCTTTCACCTCAGCCCCACAAGTAGGCTTGAGACCACAGCTGTGTGCCACCATGCACAGCTAATTTTGTCTAAGTTTTGTAGAGATGAGGTCTCACTATGTAGCACAGGTCTCAAACTCCTGGGCTCAAGCAATCTTCCTGACTCGATCTCCCAAAGTACTGGATTGAAGGCATGAGCCACTGTGCCCTACCCTTTACTATAATTTCGAATGTGCAAGTAAGCCGCAACACAGCAATGTCTGCTTGATGCTTTTTAAGCCAGCTTCGCTTACTTTTCAGGTATCTTACCCGTGAGTCTAATACAAGTCCCCTGAGTTTTCCCAACCCCAGAAAAAACATCAGAGGACACAGGGTTTTATTTGTCACCACTGGCCTAGGAGTTGTGGCTACCTCAGAACTGAGGTAGCTCTTGTTTTATTTGAAGATAAATCTACCCCTTCTCTCTGGAACCAGGAGTATTAGAACTAGAAGATGCATTAAAATCATATAGTCTAGAATAGCTTAGGTTATAGAAAAAAATGAGATTTAAATATTAAGTTATTTAACCAATGTTTGACTAATTTAGCTGAACAAACATTACTGAATATTACTTGCAGACAATACACTGGAAGAAGAAAGACAAAAATGACATAGAATTTGCCAAGCAATTTAGCTAATGGATGAATTGATATTGTAATCCAGATCTCCTCGTTTCTGTTCCAAAGTTATATCTGCCACCCCAAACTAGGAGAATGGTTTTCAAGTTTAATATACAGAAGAATTCCTGATGGGAGCTGTTAAAATGCAGATTCCATAGCTGTGCTAGCAGAGATTCTAATTCAATGTGTAGGGCCCATGAATTTTCATGTTAGCAAGCACTTAGGTGATTCAAACTCAGGTTGTTCTCTTCCAAAATTTGTGAACATAGTTCTTTTTTGTTTTAGAGATAGTCCTGCCTACTGACATTAATGTCAAAGAAAAGTGGTGCTTGTGTGTTACTCACCACCTATTCTATCACCCCACAATTTGTAGATCTCAAAAAATGTGTACCGTTCTACTGAAGATTTTTTGGGGTATACATCAAGTGTCTCTGCTTTTCTGAAACGGATAATTTTCTGGGGTTATTTTGAAGTCTTCTACTGAATCCTACAGATCAGCCCCTTGCTCTGAGATTTTTCTGAGTGATATTATTGCCTGAGGGCTGTATTTCATTTTATCTTTTACCTCTCAGTAAATAATAGAGCCTTACACACAATGGAGTTATAAAGAGTGTGTAGTATATTGGATTGATTACATGTTCTTTCTTCTCATAGCATGTTAGGGCCAGCAAGGCCTAATGTTTTGAAACTTGAGCAGGTCTGAGGGAACCATGAGAAATAGCTTGTCAAAGCAGGCAACTTCAGCATGGCAAGAAATTTCTCATATGATAAAAGGCTGAAGTTTGACTACTGATGTCACTCCTTCTTCAGGCATTTCCAGAAACCACTCTGATCCTCATTTCCAATTTGTCTGACCAATGAGAGTCCTCCTCCAGCCGAGTAAGAACACTATGCTTTGGTCATACTTTCACGAGAGGCTAGGGGGAGAATTGTCCACTCAGGATCATAAGTATATGTATCTTCCAAATTTTCTAATATATGCACAAACTATTTCTATCTTTGCCGTAAGATGCTGTTGATTTGTAATTAGATTGCATTTTTCTTTATCACAGATGAGTTTAAAGCTTATCAGCTCATTGCCTAATAATATTAACTTTTCAATAATAGCAGTTAGTTGAGAAGGAAAAGCTAACAGGCAGCTAAATGCACATTAGTTCTTCCTTTAGTGAGAAAAAATATTTGACTTATTGATATACTCTCTTTATTTATTCAATAATACAAATAAACCTGAAGGTCAATGTCTTTATTTCTGTATGACAAATTGGAGTAAGTTAAAAAACAAAAGCATTGAAAGAGATATAGTCAAGTGTACCTAAAACTATCTTCTCTTAAATCATTGTCTATAATAATATTAGCTTAAGATTTGCAACAATCTTTATAAATTCCCTCTCACGCATATCCACACATCACATTCCTTGATCCTCATTCAGTAAGGTTCCATAATATTCCAGACACACTCTGATGAATGCTGGATACCCAATAGAGAGTTAATTTGGTTTCTACTTCGAGACATTCCCAGATTCAGATGGAGGAGACTGATGCATAAATAGACACATTACAATACTGCATGGAAATGCTATCGGAATTATGAATAGATCTGTAATACACCCAAAGGATAAAGCAACTCACCAATTCTGAAAAAGCTAAAAGCAGCTTTGGAAAACTGGGTCTCAATTCTCATTCCACATTAACACCACGTGAGGAGCTCTTGAAACAGACAATGTTCAAGCTCTAGCCTAGCCAATTAAAGCAGAAATCTTTGCATGTGAATCCACGGTATTAGTAAATTTAAAAATCATGGTGTTAGTACATTTTAAAAACTACTTTTAAAGTCAAGTTATTATAATACATACATAGTGTTAAGAATCATGATTTTAAAGGAAAGGACAAATAAACTTCTTAAAATGAAGGATGAGTAGCAAGTCTATGTGTTAGAGCCCCAGCTAAATTACCCATTGGTAAATGGGAATGTTTTGTCAGTTTTTCTTTTCCAAGTTCTTTTCACTATTTAAATAACACTTGATTACTTCATTTTAAATGGAGAAGAATTTTAATATTTCTTGAATTTGAACAATTAGTTATGTAGTAGATGATCAAGCTTAGCTAAGAATACTTTCTACAAAAAGAAAGTTATCAGGCATAATTTTTATTATACTATTTAGTATAATTGATTACACTAATCATTGTGAATACAAGAGAATATACCTAAATCTAAGGTGGTTGGCTTAGTGAAATGAAAAAAAAGATGGAGAAGATTAATTTTTCAAATGCCACAGCAGATACTTACTATTGTTATGCATTTATGCAGGAGCATACATTGTTAGTCAAAAACTTCCAAAACAAACTACCAACATCCCTGAATTTCAGTAAATATAATTGACTAAAAAGAGGTAGCATAGCTTATATAGTTATTATTTGTTATAAGTTAGAGGCTAATGATCAGCAATCGATATCTGCCATATTAAAACAAATTTGTGCCAACATTTTCTCACTCTGAGAATTCCGTGGCCCCCCACCATCTAGCTTCTAGCCTAATTATTTATCCTCCACTGCTAGCTAATGACTAATTTACTTAAATGAAAGTTGTTGTCCTCCCAAATCAGACCATTGTCTAGATTTCTTCCCTTCCAAAATCTGAGCCTAAGAAAATGCTATCTGTTCTGCAGATTCCACATGAATACTAATGGTCCTCATGAGAAACTACATACTATATTCTTACAGTGCTTATTTTTGGAATCATATGCTCTTATGTGACTTAGTTTCCTGTGTTAAGAAATAATCTATTTCAGATGCCAATTCTTTGGGGAAGGGGAAAAGGAGAAGGAAAGGAACTACAAAGTTATGAGAGGCATCTATGTATGGGCATTTGAACATGGCTGTTCTTCATCTAATCCTAATCTGAAGTAAATTTTAGTATACCATTTCATAGATTAAAAACAACTGCCAACTGACGAGTGACTTTCCCCAGGCCCCACAGCTAATGACGGGAAGAGTAATGATCCTAATTGTCCAAGTCTGATGTCCTTGAGTGTGAAATCCCTGAACTTTCTACTACTTCATACTGAGGGAAGTGTATTTTATATTGAATTTTATTTTCCACACCTCATTTATTCAGATGAGCTGATTTATTGAACACTTCCAACTGGGTGGTATGCAAGAAATAAAATGTAATTTTCTTTCTTTCCAATCACTGTCTTCAATACATTATTCCTAAGCTACCTCCCACCCCACCCTGCTCCATAATGCTATCATGAGAAACATCTCATAGGTTTCAGGTCACTTTAAGGTATTTAAAAGTCCAAACCACTCTAGTCCAGTAGAAAACTTCAGTTACCCATAGTTGCTGACTCTTTCCTTTTGCTTTACCAACTCAGCTACTCAAGGAAAAACAAATTAAGAGCAGTTAATCTATTTCATAAGAAAGCAAAAGATGTCCAACTGAAGAATATGTCAATTTGTTTTTATTGTCTGCACTCTATGCAATATGTCTGCCAAATTCCACAGAAGTGGGGTGAGGGATTAGCTTGCTACCAGGAACTCTGCCCTCACTAATACTCCTGCCCTCAACAATTTCTTTGGTTTTGTGAACTTGAAGAGAAGAAGGCTTATATATACTTGAGAAAAAAAAAAAGACTGAGACCAAATTAGAAAAGAGCAGGACTTTAGAGCCCAGAAGAAGGTGCCCCTTCATATCAAAAGGCTTTTGAGTTAGCAGCCTCCCTCTTTCATGTTAGTAGCCAGTTCGAGGCCTCTCAAGTTCTATACAAATATATCTGTTGAGGAGCTATGATCTAGTTGTTTTTTAAAAAATGTTTAATTACTCAAGATAACTGATACTGAAATACACAAAAGAAAAAAAAACCAGTCTTATTTCCCACCCTAGCAAAGTCAAAGTAAAATGGGTTAAATTGGTGACTTACAAACTTTGGGATACAGCTCAAAGCAAGAAATATACTTGGCGTCACAAAGTTTCACAAGACAATATTTAACCTTATTATTTTTGAAGCATATTAATGTTTTTTTATTTTATCCTCCTCTATTCTGCTCTGTAGTTTCTATTTCTTTTTCTTTCTTTTATTATTATTTAGTTGACAAATAAAAATAATATATCTTTAACTTGTAGCATATGATGCTTTGAAATATGTATACCTTGGGGAAGGTGACATTCAGCTAATTAACGTACAGATAATTTTACACCTTTTTTGTGTGTCTAAGAACACTTAAAATCTACTGTTAACATTTTTTAAGTTATACTTTAAGTTCTGGGGTACATGTGCAAATTGTGCAGGTTTATTACATAGGTATACACATGCCATGGTGTTTTGCTGCATCCATCACCTGTCATCTACATTAGGTATTTCTCCTAATGTTATCTCTCCCCAATCTCCCCACCCCCTGCTATCGTTTCTCTAGTCCCCACAACCCCTGACAGGCAACAGTGTGTGATGTTCCCCTCCCTGTGTCCATGTGCTCTCGTTGTTCACTCCCTCTTAGGAGTGAGAACACGCAGTGTTTGGTTTTCTATTCTTGTGTCAGTTTGCTAAGAATGATGGTTTCCAGCTTCATCCATGTCCTTGCAAAGGACCTGAACTCATCCTTTTTTATGGCTGCATAGTATTCCATGGTGTGTATGTGTGACATTTTCTTTATCCAGTCTATCATTTATGGGCATTTGGGTTAGTTCTAAGTCTTTGCTATTGTAAAAAGTACTGCAATAAATATACATGTGCATGTGTCTTTATAATGGAATGTTTTATAATCCTTGCAATACATTCTTATGAACTATAGTCACCATGTTGTATAAAAGATAGCTTGAACTTACTTGTCCTAATTGAAACTTGAAAATTTTTGACCAACATATTCCAATCTGTCTCCTTGAGCCCCTGGTAACCACCATTCTACTCTTTACTTCTATGAGTTCAATTTTTAAATTTCACATGTAAATGAGATCATGTGGTATTTGTCTTTCTGTGCCTAGCTTATTTCACTTAACGTAATTTCCTCCATTTTCATCCACGTTGTCACAAATAACATAATTCTCTTATTTATTGCACTGCAATAATATCCCATTGTTTAAATATGCCACATTTTCTATAATCATTTATTCCTGGAGGATACTTAGATTATCTGTGAATAATGTTGCAATAAATATGGGAGTGCAGATATTTCCTCAAGATACGATCTTATTTTTTTTTGAATATGTAACCAGTAATGGGATTGGTGGATTATATGGTAGATCTATTTTTAATTTTTTGAGGAATCTTTATAGTATTTTCTGTAGTGACTGTTCTAATTTACATTCCTGCTAGCACTGTACAAAAATCTCCTTTTCTCCACATTTTTGCCAACACATGTTTTCTTTTATCTCTATTCAATATTATATGTCCTCACTCTGATAGTAAACCAGTAAATGGAATACATGTACTGAGTATGAAGTCTTGCACATAGTTATTAATTAATAAATATATATTAAAAGAGAACAGTACATATAAGAAAGAAAGATGTAATTCAAACAATCATAAATTTGTTGAACTGAAGGATTCATTGTTTCACCATATACTTATGGTATTACAGGCAATGAAAGAAAGCCAAAATTCTAAACCATGTGGAGTATCTTCAGTTAGAGAGTAGAAGTATGAAGAAGAAATAGAATAAGCACTGGATAGAGCATCTGGATAAATCAAATAAAAATCAGACCAATGCAATCATAAGAAAACCAATGGAGAGAGATAAAGAGTTTGATGGACTTTGTAGAGTAATACTGAGAGAATGGGGGGAAAAGGTCAGTGAAGACAGTGAAACTGAAATTGTTGGACATTGAGGATAGGTGTGTTGGACAAAGTTCACTTTGAATTCAGAAATAAAACATATATTATCTTCAGTTTTTTTTTTATATGTCCCATGTGAGAGCACTGGGAGGCTAGGTCTCTGACCAGCTCTCACTTTCAAAATAGATGGGGAATTGAAAACAACTTACATGAAACAATTGGCAAACAAACCATTAAGAACAGCATGTAATGCAGGAAGAGTTAAAACGTTATAGACTGTACGTGCTTTGAGGGAGAGGAAGAGGGAGTGATCATTGAGGCCAGCATAATCAATAGGATTCTTGGAGGTCTTAAATAATTCCAGGAGGAGTGATGAACACAGATCTTCATGATTTATGATTTCAATGGGGCAGAGAACAGATTTTCTAGCAAAAAAGAAAAACAAAAAGAATGAGCTAGGGAAAGTGAGTTGGAGAGCTCAGGTACGGAATTGTGTGATATGATATAAATTATGCAATGCGATCATACCTTTGTGTAGCTGAATAAAAATATAAGTGAAGCTTAGAACTTTTAGAAAATATGGAACATAAAATCAACAGTATGATATATATTTTCAGTACACAATTTATATCTAAAGGAAAAGTAAATTTTTCTTTCCTTGTTTTCTTCATTTCTTTCTTCTGTCTTATTTATGCATTAAACATATATGTTTTCTGCAGCCAGTAAATAAAATACCAGGTGCTGGACATAAAGCAATAAAGAAACAGCTTGTATTCTACTACTGTGTGTGTGTGTGTGTGTGTGTGTGTGTGTGTGTGTCTGTGAAATTATTTTTGTCAGTGGCAAGTAATATAAAGATAAAGCAGGATAACTGGATAGAATACAGTGAGAGGTGGAGGTGACAGAGAGCTATTTTTGATAAGGTAGTTGGAGAAGAAATCCTTGCAGACCAAAGTTCTTAAGGACAGAGAAATAAGGGGAAAAGGTGTGCCAATATTAAGGAAAGAGCATCTCACGCAGTGAAACAACACATGCAAACGCCCTAAAGTTCATACTATGTTCCAAGTACATTAAGGAAGCCAGGGGAGTGGCATACGTGAGCAGGCAGGCAGGAGAGTGATGGAAAATGGGGTTTGGCAGGGGGCGGGAGGAGGGGGCAAAATTGTTTTGGTGATTGTCAGGCAGGAGCTTTCCATATTTCCTCCTAGCATATTTCTCCAAATTGTTGACGTACAACTACCAACTGTCATAAAAATATGGACCATTTTTCAATGTGAGGCTTCCTAAAACCATTTAAATAATTATTCTTAAATGTATTATTCACACTGGAATCTTTTAACATATTCCTGCTGTTAGTTTAAATCTAATATGTATTTGGTCTGAATGAATAAAGAAACAGGAAATTGTTGGCAAGCAATTGTCAGAAAGCAACAGATTTGAATCCAAGCTAAATAATTTGGCTTTAGGATACACAACAACCTATTGTTCATTATAGAGATAGGGGTTTTACTATGTTGCCCAGGCTGGTCTTGAGCTCCTGGGCTCAAGAAATTCTCCTACCCCAGCCTCTTAAAGTGCTGGGATTACAGGCATGAGCCACCATACCCAGCTACCTTTTGTTAAATGTTGATGAAAGGGCTTCTCATATTAATCAGGATAAATGTTGAAGAAAATCTGAAATGCTGACTTATGTCTGATATGTATTCTTTTTCTTCAGCTATAAAGTGTTTATTTGCTGGAAGAAAGTGGAGAACTTCTCACTGAAATCCAAGAGAGAGTCATAGGTAAATAAATATATTGAGAAATTTTTGGTTAATATTATTAATTAATAATATTATTATTTTATTGTTGTTAAGAATAACAATGTAAATACAGAGATGTACCACTTAGTACATTAGTACTTCCCAATGTGCCCTTTAAACCTTGAGTATTCTAAGATTAATGAATGAATAGTGCACTAACTCTTGCTGTAGGAGTATTTGCTGCAAGAAATGATGCTACCACTTTCAATATTCCTTACAGAGAGTTCCTTTATATTTGCTTTTAAGGAGCATTCCCTCCTTCCTTGATGATAGTCAAGAGATTAAAATGGTGAGATCTCTAAATAAACTGGCCATCACTACCACAATCCCACTCTATAATATGTTTGCATTTGAATCCAATAGGAGCATAAGTGTGTGTTTTATGAAGCCATGCTTTGCTTTTTAAAAAATGTATCTTGGAAAGAGACGGTCCATATTTGTATCTTTAGTAAAAGAGCTTTAATTACATCCATATTTTGGATTTTAGTTTAGCTTGGTGCTCTTGGGGTTTTTATACCTAAAACTATGCACCATAAAAATATTCAGGAGGGGGTGAAAGACGTCTTGTTTTTAATGTGAGAACAGAGTGGTCATGGTAGTGGAAGTAAAAACATGGGCTAACCTGCTCACAGAAATACACAGGTCAGCCCTAAGAAAGTGAACATGTGTAAGCCGAGGAGCTAGGATTGTATTCCCTTACCTCTTTCCAGTACAATATACCCCTTAGAAATATCTTGTGCAACCCGAGGAGCACACATACCTCATTTTTAAAACTATTTTATTGTGGTGAAATAAGCGTAACAGAATTTACCATATTAAACATTGGAAGTGTCTGGTTAGTGGCATTACATACATTCATATTGGTGTGCAGCCATTGTCACCACTCCTCTCTGGAACATTTTCATCATCCGTGCCCATTAAACAGTAACTCCCCTTTTCTCCACTATATAGCCCCTTCTGCTTTCTTTCTCTATGAATTTTACTACTCTAGGTGTCTCATATAATTGAAATCATACCATATTTGTGTTCTAGTGACTAGCTTATTTCACTTAGTATAATGTCTTCAAGGTTCATCCACATTGTAGCATGTGTCAGAAATTCCTTCCTTTTTAAGGCTGAATCAAATTTCATGGTGTGTTATATTGCACATTTTGTTTACTCATTTATTTTTCAAGGGACATTTGGGTTGTTTGCACATTTTGGCAATTGTGAATAATGCTGTTGCAAACATGGGTGCACAAATATTTGTTTGAATTCCTGCTGTCAGTTCTTTTAGGTATGCCCAGAAGTGGAATTGCTGGATCACCTGATGATCAATTTTTAATGCTTTGAAGAAACGCCACAGTGTTTTTCATAGAAGCTTCACTGTGCTACATTTCCAACAGCAGTGTACTAGTATTCCAATTTCTCCACACCCTAGTCAACAATTATCACATGCGTTGTTTTTTGAAAATGGCCATTTTTATGGGCATGAAGTGCTTATCTGACTGTGGCTTTAATTTGCATTTCCTTAATATTTAGTGATTTTGAGCATTCTTTCATGTACTTATTGGACATTTGTGCATCTTCTTGGGAGAAATGTCCATTCAAAATTTTTGCCCATTGTTTATTTCTTCATTGTTATTGTTGAATTGCAAGAGTTTTTTAAAATTTAGTTTATTAACCCCTTAACAAATATATGACTACCAGGTATATTCCCCTATTTTGTATATTCCCTTTTTAATCTGTTTATAATGTCTTTTGATTCACAAAATTTTTAATTTTGACGTAGCCCAATTTGTCTATATTTTCTTTTGTAACTTGAACTTTTAGTGTTATATTCAGGAGATCTTTGTGAAATCTGATCTCCTGAATCAGACTTCATCATGAGGATTTTCTACTATTTCCATCTAACAGTTTTACAGTTTTAGTTCTTATGGTTAGGTCTTTGATCCAATTTGAGTTACTTTTTGCATATGGTGTAAAGTAAGGATCCAACAACATTCTTATGCATGTGAATATCCACTTTTCCTAATACTGTTTGTTGAAAAAAGTCTTTCCGTCTTGAATGATTTGGGTACTCTTGTCAAAAACTACTTGACTATATGTGTGAGAATTTATTTTTGTGCTCACTGTTGTATTCCATTGTTATATATGTCTGTCTTTATGCCAGTACCATATTGTTTTGTTAAATGTTAGTACCAAATTTTGTAGTAAGTTTTGATATCAGAAAGTGTGAGACCTCTAACTTTGTTCTTCTCGCTCAAAATTGTTTTCGCCATGTGGTGTTTGTTGAGAGTCCACACAAGTTTCAGAGTAGACTTTCCTATGTGTGCAAAACACACGCAGATTTTGATAGGAATGGAACTGAATCTTTAGATTTGTTCTGGGTAGTGTTGATAACAATATTAAATCTTTCAATCTATGAGCACAGTTTTTTTCCATTTATTTGTGTCTTATTGGAATTCTTTCAGCAATGTTTTATAGTTTTCAGTATATAAGTCTTTATCTCATTGGTTCACATACCCATTTTATTTTTACTTAATTAATGTTAAATTTCAACTTTCATTTTAGATAAAGGGGTACATGTACAAGTTTGTTACATGGGAATATTGTGTGATGTTGAGGTTTGGGATATGGATCCCATCACCCAGGAAGTGAACATTGTACTCAATAGGTAGTTCTTTTCCCTCCTAGTAATCCACAGTGTCTACTGTTCCCATGTTTATATTTATGTTTGGCTCCCACTTATAAACAGGAACGTGCATATCCCATTAAAAGGACCTTAGTTGTATGCTTTAGCAAGAGCATCAGCTTTTACTCTTCCTGCTTTGAAAAACTTCACTATCATTAAAGGCAAAATGTGATAAGTGTTATAAAAGACATACTGAATGCTATGATAACACATATGCAATGTAAGGTCTGGTTCCTTTACTGATTTAAAGACTGGTTTACACTTCAAAAACACTTATGAAAAATATAGATTGTGCTTTCATGCCATGGCTCTTTTTATGTGCTCCCAAACATCAATTCATATTATCAAAACATAAGAAACATGTGAAAAAATATTTCCCCCTTATGCTAACAAGTGATTTTATAATTACATGAAAGATAATCTGTAATTCCCATCTGTGACCCAAATTCTTACCTAGTGACTTTCCTCTTTTGTTTCGGTAGGCACGTGTCACTTAATACATCAAAGATGCTACGTTGACTCAATAATACTGAAACAGTCATTTATAAATTGTGAAGGAGGCTTTAAAGCATGTTTTGATAAAGGAGGACATTTTTTCCTATAAAAAATAAAACTAAAACAAAGAAAGATTGCTCCCCTGATGCATTTTGTGTGAAAATACTGCTATTTTAGTATGATACAGTAAGGCTCAGTCACTTACTGCTGAATTCATGATACTGTAACTTTTTGTCATTTATTATTTACAGACTGCCTTCATGGTGCACAGAGTACACAAAACAGAAGATGAATTGGCTATGGTTCTAAATAACTCCTAAGGAATGAGTGGGACCCAAAAACCACTTGGCTACTTAGTTACATTAATAAACTGAAATTGCAGGTATAAAATTCAACAAAAATTATCTACTCTAGGTTTTAAAATAAATTTTAAATAACTGGAATAAAGTAAATAGGCACTACATATAATGTATTTACTTAATTCTATGATCGTTAAAGGCTTGGTATGTCTTAAGAAATAACAGCTTCCCAAACACTATGCTGTATGTGCACACACATACAAAATGTTTTTAATCATTTCAATAGTACACAGTTATACATAAAATTATATATCACTTTCTTCTGTATACTCACTATTACATCTGAGTCAAAGCTTCCTTCACATACAAAATTCATGCACCTGAGCAACATTGCCATTAGCCAAAATGCACATATTTCCAGGGATGCATTGCTATTTACAGCCCTTATTAGTTGTCTGAATTCCTCTACAATTTTGGAATTTGGAAAGTCATTTTCAGATATTTTGAAATATACTTCATTTTAATATTAATTTTGTCTTTAGTTAAGCTCACAATGTCCCTTTCCCTTATGCTCTTGTAAATATATGTTGTTGGAATTATAACAGCTTTTGGGGAACTTTTGTGAATTTCATGTAAGGCCTAACTAATACTTTCTCGCCATATAAGCATTAATAACACCAGCTTCTGTTAAGCTTTAAACTTCTTGGTCTATTATCAGAGATTTTGGAAAAGTGATTTAATAATCGTGAAATTATGAAAGCATGTATGAATTAGCTTTAACAAATATCTACAAAATGTAAACAGCCATGAGCTGAAATTCTAGATAAGCTAATCTACATATAATAAAATTCACATAATTTGCTTTCCATCATCTCATTATCTTCCTTTATTGCAGCTGAATTTTTTTTGCATAAGTATAATCCCTCTTGTAGTGTACCAGCCACTTGATTTTTTTTACTGTTTTTCTTTACTATAATCAATCACTAAGATGAATACAGTGTTTCTTTCAACACATAATAGACAATATAAAGGTCTGATTTACTCTTTTGTTTTCTGGTAGAGCTCTGCCATTTATTTTTACTTTTGGCATTTTTAACTCCTCAACTAAACTATGAAGTCCTAGGGTGGTAAGCTATCCTTTATAACTAAAAATGGGAACAGTGTTTGGGAGATGAGAATGTTGACAGTAGATGGTGAACATAAGCTCCCTAAAACGGAATTGTCTGTTTAAGTTGCTTTATGCTGTAGTATGCCAGGGCGTAGAATAAAAAAAAAGTACCTGCCATATATACTCTTCCCAATATTTGTTAGAGGAATGAATATATAAATGATTTAAATTAAATAAAGAACAAATTATCTAGTAGTTCAAGACTAAAGAAAAGAGGTACATTCAACTTAGATTAACTAAACTAATGTTGCATCTTTCAGGTGTTTTATGGATGAGGTGTAAAATTGATTAAGAAAATTGCTCATAGGAATAAAAATTGATTGTAGGATCTCTCATATGGTCTCCATATCTTTATCATATCTCACTGAGATTCTTCCAGTAGCTTCCTTTCTCATGTCCCTGTACTAATAATCTCTTTCAATTCCAATTTACACTTGTCATTGAACAGGGACTATAATACCCAAGAGAAAAAAAAAGAAAACTTATTATAATAATGGGAGAGTATATTGCATTAACAATTTCATTTTCATTTTCTTTTCTTTAATAATAATAAAGATGTTGGACTTCACTGGTTTTTGGTGTATGAATTGACACTGAACATGCTGCTTGCTTATAGGCCAGATGGTCCCCTTGCACATATGGTCAGGGAGATTTTTGGGAAGCATAAGAATTCTATATGGTCAAGTGGTTGACAGTAACACCCTCTGTCCTTTTTTCAGGTTATATGTACCTGCCTAATGAGATTATGGAATATATGATGTGACTTTTAGCTAAATATTTTCAGGAAATGGACAAGTAGCTATAAAAGAACTTCACAAGGAAACCATAGGTTGAAGACAATACTAATCGTGCAAGTACAAATAAGCAAAAAATAAATGACTTGCTTTGCCCATTGCAGGGGAATATTTTTCATCAGCCATATTACCAGGTAAAAATAACAATGATCTAATCAATGGTGACAAGAATTCAGTCATATACTGAAAAAACTTTAAATGTCACTTGAGGCCAGGAGTTCAACACCAGCTTGGCCAATATGGTGAAACCCCATCTCTACTAAAAATACAAAAATTAATCAGGTCTGGTGGTGCACACCTGTAGTCCCAGCTACTCGGATGGCTGAGGCACAAGATGCACTTGAATCCAGGAGGTGGAATTTGCCTTGGCTGATATCATGCCACTGCACTACAGCTGGGGTGACAAAGGGAGACCCTATCTCAAAAAATCTCATAAACTGAGATTTTAAAAAAGTCAATATGTACAGAAGATTACAAAAAGTGTAGAGTTTTTTAGTTTTTTCTTTTGTTTATTTCTGTCCTTTCCAACGTGATTAAAGATAAGTTGTTATCTTCTTAAAATAACTTGTTATAAAATGCTTTTTGTATGAACCACAAAATGAAAACCTTTAATGAATATACTAAAAATAAAAATTAACAACCTAAAGCATACTACCAGAGAAAATAACAACTACAAAGGAAGATAGTAAGAAAGGAAGAAAAAAAAAAGTGAAGAGTTACAAAACACCAAAAAACAAGTAACAGACACATGGCAGTAGTAAGTTTATATGTATCAATAATAACATTTAGTGTAAATGGACTAAATTCTCCAATTAAAAGACAGGGAGTGGTTGAATGAATGAAAAAAAAAGGCCAATTATATGGTGTTTACAAGAAATCCACTTCACCTATAGAAACACGTATAGACTGAAAGTGAAAAGATGAAAAGGATATTCCATGACAATGGAAACCAAAAAAAGCAGTAGTGGTTATATTTATATCAGATTAAAAGACTGTTAAAAGAGACAAAGAATGTCACTATATAATGATAAAGGAGTCAATTTTGCAAGAATATATAACAGTTATGGATATACGTGTACTCTATACAGGAACACCTAAATATAGAAAGCAAATAATATATCTAAAGCAAGAGAGAGACTGCAATGCAGTAACAGTAAGGGACTTCTACACCTTACTCTTAGTCATGGATAGAGACCAAAAATTTGGGTGCAGACAGAAAATCGACAAAAAAATTACATGCTAGACCAAATACACTTAACTAATATTTATAGAACATTTCCCCCAACTCCTGCAGAATACTCATTTCTCTCACTAGCACTTAGAATATTATCTTGAATAGACCACAAAACAAGTCTTAACTTTTATGAAGTTGAAATCATCTAAACAACTAACAACTTTTATGAAGTTGAAATCATCTAAGGTATATTTTCTGACCACAGCAGAATAAAACCAGGAATCAATAACGTGAGGTACTTTGGAAAGTACACTAATACATGGAAATTAAGCAACTAGGAGGGAAGTTTACAACAATAAACCTCTATACCTAAAATGTAGAGAGGCTTTAAACCTAATGATGCATCTAAAGGCACTAAAAAAGCAAAAACAAACCAAACCCAAAATTAGTAGAAAGAAGGAAATAATAACAATCACAGCAGAAATAAATTGATATGGAGACTAAAAAAAATACAAAAAAATCAACAAAATAAAAAGCTAATGTTTTAAAAGATAAACAAAACCGACAAATGTTTAAGCAAACTAGGAAAAAAGAGAGAAGACCAAAATGAATAAAACGAAAAATGCAAAAGGGATAAAACAAATGATACTGCAGAAATAAAAGGCATCTTAGAAACTATTATGCCAAAAAATTAGAAAGCCTAAAAGAAATTTAAAAATTTCACAACACATGCAACCTACTAAGATTAAATGGTGAAGATACAGAAAATCTGAACCAACCAATAACAGGTAACAAGCTCAAGACCTGATGGTTTCTCTGTTTAATTCTACCAAACATTTATACTACTTCTACTAAAATTATTCAAAAAATTGGAGAAGAAGGAATATTCCCAACTCATTCTATGAGTTTAGCATTATCTCAATACCAAAGCCAGACAAGGACACAACAACAACAACAACAAACTACAGGCCTATATCCCTGATGAACATATATGCCAAAAATACTCAACAAAATACTCACAAACTAAATCCTCAACAAAGATCAAAAGAGACAAAGAAGGGCATTACAAAATGGTAAAAGGATCAACGCAACAAGAAGAGCTAACGATCCTAAATATATATGCACCCAATACAGGAGCACCAAGATAAATAAAGCAAGTTGTTAATGACCTACAAAGAGACTTAGACTCCCACACAATAACAGTGGGAGACTAACACTCCACTGTCAATATTAGACAGATCAATGAGTCAGAAAATTAACAAGGATATCCAGGACTTGAACTCAGATCTTGACCAAGCAAACATAATAGACATCTACAGAACTTTCCACCCCAAATCCACAGAATATACATTCTTCTCAGCACCACATCTTACCTACTCTAAAATTGACCACATAATATATTTCCTGGATTTGAATATTGGCCTGCCTTGCTAGGTTGGGGAAGTTCACCTGGATAATATCCTGAAGGGTGTTTTCCAGCTTGGATTTATCCTCCCCATCATGTTCAGGTACACCGATCAAATGTAGATCAGGTTTTTTCACATAATCCCATATTTCTTGGAGGCTTTGTTCGTTTCTTTTCACTCTTTTTTCTCTAATCTTGCCTTTTCATTTTATTTCATTTAGTGGATCTTCAATTTCTGATATCCTTTCTTCTGCTTGATAAATTCAGCTGTTGAAACTTGTGTATGCTTTGTGAAGTTCTCGTGCTGTGTTTTTCAGCTTCATCAAGTCATTTATGTTCTTCTCTAAGATGGTTATTCTAGTGAGCATTTTGTCTAATCTTTTTTCAAGGTTCTTAGCTTCTTTGTATTGGGTTAGAACATGTTCCTTTAGCTCAGAGCAGTTTGTTATTACTCACCTTCTGAAGCCTGCTTCTGTCAATTCGTCAAACTCATTCTCCATCCAGTTTTGTTCCCTTTCTCGTGAGGAGTTGTGATCCCTTAGAGGAGGAGAGGCATTCTGGATTTTGGTGATTTCATCATTTTTTGTACTGGTTTCCTTCCATCTTCATGGATTTGTCTACCTTTGGTCTTTGAAGTTGGTGATTTTCAGATGGAGTCTCTGAGTGGACATTCTTTCTGTTGATGTTTAAGTTATTTCTTTCTGTTTTTTAGTTTTCCTTCCAACAGGCCCCTCTGCAAGACTGCTGGAGGTCCATTCCAGACCCTGCTTGCCTGGGAATCAACTGCGGGGGCTGCAGAACAGCAAGCATTGCTGCCTGTTCTTCCCTCTCTTTTTACGGAAAGTAGTTATTTGAGACTATGATATTTTATAATAGTTGTATATTACTTTAACATACTTTCTTTCACGCCTGTAATCCCAGCACTTTGGGAGGCCGAGGCAGGTGGATCACGAGGTCAAGAGATCGAGACCATCCTGGTCAACATGCTGAAACCCCGTCTCTACTAAAAATACAAAAAATTAGCTGGGCATGGTGGCGCGTGCCTGTAATCCCAGCTACTCAGGAGGCTGAGGCAGGAGAATTGCCTGAACCCAGGAGGCGGAGGTTGCTGTGAGCCAAGATCGCGCCATTGCACTCCAGTCTGGGTAACAAGAGCGAAACTCCGTCTCCAAAAAAAAAAAAAAAAAATACTTTCTCATTGTTACCTTATTTGATATTTTCTAAAATCTCAAATGACAACAAATGAATTAAATCAGCTTTTTAAGGGTTCACTAGTGTGAGGTCTTGTACTATACGCTCTCACATCCATTAACTCATTTAATCTTAATAAGAACCCTGCTGTGTGTGTATTTCTTACCCTTTTGTCAGATGAGAAAAATGAGTTAGAAAATTTTGCTGATATACTCAAGAATGTATGACTAGATAGTGGCAAAGTCAAGATTCAAGCCCATGTTATTTTACTTCAGAATTTGCTCCGTTGCCTCTCCTTTGAAAAAAAGCATGGTAGATATCTGCATTTTATTAATGAGGGATTGAGCTCTAAGCAGATTAAATTACTTGGCCCAAATAAAAAAAATAGTATAGTTCTATTTGAAAACTTGAAATCAAATCTAAATGCAAAGGTCTTTTATTACATTCTATTGACTACCTGGAAAGATGGTGGTATTATTAGATATATGTATGTGGACTGTCTAAGCTATTGGTCTGATTGTGATGCTGCTGTTGCTACACAGCGTGTAGTAATAAAGAAAAAGTAAGACTGAAAATGACAAAGGAAAAGAAAATCTAAGTCATTTATTGCCCATTCTGCATAAGTCTCTAGAGCTGTCCCGCTGCCATCCAGGAGTGCCCTGTATGTAAGTCCTAATAAACTCATCTACTCATCAAGCCAGACTTGTTCAAGTCATTCTTTGGTCTCTCACCTCCTTCCCAGTTTGGGGTAAAGGTGTCATTACAGTTCCAAGTTTTCTCATAACAATTGGCATCATGAACAGAATCCAAGAGACTAAATGTTGGATCAGAAACTGACATCTATGGGAGGAATCCTGAGATGGTTGGCAACATGCATGTGGGGTGGAGTTGCCCAACTGTTCAACTTGTGTGAGCCACTCCACGAGTATAGTCTAGGCACTGCCTGTTGAGCCTTTGAAGAGAATGCATCACAGATGCTTCAAATTATTGCCAACTCAGATCCATGATGTAGCCCAATTAAGTTTCTTGGCCCCATTCTCAAATTGGTTACATATCTTACCCACTGAATGGAGTTATGTTTTGCTAATAGGCATCATAATTGTAGTTAGCTTCTGCTTGTATGCTCTTATATATACCGTAGATGAGGACTGTATGCATAAGCCATGGCCAAATTATAGGCCTGTATAGTTATTTCCTACTCAGGGATTCTAATACAAAACTGGTGGAAAGAGCGTAAGAGGTAGGGGATGGCATAGATTGTAGTGTGATGGGTCCCCAACCAGGTTCCTTAAGGGTGAATGTGTGCTGCCTGATCCTTGATGGCTAGGCAGTGAGCCAAGGTCATGGTGGCCAGCCTACTTAGCAGGTGTTCCTGAGAACCCAAACAACCTGAGGAGCGTCTGAGAACCTACCAGAGTAAACAGTCTCATTGCCCAAACACAGTAGGCAAAGAGCTGGAAAATTAGCTTAAAAGCAGTTTAGAGATGGGAGGTGGCATGAATCTCTAGAGCTGTCCTGCTGCTGTCCAGGAGTGCCCCTTATGTAAGTCCTAATAAACTTGTCTACTCACCCAGCAGGACTGTCCAAGAAACTCTTTGGTCTCTTAAATCTCAGCTTCTTTCCAGTTTGAGGGAGAAGTTACAGTCCCAAGATTTTCTTTTACACTCATACACATTTTTTCCCTGAATCATTTGCCATTTGAAAGGAAATTGCAGATATTATGCATCTTTATCCTGAAATACTTTAATTTGTATTTTACAGGAAAAAATTATCTTACATAAGCACCATACTATTATCAAAATGAGGAAATCTAAGCTAGATACTCTATATAATAGATAATATGCTATTATATAATACACACTCTGCACTTGAAATTTGACACTTTTACCAATAATTTCCTCTACAGCTATTTCTCCCCAGATAATGCGAGTAGTTAATTGTAAGTAAAAGTCTTATTTTTAAGCACTAGGTGCTCATTTATTGTTTCTCTCTGAGAAAATGGCACAAATAGGTATAAGTAAGCTTGTACACAGTTATATTTTATGAACTAGACAAAGGAGTTCAAATAATGTCTATTTTGTATAGCTAAAGTGATTTTTACCAGATAAAAGAAAAACACAGTTTGGCTTAAGTCAATGCAAAGTGACTGCTTTTGTAGAAATGACTATTACATGGGAAGAAACTCTAACGAGGATGACACAGACTGAGTATCATGTCTATATGGTTCCTGTTAGATGACTGTTTTTAAAAACCATACAATATGACCCATTATTAGGTTATGAAGTCAGTTTTATGGATCACAGCCAGTATTTTATTAGGAAATATAATAAAACAGAAAATAGTACAGAAGATAACATGTGACAAGAGAAATTCATGTCTTGAAATTTTTGTTCAGTTTACCTGTATGTCTGTGTGTATGAGTCAGATCATCGTACAAAATACACTTTTGATTTTGCTTTCACTGTCAAAAAAGTCTAGTCTAAGAAGCTAGCTTATATTATCGCAGCCACAGTAATAAAGCACATGCTGATTCAAACCAATTTTACAACTTCAGGGTTTTTTGACCAAATAGTCGTTGAATACAGGGGCTTAAATCCATATAAAGGCCTAATTGTGCCCCAACATTTATACAGACAGGTAGTGATTCTCTTTTCTTCTTTTTATTTTGTTATGCTGCTAAGTCCCAAAGCAGGTTTCCCTGCATTTCTCCAATGCTGGAGGGTGCTGTCAGCTTTAATTTTGCTTCATCCTTAGTCTAAAAGAGGTGACCCTTGGTGTTGCCAGCTGTATATGGAAGAGATTTGAGCTTACTGTAAAGACATGACTCTCACGTAGACAAACTTCCACCCACCCAGACTAGCTGAATACAAACCCTGAAACCAAGTGTGCTATCTAAGCAAATGTGCTCAGGACAAAAAGTAGATTCATGCACTGATGTTTCGCTTATCCTTCCATGCTTTGGAAATAGATTGCCACTGAAGGAAATGGAAAGAGGTAACATAAGTGTAATTCTTATAAGACATTTGTCCAAGAAATAAAGGAGCAAGATGGGTAAAAAGTATGTGACATAGTTTTGGGAAACTGGTCATTTTTTAGATCAGAGAGATTTAAACTTACTCTTTTTTGTATTTCTCTAAGTTTGGGTTTTTTTCTGGTCAGGTGGTAGGGTTTGGTTTTTATTAAAGTGGCAGGCTGCAAAAACATGGTTTTATAGTCATTCTAACATATCACAGCAAAAAACATCAAATTAGGCATTCACATTTTAATGCTATCTGTTTGCAATTAAGAATCTTTACTTTTAAAATTTACTTCCTAATAATGGTAAAGATGAAAAACATACCGATATCTTAGCTGTGTTATTTACTCTACTAAAACACATATAGAAAGTTTGTTCATATTTTTAAGTGTCCCTTATACCTTACTATCTATCTAAATACCATGTACCTATTTGTGACCTATCAACTTACCTACTTATGCATCCACTATATTCATTTTTCATTAATAAATGATATCTACACATGGTAATTTTTTCCTTTTAAATATGGGCATACTTATTTCTGCAAGAACCACTATGAGCCTTTCCCTTTATTGACAACCCAAACTCCCCCTGTGAATTCAACAAGTATGAAATGAGGGCTTATTGAAGTGTATTCAAGGTTGAGGACACAAAGATGAAGGAAAAAAAAAAAAAACATAAAATGAAGGGGAAAAGTCTCAATAAAGACACAGTCTTGCCTGTAAATATGTGTTTCCCTGGGTAATTAATGATAAAAGGTATAAAATGAAACAAAGTTTGAATTATTCAGTGAACTTCAAAAAATAATGGTTTGATTGATATGGACTTAGAGAGGAGGTGGGACCTCAGCAAGTAGAAGAAATCTCAAATAGGGTATTCTGGGTCCCTTTTCTGAACAATCTTGTTACATAGATTTCAGTCAAAAAATTTGGATAAACATTTATATTTTGATTAAACAGGGTAAAAAAGTATTTAATCTATTTAAACTATTTAATCTGTTGGATGTGAAAACAACATAATTTTATTTTTATCAAGTTTTAGTCTTATGGATATTCTCAGTAAATACATTCTAAGAATAGTTTATGTCTATCAAACTGAAAGACTAAATGAAGTCACCTGTGTAGACCACTGTAGACTTGAGCCAAGTCTGCTTTTGGATTGGCTCCCAGAGCTGACATTGATTTCAGTAGCAGTTGCATGCACAAATCTCAGCATTGAAATTAGCTGATTGACAGGATGTTATTACAAAGAGCAAATCTGTAAAATGTTTCAAATATCAGTAACAGCCAAAAGGGAAAAAAAAGGCAGTTAATCAAATGTCAAAGCAACATCATGTAGAGCTAGTTTTGTCTTACTGTAAAAAAAGTACATTTGGTTCTCTGTGACTGAATCAAACTTCATCATCTCAAGACTAAAATATGTGACCTTCTATATTTCAAAGTAGAGGCTTCCATTAAACAACAAATCATTATAATCTTTAAAAAAAGAATCAATGAGAAAAACACACACGTTTATATGGTCTGGGAAAAATGAAACAATATAAAATGAAATATATGAAATAGGAGAAAATGTAGCAGTTAGCATTCAGAATCAAATAAATATTTGTAGTTCAGAAACGCAACTAGAATTATTTCTCAAACTGTGAATCTGATTATATTACTTCCAGTTGTGCAGTTCTTTGGTGGCCTGTCATTTCTTTCACAGTAGATGTAAGGTATCTTAGCATGAAACGCAAGATTATCCATGGCTTAGCTCCCACCTCACTCTACAGCTTATCTCTACCATGCTTCTCCATGCTCATATCCTTTCCTTCAGACCCATAAATTGTCTTCAATCCAGCATGCTCCCCAACATCTATGGCCCTTTATATAAAACATTCATCTCTACCAGAGGCTCTTTCTTGATGCTTATGATTAGCTGAGCTTACTGCTGTGCTGGCCTAGTGGAGTTGCTTTTAGTGAATCCTGATTCTGGGAACACTCAGGAGGCTACTGTAAAAAGTGTTAGCATTTTAATATTATTAAAAGCTTTTAAACCATGCCCTATTTAAATGAGTTGTCTAAAAATTGCAATGGCTAGGAAAATAAAGCAATCCATTACTAAAATCAGGAATTTTGGGTATCACAAAAGCCTAAGCCTTGAAGTCTAATTAACAGATCAGAATTAACTCTTATCATGTAAAAAGAAATACAATATAATATTAGAACTTAACATGTCTAAAAACATCCAATAGCATTAGCGCCAGAAAACCCGGAGACACTTAAAAATGATGGCAACAGCCAGGCACCGTGTCTCGAGCCTGTAATCCCAGCACTTTGGGAGGCTGAGGTGGGTGGATCACCTTGAGGTCAGGAGTTGAGATGAGCCTGGCCAACATGGTGAAACCCCATCTCTACTAAAAATACAAAAATTAGTCGGCTGTGGTGGCAGGCACCTATAATCCCAGCTACTTGGGAGGCTGAGGCAGGAGAATCCCTTGAACCTGGAAGGCAGAGGTTGCAGTAAGTCAATACATTGCCTTTGAACCTCAGCTTGGCAGACAAGAGCAAGACTGAGTCTTTAAAAAAAAATGGTGACAACAACCCTATAAAACAATAGCAAACAAATTGTACCATCTTGTTTCCAGAAATTGAATTTATCCAAAGGTGTTCCAGGTCTTTGCAGAATCATCAGTGAATCAAGCACATAATCTAATGTATCTATTTGCAATTAGAAAATATATAAATTAGAAGATACATTTTGAAATAGTCATGTCTTCAAAATCACTTGTTAATAATGCATCTCTGAAGGAGTTCTATTATCCTCAAATATCCAAGTGTCTCAGAACGAGATATTGTAAGAAGTATTCCACAGTATGTCACAACTGTAAAAGGAATCTACAATTATAATAAGATAATCCATAAAAGCAATAATATATTGTATTTATATTGTGACATAGTTTGGCTGTGTGTTCCCACCCAAATATCATGTCAAATTTATAATCCCCATGTGTCAAAGAAGGGGCCTGGTGGGAGGCGACTGGATCATGGTGGAAGATTTCCCCCTTGTTGTTCTCATACTAGTGAGATCTAATGAGATCTCATGGTTTAAAAGTGTGGCACTTCCCCTTTCACTCTCTGTCCCTGTTGCCAGCATGTAAGACGTGCCTTGCTTCTCCTTTGCCTTTAGCTATGATTGTAAGTTTCCTGAGGTCTCCCCAGCCATGTGAAACTGAGTCAATTAAATCTTTTTTCTTTATAAATAATCCAGTCTCCATCAGTTCTTCAAAGCAGTGTGGAAATGGAGTAATAAATATTACAAGTAGGTATTTTATAAATATTTACCTAAGAGGAGGCTGAGAGGCTGTTACTTGACCACAGTGGCCAAGCTGTTAAGTGGTAGGTCGAATCAATTTTTGAATCTATATTATTTGACTTTAAAGTCCATATTTTTAGTAAAATATTCCATAGATACTACTGAAGAAAAAACAAAACTCACATTTATACAAATATATGTGCAAAAAATAATACTTGTGCAAGAAGAGAAATTATGTGGTTTTTCTAAGGTTCAAATGTTCTCATATCTTCCGTCATATTTGGGCAAACTGGCCCAATGGGAGATGACACAGATGTATTCCTAGCATTTTCAGATGCCATTTCCTATCTTTTAAAAAATCTGCACTTTTCTACTAGACTTAATTTATCTTTAAACTCTTGTTAGCCCATGTAGCGCCTTGTACAGACTCAGTCATACAACCCCTGAACTTAAAATTAAGGTACAGCATAACAATTTTTCTTATAGCTAACTACTAAAGACTTCCTGTTGCCCAACCAAAATTTATCTTCCACTTTTTTCTTCCTTTTGAGTCACTGGGTTTTCTTGGCCGGACCATGGGGAGGACAGTAAAAGTGAGTGGAATTCACCTATTCTCTGTGCAAGGAAATCTCTTAGCATGCTTAGCTCTAGGGAAATCCCACTACTTTTTCTTGTAATTATTTCAGCAATTTAGATATTAGAGAGGTATTATGGGACCTAATGACTATTATTCACTCATAGGTGACACAGTCAGATAATAACACATTTTCTCCCATATTTAAAAAATAGATCTTTTTCTAGTTATGAGCAAAGAAGGCTTTTTGCCCCTATGGCTGCTGGCTGCCCTCTTGTGGCCACGAAAGAAGTTGCTCTAAGGCTAAGGCAACACAGTGGGTCAGAGTCAAGGGGCTTCACGAGGAAACAGAGGCCTGGACTAACCAGCTTATTGAGGCTATCCTACCTCTTGCTATGTACTAATATGTTTCCTTATTTGTAGGGTTGGTTTGAATCAGAGAATCTATTGCTTATATTTGAGAGCACCTAATTTATATAGGATATATAATTTGATTAATGAAATAAAAGCTGGGTATCAGAATGTATATCTTATCTAAAATGTAGGTCTAACTCAGGAAATGTTACCCCAAAATGTGGTGATTCGATGTGCTGATTACTTTGAACTGAAGGCACTTAGGAAAACAGTTGATTCAGGCAGAGACTTTTTCTCAGCTCCCCTTATCTGCATAAAAATGGATCCTCCAAATGAATCTTGCATGTCACAAATCCCCTACCCCGGAATTCTATCAACCGCGGAAGACTGACTCAAACCACTGGAGAGGAGCCTCGAGACTGCCACTAACCTAATAAGGCTGTCACCTCTTCTCAGGGCTGTTCTTTGACAACTTTTGCTACCTGAGAGACTTTTTCTGCATAACGAGACCACCTTTATTTACCATACATTTCCTTGCCTCACCTTCCCATAACTTGTGTTGCCACCAAGAAACCCCAATTTCCTATTCCTTTCTTTAGCTCAGGATGCAATCAGATAAGATTCAATATTCTGACCCTTCTTTGAGTCTCTAATTTTGTAGTACTCTTGTGTATACACATGTGATTAAATGTGGTTTATCTCCTTAATCTGTTTTATGTCAATTTAATTCATAGACTAGCCAAGAACCTAGAAGAGTGGAGGGAAGCTATTCTTCACTTGCCTATACATTCAAGAAAAATACATTCAAATAAAAATTGTATTATATCTATCAGTCCTGGTCCAATAGTTTCATATAAGCATAATACTGAACTTAATTAAATTATTTAGGAAAACAGGCATAATGATACTTTGAATAGCATCATACCA
This sequence comes from Sapajus apella, assembly GCF_009761245.1. Taxonomy (NCBI): domain Eukaryota; kingdom Metazoa; phylum Chordata; class Mammalia; order Primates; family Cebidae; genus Sapajus; species Sapajus apella. Next base: position 8,609,436 of record NW_022436949.1, on the reverse strand, counting down.
AAACAGTGTTTATTTTTTAATCCATCAAAAGGACGATTGTGTTACTTTCAGCTTAAAATCATTCAATGGAACCACACTGCCCTTCAAAATTCTCTTTTCTAATCAAGGTTCAGCCTAACCTTTCAATTAATTTGGCCTCCAGTGTAAGGACTCATAAGGCCATAAAGTCTTACCTTTCAGGCCTCAGTGCAAATGTCACCTCCTCTGAGAAGCTTTATCCTTCACTCTATCTAAATTCATCTCCTCCTTTCCAGCATTTATCACCTCCTTTACTTCCTTAATTCTCATCACTAGCCTGAATGTATTTTACTTACTTGTTTCTTTCTTTATCTCCATCTACTCTCGTGAGATTATTGATTCCAGTCTGCTTGGATGGAATCCACTATGAGTAAGACAGGGTTCCTGCTTGTCACCCTCAGCATTAAATTCCCAGCAAATAGAAGTGACTCACAATGGGTAATCAATGAATAGTTGTTTAATAAATGAGTGAATGACTAAATAAGTGGAAGTCCTCTAAAACACCAAGGTTATCTCAGTTTTGTTTCATAGTACTCTGAACAATATATAGAATATATTTTTCTATTCAAATCATATGAAAAGTAGTGGTCAACAAGCCAGTCTTAAATACATTTGCATGAAATATCCTCCTTCATCTTAACACTTTACTAATTTTCCATTTTCTACCTTGGTTAGATTTTCTCCTTTGAGTGATCAGGAAATCTTTAGATAGCTGTGACTAGGGAGGGAAGGAAAATGAGATCTGAACTTCTACAGAGCGGGCTTCTAAATGGCCTACTCTATCTTCTATTTCAGTAGAAAAATTGGGACCCAAAAATGTTTCCTTGATGAATAGTATGGCAATTTCAAAGCTGTGAGTTTTTCCCCTGTTTACAATGACCTTAAATTACAGTGAAATCCACAAGCATTTAAAAGTACAAAGACTACAAGGCCCTTTCTGACACTCATTTCACATCTACAATTACCCAAACTCAAAACACATGTGAATAATACTGAATATAAACACTTCAATACCATTTTTCTTTTTAAATAAAATGAAAAGACCTAGGCAGTAGTCTGTATTCTGTTTTTCCACAACTTGAATTTAGATTGACAGTATAAAATACCTTTTATCAACACAGATTTAATAGAAACTATGCCTGATTTTTAAATTTTAATATCCCTGAGTTAAAAATATGTCTGTTTTCAAATCATAGGTAAGGAGAATTGTTTAATAAGTCACTTATATTGTTAGCACTATATTCAGCTATGATAACTATATTCACTTATATTAGCACTATATTTTATTTTCTATATTCTAATGCTTTGACACTTGGTACCTTGCTGTCTTGGGAGGGGCTATACCTCCTAGAGTTAGCCAGTTCTTAGGGATAGTAAACAACTCACCCAGGAACATGCTTTCAAATGCAAATCAATGAATCCAGAGTCCACAGCAACCTCCCTCCCTTGTCAGGCTCTCACATTCTAGGTGACTATCCTGTCCTTAACACCCCGGCCCAAGTACCAGACAACTATTCTCCAGAACTCACTAGAAGACCCCATTGCTTCTCAGTGTGAAGACCCATTTTATGGTATCTTCTTCCTCTTAGGAACTATGTTGTCCTGGTGCATTGTGGCTGCTATGACAAAATACCATAAACTGAGTAGCTCAAACAACAGAAATTTATTTCTTACAGTCTTGGAGTCTAGAGAGTCCAAGATCAAGATACTGGGTGACTCAGTGTCTGGTGAAAGCCTGCTTCCTAGTTCACAAATAGTGACTTGTAGCTGTGTCCTTATATGGAGAAAAGGGCAAGGGGGTATTTCTCAGACCTCTTTTATAAGGACACTAAGTTACAACCTCATTTCTACCTCACTTTCCCAAGGTACTGTTACAAGTAGTCAGACGGACATGAGCAAGGTAGGGAGGGCTCTCCCCCATCCACTAGGAATGTTGGGTGATTTGCAATGATCATATTGCCTCTCTAAAAGTGATAAACTGGTGGTGCCAGGGAAAGGCCATTTCCTGATGGTCTACACCTGTTGCAAAGTGTTAGCTGAGTGCAGGTGCCTGAGAGAAGCATTTCCCAGGCATGTATATCAAAATACAAAATTGAAGGGTGTCAGCGTCTGGGGGCCCACCACTGGAAAAGGGAAGAAAGCCTGAGACGGACTTGCATACAACTTCCTAAACACACTGTGCATGCTCACCTCCCAAGATTAACGAGGGCCCTGTGCATGCAGGCAGCCCACCCTAAGGGAAGAGTCGCTGGAAAGGGGCCAGCCTATAAAGTCCTAGGATCATGATTAAATATGGCATTTGGCCTCAGTGCCTGCTTAGGTCTCTTAAAGTGTACTTTCCTTTATTTTGTATTCTAAAGCTTTTTCAAAAAAACTTCCATTCCTGCTCTAAAACTTGCCTCAGTCTCTTTTTCTGCCTTATACCCCTCAGTCAAATTCCTTCTTCTAAGGAGGCAAGAATTAAAGTTGCTGCAGGCCTGTGCAGATTCGCCACCAGTAACTTGGATATTTGCCACTGGTAATGGTACCACCTCCTAATATCATCACCCTGAGGGTTAGAATTTCAAGATATTAATTGAGGGGCACAAATATTCAGAGCATAGTATATGACTAAGAAACTATTCAGTTGCAATTGTCATCTAACCTATTCACATTACCATAACTACATAATAAAACCTCTTAAAATAAGTACATAAGATATAATTATATGGCAAAAAGGTTATAAAATTAAGTTTCTTAAGATAAAGAAAATATTGAAAATTCCACTAATAAGTCTAAAGACTATGAAAGACCTTAAAAATAAAAAGTTGAGTAAAAATTATCAAATGTATAATAATTTTTATATTTAAAATAGTATTCGTAAGGTTTTCATAATTTTGCTTTCAATTTGACCACATCAGTCTATCATTTTCCTTATTGTCTTAAATTCTATAACTACTTTTGATTTAAAAGAAATCTGCTGGGAGTGTTGGCTCATGCCTGTAATCCTAGCACTTTGGGAGGCCAAGGGAGGCAGATCACTTGATGTCAGGAGATTGAGACCAGCCTGGCCAACATATAGTGAAAAACTGTCTCTATTAAAAAATAAAAAAAAACTACCTGAGTGTGGTGGTGTATGCCTGTAGTCTCAGCTACTTGGGAAACTGAGGCAGAAGAACTGCTTGCATCTGGGAGGCAGAGGTTACAGTGAGCCGAGATCAGGCCACTGCACTCCAGCCTGAGCCATGGAGGAAGACTCCATGTCTCAAAAAAAAAAAAAAAAAAAAACAGATAAATAAAAAGAAATCTAACACATAATTCAAGAGGGACTTTTGAATTACTCTAATACACATATTTTTTGGTACCCATTGCCCTCAGTTGTTGTAGATTTGTTTCTGATTTGTCTCTCTGGAGATTGGGTAGGTGTGACAGGTATAAAAGGCACATCTAGGTCTAGGTCAATTCTTGGAGTCTAAGAGGTTCCAAACAAGAAGAATAGAGCAGAAATGTAAGTAAAATATTTGAGAAGGATGAGTTTAATCACAGATGTCCAACCTTTTGGCTTCCCTGGGCCACACTGGAAGAAGAATTGTCTTGGGCAACATATAAAATACACTAACACTAACAATAGCTGATGAGTTTTAAAAAAAAGTTCTGTGCATAATTTTTGTGTTATCTGCCACTACAGTTAAACCAAAAAGTCCTCACATTCAATGGGGCTGATAGTGAGAGAGTGAGATATCAAAAACCATCATCAGGCCAGGTGCAGTGGCTCATGCCTATAATTCCAGCACTTTTGGGAGGCTGAGTTGGGCAGATCACTTGAGATGAGGAGTTAAAGACCAGCCTTGCCAACATGGTGAAACCCCATCTCTACTAAAAATACAAAAATTGGCTGGGTGTGGTGACAGGTACCTGTAATCTCTACCACTTGGGAGGCTGAGGCATGAGAATCACTTGAACCTGGGAGGTAGAGGTTGCAGTGAGCTAAGATCATGGCACTGCATGTTAGCCTGGGCAACAGAGTAAGACTCTGTCTCAAAAACAAAAACATACCATTAGGCATTGAGTACCATTGGGGCTCAGAAAATAATATGCAAAAGTATGGTGCTTTGCCATGCTGCGTGCTTTGTGGAGAAAGATATTGGAAGGGCTTCAGAAACAAAGTATCCTTCTGAACTTCTCCTGTACTCATGAAACTGCCTTTGCAAAATTATGATGGTGAGAAATCTAACATAGTTGACTTCATCTTGCTTCTGACTTCCAAGTCGTCCCTGGTCATTCTTGGGCTTAGGCAAGCTAACCTAAGAAGGAATTTAGTCTATAGTTTAACCCTAAAGCAAAGATGATGATAGCCCTTCCCCAAACTAAACCACATTTGCAAAACTAATGGAAGTTTATAAGGTTCAGATTATAAGAGGGGTCTGAATTCTATAAAATGGGCTTAGTTTCTTTCTCTGCTGCATGTCCAGGCTGCATAGTTTTCAAACTTTTATGCTCTGCTTTCCTCTTAAATATAAATTCCAACTGGGCCACCTCTTAAATGCTTTCCTGCTTAGAAATTTCTTTTGCCAGGTACCCTAAATCATCACTCTCAAGTTCAAATTTTCATAGATCCCTAGGGCATGAACAGATCCAGGCTCTTTATTAAGGCATAACTCATGTGAACTTTGCTCCTGTTCCCAATAAATTCTTCACTTCCAGCTGAGGCCTCGGCAACCTGGACTTCAATGTCAACATCACTATTAACATTTTGGTCACAATTATGGAACCACTCTCTAAGAAGTTCCAAGTATTCCCTCACCTTCCTTCTTTTCCTGATCTCTTCAAACTTCCAAACACTGCCTGTTACCCAATTTCAAAGTTTCTTCCACATTTTTGGTATCTTTATAGAAATTTCCCACTCCTCAGTCTCAATTTTCTGTATTCGGCCATTCTTGTATTGCTATAAAGAAATATACCTGGGACTGTGTAATTTATACAGAAAAGAGGTTCAATTGGTTCATGTTTCCACAGGCCACAAGGACCATTTAGTTGAGTCAGGAATTACAAGTCCAGGTGCAGTTAGCCATCCTCAGAAATGCAAAAGTCTAAAAAGACATCTCAAAAGGTCAACCTTATGTTCTACAATAGTGATGCTAACTACAGGTGTAATTGAGGAAATTATAAATCCTGTGACGTCCATAACAATGGCTGGTTATTGTTTAACTACACCTACATCTTAACAGAATTCAGGCTTCTCTCATACTCTTAACCTTGTGGTCTTTCATTAGTTTTACAAAGGCTGTATTGGAAAGGGCTATTATCTGCTTTGCTTTAAGGCTAAATTATAAACTAAATTTCTCCCAAAGTTAGTTTCGTTTACACCCAGGAATGATCAAAGACAGCTTGGAGGTTAAAAACAAGATGGAGTCAACTATATGAGATTTCTCTTACTCCATAATTTTTTAAAGGTGGTTTTACAATGCCATGGTCTCTGTAAATTGATTTTGTCTGTGCAGTGGTCAGGAAAAACCCATTACATTATCTGTGTCAGAATTTGATCAGAGAAGCAGATCCCTGTGAGTGACACAGTGAAAGGAAATTGTTATAGGGATTAGATATAGCACAATTGTGAGAGCTGGTAATAACTCTATAAAAGGCTGCTGACTTTATGTCTAATGGGACTCTGAAGTCTTAATAGGTCAGCCTAGCCAGTGATCAGGAAAGGGAGCTGCATTTAAGATAGCGGAAAGCAAAGAAAAATTGGAATATACAAGGAAAAAATAAACCTTATCTCTTCCTTTTACCAAGCCTAAACTTGAAGATATAGAGGAAAATTTTGTTTTATTCATTGTTTAACACATAATTAAACACACACCTGGATCATTGTATAGAGAAGTTGTAAAAGAAGATCTTGTGGGAGCTGGTAGAGGTGTAGATCTGTCTCATGCCAGTTTCTGAGTTAACAGAACAAAGACATGTGTGATATGCCATATGGTCAGGTACACAGTACCAAACTCAGTGTAATTAGAATGGCTTTTCACTCACTCCTACCTTCCAAATATTGCAAAATTTTTGTTATCCAACTTTAATATCTTAAATATCTCCAAAAGTGCTGTGGGCGGGGAATTAAAATCCACAAAGAGAGTAAGTGTTTATCCAATGATAATAAAACAGTCCTTTTCTTGAGAGGTGAGTTCCAATGCAATCAACCTGTTACAAGATGGTGGGTTGAGCTCCAAAGAATGGTGCTATTTTAGAGTAGGTTGAACATTCATCAGTGGCTGTTGCCACAAAAGGCTTGAGAATATAAGTTCATTTTTTCACATCCCATAGATTATACTCTTGCGAACATAGCCACTTGGTTTGTGAGGACAAAGGCTGACTCACATCCACAGAAATCATCAACTTATTTACAAAACTATGACAGTTCCCTTCATCTGAAATTGCTTTTTGGTGAGCATTCCCATAGAACACAAATATCTTTAAATTATTAACACATTTAAAAGATCTCCTCGAATACCTTTACTGTAGACCTTCTTGCTCAAATTTTTCAGACTTGTTACTAGAGAGCCTCTGATGATTGTACAAAACCATTATTCATTATCTATCAATCAGTGTACATCTATACCTCTGAACATCTCTCATTTCAGGCAAAATGAACAGTTACATGCATGGCTCAACATCCTCCCCACTAAAATAATTTTCCTTTGCTACTGTTCTTCAAGGACACCCTGGAGTGGGGCTGTATTTTTGCATTCACTTATTTTCATGTAGTTCCAGCATTAGCATATAGAACCATTTGTAAACAAGTCCAATTTTTTATAGTCAAATTTTCATAGATGACTATGAAACCATTAGGATGATTGAGAGAAAGGAGGAAGTGTGGCAGAATTAAGAGACACAGGCATCTAAACAAAATATTCTTGTGAATTTCTTATGCCTTCAGGGCATACTTGAATGAAATTTCTTATACAAAACATCATTTGATAAATGAGTATCACTCTGCAAACCACTGAACTTTATGATTTTATGAACCAGATACCTTCCACAATTTATAGTAGGTAGAGAAGGTCAAACAGTAACTTGTTAGTTAATGGTTAAGTGTTAATGCTCTCTACTATAGCCCAGTGGCAAGCCAGATGCTGTTTCTTTTTCTTTCTTTCTTTCTTTTTGTTGAGCATTTTTTTTGTCTTATACTTTAAGTTGTGGGGTACATGTGCAGATCATTCAGGACTGTTACATAGATATACACATGCCATGGTGGTTTGTTGCATCTATCCCCTCGCCACCTACATTAGGTATTTCTCCTAATGTTATCCTTCCTCAATTCCTCCACCCCTGCTATCCCTCCCCTAGCTCCTCCACCCCACCCACAACAGGCCTCAGTGTGTGATGCTCCCCTCCCTGTGTCCATGTGTTCAATTGTTCAACACCCACTTATGAGTGAGAACATGCAGGGTTTGGTTTTCTGTTCTGGTGTCAGTTTGCTGAGAATGATGGTTTCCAGCTTCATCCACGTCCCTGCAAAGGACATGAACTCATCCTTTTTGATGGCTGCATAGTATTCCATAGTGTATATGTGCCACATTTTCTTTATCCAGTCTATCATTGATGGGTATTTGGGTTGTTCCAAGTCTTTACTACTGTAAACAGTGCCGGAATAAACATACATGTACATTTGACTTTATAATAGAGTGATTTATTATCCTTTGGGTATATTCCCAGTAATGGGATTGCTGGGTCAAATATTATTTCTGTTTCTAGATCCTTGAGGAATTGCCACACTATCTTCCACAATGGTTGAACTAATTTACACTCCCATCAATAGTGCAAAAGCTTTCCTATTGCTCCACACCCTCTCCAGTGCTGATGAGAGGGTGAAATTCCCTGAGAATTTCACATAGGTAGTAAGCTCCTGAATTTTTTGTGGAAATTATTTCTTATTTCTGGTGAACATATGTTTCACCGAGGTGTTTAGAGTTGTTTCTTCTTGATCACCAGATTTAATCAGTATTGGGAGAGGGAATCCAGCATGAGCCTTGCCTGTGCCCCTATGCATTCTTGCATGTTAGGCCAACAATGCATGTCCCTAATTGCCACATTTATCCAGGCCATTTTTATAGAACTGTGTTTGCAGTGAACAACTCTGAGTGATGAGGTACTTCTCCCCCAATGCAAAGAATAAGCATGCTTCCATTTGCTTTGCTTTCACTTGTTTTAAAAGTGGTGAATTTCCAAAGCTTGAATTTGTTTTCTTGTCATACAGCCCACTGAATGTACACACATTCATCATGGGTCCTATGTCATCCACATGGGATTTGAGAGAAGATGGGAATTAACACAAACCAGCAAGGAATTTTAAATACTATTATTGATGTGAATACTAAAGTCCTTTGTCTTTGGTCCAAGAGTCTCATGGCTTCTTCTGGCACCCAGGAAACAGTTACAGAGTAACTTTTATCCCTTATATAGGGTAAAAGCTCAGATTCTGCACAATTCTTGACAATAAACATAATCTCATTAATAAAATGATTCAACATGGTAATCTTTGAAATAGAGAGGCTATCAAGTTCCCTGAAGATTATTACACAGTGCTAGAAAGTTGATATAGCCCAGAGAAAAAAGCAAGGTACACTGCCATTCTTATCAGCTGAAAACAAATGCTTCTGATAATTGTTTCTAGCAGGTATAAATTAAAATAATTTACCAAACCAATAGTGGCATATCACATGTCAGAGGACGTATTGATTTGTTCCAGTTGCCTATTCATCCTTGAAAAAATACCTGCAACTGTAGTCATCATCCAATTGGAATAGTCTACTATCATTCTACAAGATACATCTGAATGGAAATGTGATGAGTTAATCACCCCTGCATTTTTCAAGCTCTTGGTGATGGTATTAATCACTGCAATTCCCCAGGATTGTGGTATTGCTTTTGGTTCTTACATAGAGGGATTTCATTTGACTTCCAACTGGCCCTTCCTCTGACTTATTTTTCCATCTTAAGAGAGAGTGAACATTCTTTCCTAAACCCTCCACCATAAAAGGCAGTTTCAGATAAGATAAACCCCAATTAATCGATTTTACAAAACTACAATTGTGAAGAATAGCCACTAGATTTGTGGTAAGATAGAACAGTATGAAAAATCTACCTGTGTCTTCAATAGAAATTATGCCAACTTTTAATGAGAAAATGAGGAGAAATTCCTTAGTTCTTCAATTCAATAAACAAGGTAAAGAGTTATTATCACAATTATTTATTCATAATATATAGGAATATAATACTATAACATAGTTTTATAGTTGTTTATATTATTTGTGTGCTTGATCAAGAACTATTATTTCTAGAAAATGGTCACCTGCCTTGTTAGGCTGTTAAGGTTTTAAGGTAAGTATATAAAGAAGTTTCTTTTTATATACTTAACATATCTTTTCTGGCTAGACTGGTGCTTTATACTGTGTGTACAGATGTCCCTCACTCATACTACCTGCTTGTACATATTACTTGGTATGGTGCACTTATTTCCATCAAGGGCCATAAGAGAAGATCAGAAAGTAATGGAGGGAGTGGCTGGACACCAATATTCTTCTCAGCATGTGTCTGGAACTGGGTTTGAATTCCTTTCTATGGAATTTAATCCTCTACTGTTAAGAGGTCCATACCAAAATATGACAATATATTATTTTTAATAAGGCACTGTCAGATTCTGAGTTGGGATTATTATATAGAAGCTAATGGAACACTTTGTTATAGAAAACTCTGTGAAACTCCGGGGACAAGGAGGTGACCAAATGGGAGGTCTATTCTTCCAGCCTAGCACAGCTCTGTTTCATGAAGAATCCGTGGCTTTGGGAACAGTGAAAGATGAGACCTGTGACAAAGATACTGACTTGATTGTGTTGGGGACCATTGTCAACAGTGACAAAGGTAAGTTTCCAGTAAGTGGTGTGCAGAAATAGGTTTCTAGCAAGGCTAGTCTGAGCAGGAAATGAAGAAAATGGAGTTATTATATAGATATAGCAAATAGCACTGTTCACTATATATTTATGTAAGCTGTTCTCTTGGGATGTCTCTGAAATACAGATTCTTTGTTGAGTTTCACTAACTTCTTACTTGTATGAGCAGATGTGGAGCCACCACAATTTAATCACAAGGGCAAAGATGACTTTGTTTGTCTATACAGTCTTTAAGTCCAGGTGACATATATTAAAACAAACAAAAGCATTCAAAGTAGTACAAAGTTTGTTTGATAAGGTATGAAAAATAAAAAATGGTAACTTTCATTCTTTTTTGACTTTAAAATAAGTAAGTTGTTGCATTTAAGAAAAAATCTTCAATTTAAAAAACTGCATTGGTGAAATTGAGTTCAAGAATTTGTTATAAACAAATTCTTTACTACTACAAGTAGCTTCAATAAAAATGGGAAAGTAGAATATTGGACAAATGTATTTAAGAGCTCAGTGCTTTCATTTTAAGCAATTCCAATCAGTTTTGTGTGTTGAATCTATTTTTCACTTGATTGATAGCATTGATTTCTATAAACTACATTACAGCTGAGAGGTTATGTACAGCATTTGGCACTGAGATTTAAAAAGTAATCATAGGTTGTATATTGTTTCTGAGAAATCAATGGTATCACATTGTTATTTATTTCAGATTTCTCCAAGGACTTTCTTTAGTTTTGTTATATATTTTCCAATTAAGAAACATGACAAAAATTTTTCCATTCTGTTGGTTGCCGGTTCGCTCTAATGATGATTTCTTTTGCTGTACAGAAGCTCTGAATTTTAATTAGATCCCATTTGTCTATCTTGGTTTTTGTTGCCATTGCTTTTGGTGTTTTAGTTATGAAGTCTTTGCCTACACCTATGTCCTGGATGGTTTTGCCTACATTTTCTTCTAGTGTTTTTATGGTGTTAGGTTTTATGTTTAAATCGTTAATCCATTTGGAGTTAATTTTAGTGTAAGGTAACAGGAAGGGGTCCAGTTTCTGCCTTCTGTACATTGCTAGCCAGTTTTCCCAACACAATTTATTAAACATGGAGTGCTTTCTCCATTGCTTGTTTTCATCATGTTTTTAAAGATCAGATGGTTGTAGATGTGTGGGGTAATATCCAGAATCTACAAAGAACTAAAACAGATATACAAGAAAAAAACAAACAATCCCATTCAAAAGTGGGCAAAGGATGTGAACAGACACTTTTCAAAAAAAGACATATATGAGGCCAACAAACATATGAGAAAATGCTCACCATCACTGGTCATTAGAGAAGTGCAAATCAAAACCACATTGAGATACAATCTCATGCCAGTTAGAATGGCGATCATTAAAAAATCTGGAGACAACAGATGCTGGAGAGGATGTGAAGAAATAGGAACACTCCTACACAGTTGGTGGGAGTGTAAATTAGCTCAACCATTGTGGAAGACAGTGTGGTGATTTCTCAAGGTTCTAGAAATAGAAATTCCATTTGAACCAGCAATCCCATTACTGGGTATATACCCAAAGAACTATAAATCGTTCTACTATGAAGACACATGCACACATATGTTCATTGCAGCCCTGTGTACAATAGCAAAGACCTGGAACCAACCCAAATGCCCATCAATGATAGACAGGACAAAGAAAATGTGGTACATATACACCATGGAATACTACACAGCCATAAAAATCGATGAGTTTGTGTCCTTTGTAGGGAATTTGATGAATCTGGAAGATATTCTTCTCAGCAAACTGACAAGAACAGAAAACCAAATACCGCATGTTCTCACTCATAGGTGGGTGTTGAACAATGAGAACACATGGATTCAGGAGAGAAGCATCACACACTGGGGGCAGTTGGGGGGTAGGTTAGTGATAGCAAGGGGTGGGGAGGGTGGGGAGGGATAACATGGGGGGAAATGCTGGATAAAGTACACACCTAAAGTAAAATAAAAATTAAAATTAAAATTAAAAAAAAAAGAAACGACAAAAAATTCTGCCTTACAGTAGGCATATTTAATTTGGTTTTATATGTATTTGAATCATTTTGAAAGAGAAACTTGTTTATACCAGATAAAGTCAAGTGAGGTATAAAGGCAATGAACTCCTGCTTTTATGTAGTTTTAGAATTTGGATAACTAGGTGGTCAAATGTAGTACATCTGCACTGGGATCTGCCATACCAGCTCTTTTAAAATCCAGAGCATGGCTTCAAACTGGAACAGAATTTCTCACTAAAAAGATATCCTTCAAAATAAGTAGTTGCTTACAATCACTATACTTTCATTAAAAAGTAAAATATGTTGTTCATTTTTTAAAAGGTGTATTTTTTCTCGAAATGTGTTTTGCTGATCAGAACATATACCTCTCATAAAAATTTATGTGTATACATGGAAAACTAACTCCAAGATGTTGCTGTACTTTTGCACATGAGCAGGCTGCTGGCAACCAATCTCCCTGATTATGCAAAGATGGAATTATAGCAAGAATTACTGACAGGCTGATAGGTTTGGATTTCCCACTTCAAAAGTGGTGAATTGTTTCCTTTATGTTCTGTGACAAATGACCTACCTAGCTGCTTGGCCATGCAAAGAAGCTTGGAACAAGCAGAGAGGCTGACAAGGCTGCTGATGCTCATGAGAGTTGATTGTAAAAAGTAAACTTCTACTGGAAACGAATTCTTTCTGTATAATTGGGTAAATATTCTTTGAGCTATAAATGTTCCATGAGCCGATTCTTGAAGTTGCTATAAGATCTAATCTGAAGTAAGTTCTGAGAACATTCAAATAATGTATGCAATATTGGTTTAGAAATATGGTTAGCAAGAGTATATATACATATATACATGCATGCATGTTTGTATATATAATGTGTGCATATGTGTATATATATACACACACAGACACACATATATATTATGAGTAAGGACAGATAAATGAAATGCAAATACCAGCTGTGGAGCTTTTTTTCCCCATGTTTGATTTAGGAATAAATATAATATTTAGTAAATGTCAAGGGATGACAATTTTTTCCCCAGTTTTACACTATACTATTATATATGTTGTAAGCTATTTGAGATTGATATTTCTGTTAGATTTCTTGATACTAGAGTAATATTTTCGGCTAGAAATGCATGTTTAAATCAGTGTTTGCATTTATTTGCTGTTCTATAAAATAAAAGAAATTGACGAAGTATCTCGATATGGAGTGTCAGGAGAAATATTTTAGTATAGCAGAATCATTCATTACTGATCTAGGATACTAACATCTGTTCTTTCAGAAAAATAAGACAAGTATTTTTTCCTTAAATACACAAAGACAAAATGCAAGACCAAAATGGTGATGTCATAATTTTCAAGAAATAGAATATTAATTTACCCCTTCTAATTCCAAATATTCCTTCCATTAACCCAGACTGACTTGTAACTGAGAGTCTTTTTCTCATTCTCATCTTCATTTATCTCTTCTTTATTTCCTTGGTTTTCCAACACTCCTGTCAATTTTCAGTTCTTTTACTCTGTTTCTCCTTCATCTCTTTCTCTCAACATTTTTGTGCAAATGACTCTGATATTTTACCCTGTGTGCTAATTAGAACTTTAGCATGCATGTTAATATAAGCATAGATGATATCCCTGAATCAGGAACTTTTGAAATTGTACATCTCCTTTGCCTACACAATTGAATTGTGGTCAACTTTCAGAATTCATATATATCTTTCTTGAGCTGCGATTATTTAATACAATTCACCATTGAATACACAGACTTTTGAAGATTGCCATTATTGTGTAAAAATGGAAGATGTATAGTCTTCTTTAGCATCAGTTATAATACTACTTCTACCTCTAAAATAATTCTCTTATTTTCCTTCAATTAAAAAATAATTTCTCTGGTAGAAACTCTTTAGAAGCATCTATTTCTTAAAACTAATATACTCTTAGTGTAGTCGTGGAATATTAGCATTTACTGATTAATCCAATCACCTAGAAAATTGTGATCAACTTCTCGTGTGCAGATATTTTATTGTTCAAGTTGAGTAGTCTAACCTCACACCTCTTTCCATCCTAATTAATTCCTTACTTGATTCTAATTAAAACTGAACAAAATATATAAAATGGTGTTTATTCAACCCCCCTCAGTTCTCATAACTGTAGATTTCAAATTAGAAAGAACTCAAACCATGAAAAAAGCTTTATTCAAAATTAAAATGTGTGTTTTCCTCTCTCACTTGCATGATGTATTCCCATTTGCCCTCACATAGCAACTCAGGTCAATTTAACATGTGGATAAATTGTTTATTTTGTTTGCTACTTTTCTAAAATCAAGATTATATAAGGAAAATTGAAGATATATGATGTCTCTCTGCACTTTAGCTGATGAGCTGCTGTAAAAAGATTCACACAGTTACGGAGAATGTTAAAATTCAAAGGCTTCTGGTTTTCCTATCATACTACATCTTGTTCTATCTCAGTAAATGACCCCATACTTTACCTCAGAGAGAAAGCTGAGGACATCAAACTCCCACTCCTCCCTCAACCAACTTACTACATTTATAACATCATTTCCTCCTTCTTAAGAGTGTAAACCAAAGTCTTCTCTCTTGCTTAAAGCTGTCACCTATTTTGCTTCTCTAGATCTAGTTTACTCTCTTCTCAGAGACTTGTTTTTGAATTATACCTTTGCTTTTATGATTTCACATTTCCTATCTCAGGTATTTCCCTTCAATATATAAATGATATAACTTTTCTATCATTGTAAAACAAAGCAAAAAATGCACAAGAATACATACATCCTTTTCATTGAGTGTGGTAGAAAGAACTGGTTATCTCAAAACATCTCCCCCTTTTTAACCTGAACTTGCGAGAGCTTTGTCCTTCTGTTTTCCAACGTAATATTCTGTCTTAGTACTTTATCCATGATCAGAGATTTTCTTTCCACACATAGTCTATCGATCGGTTCCCAAACCTATGCATCAGGCAAAACATTTCTCTTGACCATATCTAATTATCTATTTGCTTATTAGAATCCTCTATCTGGATATCCTAAATATGTACACAAATCACCATGTGTGCATTAAAATTCATTGACTTTTCAAAACCAGCTCTTGAACTTGTTGTTAGTGACAATGACATCTGCCAAACTATCTAAATTATTCTAGATTGTGTATTCACTTTATCTCCCAAAGAAGTTCACCAAGATTTACATTTTTACCTCTTCTATATCTTTCCAATTCATGTTTTCATTGTTTACTTTTGTGACCTGAAGCATCTGGAGAATATACAGAATAATCCAGAATTAGTCCTGTTTCTCTCTATTTCTCCTCCGCAAACCAAATATTTCATGCTCCTTCTCCTTCCATGAAATTGCTGTATTTGCTTCATATTCCCTAATAATTAAGACAAAAAGTCTACTCAATGTAAATAACTCTCTTTATAGATAACCTCTGCCTACCTATATGTATTCTATAAAATGCATTCAGATAATATACTCTCTAAGATCTGGAAAGAATGAACTTTTCATTGCTGATATACAGCTGATTTCACAACTCTATGATTTCGCATTCTCTTCTATCTGCTTGACATCTTTTCCCCCAGTCTATATTGTTACAGTGTAACTTATCCACCAAGACTCCTTCTCTCTGAGTAGCTTTTCCTGGCATATACAATTATTAATCAACAACAACAGCAAGAAAGACAGACACCAAAAAATACTTGATCTATTCAACTCTAAACTAATATGTGCATCTGTTATTAAAGATATTTTTGATATCAATTTTTTTTTTTTGAGATGGAGTCTCACTCTGTCCTCATGGCTGGAGTGCAGTGGTGTGAGGCTCACTGTAACCTCTCTCTCCCGGGCTCAAGCAATTCTCCTGCCTCAGTCTCCTGAGTAGCTGTGACTACAGGCACACACCACGATGCCCAGCTAATTTTTTGTATTTTTAGTAGAGATGGGGTTTGGGGTTTTGCCATGTTGGCCAGGCTAGTCTTGAACTCCTGACCTCAGGTGATCCACCCACCTAGACCTCCCAAAGTGCTGGGATTACAGGTATGAGCCACCACACCCGGCCTCAGCATCAAAATTACTTTCCTCTTAGTCTACATTCTGTATTAGAACAAATGTGCCATATTGAGAAAAAAATATTTTGTTAATATTAATACTCCTAATGACTAGAATGATAATGTTTTAATTGTTTACATAATCTCAAAAATAAGCTTTTATTTTCCCGCTAATTGGTTTAGTGGCCTGTTGGGCTCAGATGGGTTCAGAAAGACTTGGCTCCAGGGGCACAGCTTGGATTATGGTTTTCTTCTCTTTTTTTACTTTTTTGCACTGTGCTTCATGATGAACTTTTTGCTATGAAGAGCAATAGTGATAAACATCAGCTTGTCTATACTTCATATCTGTTATTCAATACATTTGGTGATTCTAAATTTCAAGTTAACACAAAGAATACTAACTCTATTTATACAAGTAAATTTTATTGAATATGTAATAAATTAGGGAATTAAAAAAATATTTCTTTTTATTTATCAAAAAAATTTAAATATATCTGGCTACTTCTCTCCATAATTTTAGAAGTTACAAAAAAATGGATGAATCAATATTCCACACATTCCTGAATTCTAAATAAGTAGTTAGTCCAGAATTAGTGGCAAGAGTATAAAGTATTTCTATAAGAACATAAAATGCCCTTAACAACGAGTTACATAGAAACTGTTAATGGATAGATGTTTAATTGCTTTGATGATGCAAACAATATGTATAATAAATTTCCTGTGCTCTCTTCTGATAATGCTTAACCTTTAAGACTTTTGTTGGAAAATATAATCTAAGACACAGACTGATGTTCAATTGTATAATTGTAATATAAATATATAAATTATTGCTATCTATGTAGTAAACATTTGTTCTCTTAATACAGTAAGAGTCTTTTTATAGTTGAGAATAATACAGTGCATTCATGTTTCTTCACTGAGTTATTTACAAATACCTTATATTTTATGATATTTTAAGCAGAGTTTATTATTATATACATTTTTGTTATATGTATATGTAGTCTTTGATAAAAAAATAATTGAAGGGATTTTATTTCAGGTAATATGTTTGGCCAGATATCCAAAAAAACCCTTCCTGTTGAAAATAACTAAATGTGCTGTTAGCAGAGTTTTAAAATTATTATTTGTATGCATCATTGATCTGGCAAGAAAATAAGAAATCTTCAGGTTCCAAAAAATCAGTAAAACCAAAAACCTCAGGCAAAAGCTAATAATTAAAGCCTGCTTATACCCTGAATGCACTATGGTAAAGCTTGACTTACAGTTCTCCTAACTTGCATGATGTGGTGGAAAGGAGATGAAACCCGTTGGATGTATTTAATAAGAGGTATTTCACAGATCACGGTTACTCAAAAGGTTACCCACTTAGTGACAAGATTAAGCTAAAAATAAAATATTCTGTCACTAAAAGAGAGACAATAAAAGATTACATTTTTCAATATTGTCACTTGCTGGTGGAAAAAGCATTCATCCTTGTTTATTTGTAATTCCAAACTGATTTCCGCATAGATTTACATCTTAAATAAATCCCATTTATATGGTCAATAAAAACTAACTCAGAATTTACTTTGGGATAGTTAGGCAGGTAGATAGGTTTCCTGGTTTCTGATTGAAGCAATTGCAAATGTTTTGTGATAGATCACAACTACAAAACTCAATGAATTCTCACAGATTAAATATCAAGAAATATATGTTCATATTCACAAATAAGAAAATACACATGAAAACAGAGCACTATCAAGGGCAAAAGTCTTCATATAATAATTTGAGTGTTTTTCTAACTTTTATTTTAGGTTCAAGGGGTACATAAGCAGTTTCTGTACAGGGGTAAATTGTATGTCATGGGGGTTTGGTGTATAGCAAATTTTCTCACCCAAATAATCAGCCTAATACCCAATAGATAGGTTTTCAATTCTCACACTCCACCCATCCTCCATCTACAAATAGGCCCCAGTGTCTATCCTAAACAAATTAGCACAGGAAATAAAAATCAAATGCCACATGTTCTCGTTGGTAAGTGGGAGCTAAACATTGAGTACACATGATAGTTAATTTTATGTGTCAACTTGATTGGGCCGCAGTATCAGATATTCTGAACGTGCCTTGATGTTTCTGGGTGAGATTAACATTTGAGTGGGTAGACTGAGTAATGAAAATGGCCCCTCCCAACACGGGTAAGTCTCATTTAGTCTCTTGAAGGCCTGAATAGAATAAAAGGCTGAAAAACCATAATTCTCACAAAAACAGAAAACCAAACACTGCATGTTCTCACTCATAAATGGGAGTTGAACAATGAGAACACGTGGACACAGGGAGGGGGAACATCACACACCAGGGCCTGTTGGGGGGCAGTGGGGTAGGGGAGGGATAGCATTAGGATATCTAATGTAGCCGAAGGTGTGATGATGCCAACTACCATGGCATGTGTATACCTATGGAATACCTATGTGACAAACCTGCATGTTCTGCACATGTAGTCCAGAACTTCAAGTATAATAATAAAAAAAAAGGCTGAGTAAGGGAGAATTTACTCTCTGCCTGAATCTAAGACATTGGTTTTCTACCTTCTGCCTATTGGTTCTCTGGTTCTTCAGCCTTCAGGCTTGGATCAGAACTTTCTCTTCAGCTAACCTAGCTGTCCACTGTGCTGACTGCAGCTCTTCCTTCCATAATCAAGTGAGCCAATTCCTCATAATAGTCTCTTTCTCTCTCTCTCTCTCTCTCTCTCTCTCTCTCTCTCTCTCCACAACACCCTCCAACACCATTGGTTCTATTACTTCAGAGGACCCAGACTAATAATACACATCAGAATTAGACAGGCAAAGGCTTGATTTACTAGAATGATCAAACACAGCATATGAAATATCAACATTCAAAGGGCTTTCAGTGAAAAAAAAAAAGTTTGAAAAAAAAAGTAAGAAATATGAGGCTATTAAAATGAGCAAGTGCATTTTATAAAATAATCAAAATATTTAGAATATTTTAAATATTAATAAGTGAAATTAGAGATATAATGGACATGTACAACAGCAGATTGAGGATGATAAAATAGAGTATTAGTAAGTTGGAAGAGAGAGTCCAACAAATTATCCAAAACATGGCACAAAGACACAAACTATAAAAGAGAGATGGAGACAAAAATCATATTAAAATTAGGTCTAAAAACTAATTAATTGAACTTGAATAAAGAGAGGAGTAAAAGAATAGAGTAGAAGTAATGTTGAAGAGATAATAGTTATGAATTTACCAATAGAATAAATTATCGTATATTCAGGGAATAAGATGAAATTCCATAAAAGCCAGAGTAGTGATTACATTCAGAGTGGGTGTGGGGTAAGAGGGTTGTGTTCTATAGGCATCCTGGTGGCTTCTGCGGTATTGGCAAAATCTATTCTTTGACCTGCATAGTAATTATACAACTACATACCTTAAAGTGACTCATTAAGCTATACCGAGGAGGTTTTAAAAAGGGATGACTAAAAATATGAACGGAAATTAATGAGTACACAATGGTTTGTAATATACATATGAAAAAATAAATCTGATGCATAAAGTTATTTTCAGAATAAAAAAATCTAAGAGAATTTGTAAACAGTTGGTCCTATTAAAAGAAATTTAAAGGATATATATTAAAGCAAAGGGAAAACAATCTCAAATGGAAAGACTGAGGTGGAAGAAGAAATGAAGAGAAAGTGGTAAATATGGTGAACATGTGAGTAACTCTATCAATGATTGACCTTTATAAAAGTATTCTATTACAATTTTATAGTTGTTTTTGAGAAGATGACAAACACACATGAACCTTTAATTTTCCTCAATTAATTATACATTTTAAAAATAGCTAAAGTACAACCAAAATAATAAAAATGGAATGTAAACTGTCAAGCCAATGGAGAAAAGCTAAATGAGAAAAAACATTAAAACAGAAAGAAATAGAAAAGTTATGATATAAATAAAATGCACAAAAGTTTGTAGAAATAAAGCCAAATATATCAGAAAATGTTAATAAACATAAATAAAACATGTGTGTTTAAAAGACAATGGCTTGATTAAAGCTAAAAAAAATGAACAACGCAGTATCTGTATCTGGGTATACACTATTTATAAGAGGCATATAGATGTCATAGAAGTTTATGTGAAGTTTGAAGGTAAAGAAAAGAAAGAGAAAAATAAGAGGCCAGAAAAATGTTAACAAAAATGTTGATGTAGTAATATTGATAATAAACAAATATATTTTAAAGAAGATACATGACCAAAAAAAGGGGAGAGATGAATATTTCAATTGACCAAAAAGATAAGGCAGTATCAAAATAAAGCAAGTAATATAACAAGCCCTCCAGGGGATTCAGATGCCTTTTAGGTTGGTTTGGTGATCACTGGATTCGTTGTTTTAACTGAGCCTAAAATACTAGTAATTTAAGCACCTCTTTCTCTCTTCCACGTAAAACTCAGATTGGAAAGCCTTCTTCATCATCAGAAATTTTGTGTAATTTCAAGCCACGAAATTAACTGGATAATCAAGTTTGATCATTATTGCTTATGATTAAAAGATTAATCACCACCTAATTTATGTTCTAGCTCACAGCAAGAAGAAATAACATATTAAGAGCCAGGTACTTTCTTGTAACAGCAGGACATAGAAAATGTGAATATCACTTCTATTCACACTGCACTGACGGCAACCTAGCCACATGACTATATTAGCTGCAATATATACTAGGAAAATGTAGTATCCAGCAGTGGCCACGTACCTAAAGAAAACTCACAGCATTCTATTACAAAAAGCAAAGCGGGCATGAACAATATGAGGAACTGGCCATCTCTGCCTCAGGCTTATAACTACTACAGTAATTTAAACAACAGAACGCCTTTCAATTAAAAAAATATAAAACTAAGGGGCTTGAACATATAAATTGTACCCATCATTTAAAAAGAAATTCCAAAGTTGCCCAATCAAGACTTACTGTCTCATTTTATACCTAATAAAATAATAGAAATTATGAGAGTGGAAAATGGCAAGCCATTCTCACTTATGAGCAGGGATGCAAAAATGTGAAAGTCAATATTAGTAAATCAAAACTAGTAATGTATAATAAAGATGATATAATGCATACATAAAATAAGGAAGTAATATGTAAGTATGTTCATAACAAAAAGAAGAAAAATTTATAGCAGTTATGAACTTCATTAAAATATGTAAGGTAAAATATCATATGAATTTCCCAATAGATGCTAAAAATAATTAGATAAAATTAGATAGAATTCAAAATAATTTGATAGAAGCATATGTATGTGATATTTTTAAAAGGTAATCTTTCCTGGTGGACACTATACCTGAGGGTTCAGAAGAACTCCCACTTTTGTGTCCATTCAGCTGCTTATGGATGTTAGAATGAATACTAAGAACACTAAATTTCATTGGTTCTCTTCTTTCTCTGTTCAGTCCATTCTGAGGTGAGAGGAATTCAGTGAGGATATCTGTTTCAGTAAATATGGGATTCAGTAAATCTATCCGTAGTAATTCTGGGAGAAGTATGTTAAGCAAATAGGGCAAATGTATAATCACAGTGTCTATTCCAGAGAGGATAAATCACTGGCTCTTCAATTGTAGAAGGACAACACAATCAGCCATTCACCAGGCAGTTTGGTGGTCTTCCTAGGATGTGATGCTCTAATGGAGGTTACATTTTGTCCCTTCCTCTTGGCAAATTTGAATATTTCAGCTATGGTAGTAGTCAGATCAGCCTCAGTGAGGGAAAACCCATATTGCTGAATTCATTCATCATGTCCATTCTGCCACTACAGCCATTTTGCTTAAGAGACTATTGAGCAAGCACTAGGGTGGTTGGGGAATGAGGTGCCTGACACTTGTATTATAAGACACTTTGTCCCCTTAATAGAATTATTGTTCAGAAAACATGCAGTGAAGGGAGCAATACATATGGTTAATAACTTGCTACCATTTTAATGCATTTCAAGAGATCCATGCACACATTTTCACTCTCAAGCACCTTGTATCTCTCAAGCAAATTGATATTAGAAAATATCAATTTTCTAACATTTTTCCTGCTATTTTCCAGAAAACTTGAACAAATTGATGGCTAATGGTTCTTAATTGGTTGAGAGCTTTACCTCTGTATGTCTCCTTGTAAGCAGTGTTTACTTACAGTTGTAATATTAGATGGCCCGCCCACTAGAAGGATTTTCCACCTAAACAGCCATTAAATGAAGTTGCAATGCTTCTTCTGGCTGTACCAACAAATCTTAGATAAGCACCTGAAAATAAGTCTTGATTATGTTCTCTTTTTGTCAACTTCATATGGATTAGTTAGGCTATAGTGTATAGGCTTAGCTGCTGAGAAAATGAGAGCCCTATATTAGTACCTGAAATAGAGAAAAATATTTCTCTTAGTGTTACAGCGGAACCGATTAAGCAGTTCTGTCACCATCAACATGTGACTTCCATCTCCAGCTCCAATGCATTTACTCTAATTTTGATCCTTTTCCACAAGTGGATAATGGACAAAACACAAAAGTACAAAAGAATATATACTCAAAAATGTAAGGGCAACAAGAAGGAGGATATCTATTTTTTCTGTGATATTCCACAGGCAAGAATGAAGTCATACAGCTCTTACATGGCTGTGAAGAGTAAGAAATGCTGGCTTCATATAGACAATCATATTCCCAGAAAAAATTTCATTACCATGGGTAGAGGAGTTAACAGATAATGGAAAATTACTTACAATTGGCCATAATGTAGTTGAAGTTGCTTATATATTACAACCCAGCAATTCCACTCCAAAGTATGTGTTCTTGTACATATGATCCAGAGCATATCATTTTTATTATTGTCATCAATGCTTAAATAGCATGTAACAATAAACACTATATATTACTCATTTAATCCCATAGTGTATGTAATTGTCATTAATACTTTAATTTTAAAATTACTATAAAGAAAAAAGTCTGTAACACCCTATGAATTTCTAGTTTTCTCAAATAGGTGAGCTGACAAGGAATAAGAAGTTAAAAGAGCAAATAAGGATAGGTATGGAATGTACAACCCTGTATAAGACATCACATAGGAGAATAATCAGAGCAGCACTGGTTGTAATAGCAGAAGCAAAACAAATCAAAGCACAGTGAAAAACATTTTAAATGACAATCCCAGTTGAATGGATAAGTAACTTGTGAGATAGTAATACAGCAAAACTTTTTATCACAATGAAAATCGGATCATTGACATGCAAATTTGTGAAGCCTTCCATATTTTTAATAGCATGGTACTGGTACCAAAACAGAGATATAGACCAATGGAACAGAACAGAGGCCTCGGATGTAATGCCACACATCTACATCCATGTGATCTTTGATAAACCTGACAAAACAAGCAATGGGGAAAGGATTTCCTGTTTAATAAATGGTGTTGGGAAAACTGGCTAGCGATGTACAGAAAGCTGAAACTGGACCCCTTCCTGACACCTTACACTAAAATTAACTCCATATGGATTAATTTAATCCATATGGATTAAAGACTCAAACATAAGACCTAACGCCATAAGAACCCTAGAAGAACACCTAGGCAACAACATTCAAGACATAAGCATAGGCAAGAACTTCATGACTAAAACACCAAAAGCATTGGCAACAAAAGCCAAAATAGACAAATGGGATCAAATTAAACTCCAGAGCTTCTGTACAGCAAAAAAAGTAATCATTACAATGAACCAGCAACCAACAGAATGGGAAAAAGTTTTTGTAAGCTACCCATCTGACAAAGGGCTAATATCCAGAAACTACACAGAACTTAAACAAATTTACAAGAAAAAAACAAACAAGCCCATCAAAAAGTGGGCCAAAGATATGAACAAACATTTTTCAAAATAAGACATTTACGTGGCCAACAAACAAATGAAAAAATGCTCATCATCACTGGTCATTAGAGAAATGCAAATCAAAACCACATTGAGATACCATCTCACTCCAGTTAGCATGGTGATCATTAAAAACTCTGGAGACAACAGATGCTGGACAGAATGTGGAAAAATAGGAACACTTTTACACTGTTGGTGGGAGTGTAAATTAGTGCAAACATTGTGGAAGACAGTGTGGCAATTCCTCAAGGATCTAGAAATAGAAATACTATTTGACCCAGCAATCCCATTACTGGATATACACCCAAAGGATTATAAATCATTCTGTTATAAAGACACATGCACACTTATGTTCATTGTGGCACTGTTTACAATAGCAAAGACTTGGAACCAACCCAAATGCCCATCAGAGACAGACTGGATAAAGAAAATGTGGCACGTATACACCATGGAATACTATGCAGCCACAAAAAAGGATGCATTCATGTCCTTTGCAGGGACATGGATGAAGCTGGAAACCATCATTTTCAGCAAACTGACATAAGAACAGAAAACCAAACACCACATATTCTCACTCATAAGTGAGTGTTGAACAATGAGAACACATGGACACAGGGAGGGGAACATCACATATTGGGGTCTGTTGGGAGGTTGGGGGCTAGAGAAGAGATAGCAGGAAGTGGGGAGATTGGGGAGGGATAACATTAGGAGAAATACCTAATGTAGGTGACAGGGGGATGGAGGCAGCAAACCACCATGGCATGTGTATACCTATGTAACAATCCTGCAAGATTTGCACATGTACCCCAGAAATTAAAGTAAAATAAATAAATAAATAAATTTTAAAAATGGCAATTGAATCCCCTCCCCAAAAAAAAAAAAGAACAAAAAAGAAAATCAGATCATTGTCTGATAAAAGTTGCCTCTGATCAGGGGAATGGAATAAGCTACATGCAACAACATAAATAACACTTAAAAGAATATTATTGAAGAAAGAAAAAGCAATTGTAGGGGTACAAGTAGTATGATTTCTTTAATGCAAAATTTAAAGTCGGTCTAAACAAAATATATGGGAAATTAAAGATTTGGATTAAAATTGTAAAGCTGAGATATTTAATAAATGAAAAGCTCAGTATAGGTTCATACTGATCAGTAGGGGGAAAATAATAGGAAATATTTACAGGACACTTCAAGGTTAAACATTGTACTTTCTTTCTTAAGTGGTATCTATTCTCTCTGCCTTGAACATTTTGTCCAAAATTTCTGTGTACCAGTTCAATATTTAATAAAAACAAATCTAAGAAAGTGCTAATAAATCAAATATATTAACAATTTTCAAAAGTCTATAGAATTAAAATCAACAACATGGAGAGTCTTTGTATATATGTACAAAACAAAATCTCTTATCTTGTTTGAAAAGTAAATAATTCATAGATTTCATAATGGAAGAACTTTAGAAATTAAACAGATCATGATATTTGTGGAACTAAATTGCCTGTAAGAATAAAGAATGAGAATTAATGATGACAGAAAATGTAAACAACAGATGAGAAATAAAGGAAATAAAATACTTCAAATGGATAATTGAATGTCAAACAACTACATTATTTGCTAAGTTCATTAAAGAGAATTGTTTACCCATGCACAAATTAAAGTGTTAGACAAAACATGTCATACTGTCTTTGATGCTAACAAGTCTCGTTGACATTTTAGATATTCTGAAGAAAGAATTGTATTATGTCACTACAAATAAAGTGCAAAGTTTTATACCAATAGAGAAGTTTCAAATACATCATAGGAAGGTAATTTACTTTCTTTATAATTTTTTGTTGGAGAACATACAATTGTGGCACTTCAATGTATCTAGAAGAAAAAAATAATGCTTTCTTTGGTCTGAATCTATCTCCATTTGTAAGAATAGACCTTTTTTCTGGACTTATTTGCTGAAATTGTAGAAACTTATGTGCAAGTGCCTTGGGATATATGAATGCCAACAGCAGGAAACCTGAAAAATTGAGAAGCATAAATCATTGTCAGTTAAAAAACTGTCTAATATTGTTAGTAAAGAAAAGGCACAAAAGAATGAATTAGCATAAGGAACCTCAAGGCATTTATCTAAATAATGTAAACATCAGTTCTTTTAGAGAAAAACCTCAGCACCCTTGGCATAAATAAAGTCATATACCAGTAGAGGATTTAGATTAATGAAGAGAATTGAGGTACTAAGGATATCTTCTGTCGCTTCCTCTTGCCAGAGGCATAGTTCTGCCTAGAGGTCCTGAGTCTATGACATCTGAAGGCCTTTAAAAGACATGTTTATGTTATCACATAATTCTATTCAAAGAATTAGAGAAAGCTAATTATTAGAATACAGAGAGCTTTGATATTGTGCAATAACTAAATGCCACATAATTAAGAGTGTCTCACATCCTCTCAACAGTCTTGCAAAGTAGGTGCAATCATCGCTACTCTGAGTAGCAAAACTGAAGATTAGCAAAATTAATCATGTCTTCCAATACCATACATCTAATAAGTGTGGAATGTGAATCTAGCTGTCTTGGACTACAAAGCTCACATGTCTTCCACTACATCAGCCTGCTTTGTAAAGTTGTACTAAGCTGCAAAAATGACTTTATGTTTTTGTAAGATTACAGGATGCACATTTATTTTTCTAAAGAAAGATCTTCAGCAGAGGGTGTAAAACTACATCTAATAATGAATGTGTTGTTTAATCACATGTAATGTTTGTATAACAGCACTTATCAGAAATTTGTAAAAGGTGATGTCCATCTGTACCTGGATCATGGTGATGCTATTATGAGTATGTGCAGAAGTCCAAACTCATCAGATTGTGTACACTAAACATGTGCTTTTTCATGTATAACAAATATAATTCAATAAAGCTGTTAAATTAATTAAGTAAAAACATTGGTTTGGAAACTTTTGCAAGTTCATTTATGATCTACTTTTAAATTAAGTAATTGAGAAAACATTAAGAAATTAAGAATATGAATGATAGTGACTAAACAGAAAATTTGAAATGTATGAAATTTAAAACCACACATTCTAATGTCAATGTCTTATTGGCCAGGGCATTAAAAACAAATATATTGGAGTTTGTATAATAGATCTTCCAAAGAAGGCCTCCTCTGAATGATCAAAGACGTGTGCCTAAACAAACAGGGAAATTTTTTCAAGTAGAAATAAAATTGTGTTCAGATTAAGTCTAGGACTGTCACAGACTTACACTTATTTTTGAGCTGAAAAAAAAAAAAGCAAGAAAATACTCTCTTCTATATCTGCATGCACAAGTAAACAGGTAAGAAGCTATCATAGAGCTATTTAGCATAGTAGATTGCAGTAAATATTCCCATGAAAAAAATGGACATTCACATTAAACACTAAGATGAAGTCATTTCCCAATGTCCTAAACAATATAATTTTCCCAAGGCATTTTTTTTTTACTCTAAGGGAGAACTGACTCTCTGATCAAAACAAACCAAGAAATTCTTAGGTATCTAAGAATTTATCCAGTGTTGTCTCATTGCTGTAGGCATAATCAGTCTCTCCTGTATAATAGAAGCTGCTTTAGAAGTAAACATTTAAAAATCTGCATTAAAATATATACAATAGAGGCCAAACATGGTGGCTCATGCCTGTAATCCCAGCACTTTGCAGGGCCAATGTGGGCAGATCACTTGAGAAAGGAGTTCGAGACCAGCCTGGGCAATATGATGAAATCTTGTCTCTACTGAAAATACAAAAATTAGCAGGGAGTAGTGGTGCATGCCTATAATCCCAGCTATTTGGGTGTTTGAAGCATGAGAATCGCTTGAACCCAGAAGGCGGCTGCAGTGAGCTGAGATCACACCACTGCACTCCAGCCTGGGTGACAGAGTGAGACTGTGTATCAAAAAATATATATATAATACATATATATATAATATAATATGTAATAATATATATTATATATATTATACATATGATAGACACTTTAATGAATATAAAAATTGCAATTAGTTAAAATATGCATATATTTTAACTCCAATTATTCCAGAATGAACAAGATTTTTATTCCAAAAAGCATGAAAACATTTATGACGCTATGCTACTAAGACAATCATTGTTCATCCCATTTACTTGTCCCATCTAAGCCTAACTTGCTCATTAAAGGGTATTTTTTACCATGTATATGACGAACTGACTATAAGCATAAGCTTTGCATTTAGGCAGAACCTAGCTACAAACTTTGGTTTCACCAAATACCTAGCCTCTCAGTTTCAAACCACAATAAGCTAGATATTTAAAAATTATAAAACAAATATAAAACTGGCGACACGAGGAAAGTCCTATAATAACACACATTTTTCTACCTAAACCCTCAATCAGCAGAGAAATAAAAGTTATAATATGAAGACAAAAATATCTCCCTTATTATTCATAATAAATTGATGATTGTGCCTTATGTCTGTGAGCAAATGAATGAAGCTCCTCACGTGAACCTTCAGCAGTAGGTAGATCCATTCACCATGCATGCCTGATCTTATAAAGCATGTGACAATGAGCACAATGAGTGGCATGCTAGGACCTCATTCCTGAGAAAACAGTATCATTCAACCAAAGCATACACAGCTTTACCAAACAAGAAAGTCACTCCATCTGCCCTGGCAACAAGAGAGTAAAAGGCAAGAGAAAGCAGAATGACAGAAATAGATGTCCCTCTACAAGACAGAAAATGTCAGAAGTAGGAAAAAAGTGGCTCTGAGCCCATCATTTTTTAAAACTGGAGTTTTAAATTTGAAAATAAATAAAATGCACTTAGAACATGAAAATTTTTCAACAAATTTAAGCATTATTAATTGGTATATGATCAGTGTCTTTTATTCTATATTTCTTCTTGTAATAAAACATTTATTTGACAACACCTGTAATAACTAATACTGTAAAATAACTGCTTGTTAAATACGTGGAATATAAGATTATGCATGCTTTCTCTATTTCAAATTCTGGGATATATTTTTCTCATCAATATCTCTAACCCTCTGGTCCCCAGTAAAGGAAAAATCTATTAATACATACAATGTGGGATTTATACAGCAAAGCTTAAAATACTTTTGAGAAATGATGAAATAGATACTATTATATCTGTCACACACACACTGTTTATGGGAGTTGTAATTAGTTCTAGAATGCAATTTTACAATATATATAAAAAGCTTTAAAAATGATTTCAAGTATTTTGACCTGATAATTGTGCTTATGAGAAAATATCTGAAGAACTAACAAAATATTAAAAACTCATTATAAACCATAATTTAAAACCCAGCAACATTTAAAACAGTAAAAACTGAAGAACAACTTGTTTGTCAATATGAGAAAGGATTAAACTATTCTAGTACACTTTTTATGTAGCAATAAAAATCACTTTAATGAATAATTTTTTATCAGTAGGAGAAACATTTTCAAAGTAAAAAGCAAGTTAATTAAATTATATATTCAATCATTCAATAGAGTATATTCTATACTTACTAAGTACCAGATACTTTCTACTTTCTGGAAATATTATGATGCATAAAATAGACAAAATTGCTAACCTTGCCACATGAGGTGGGGGCAAAGACAAATAACAAGTAAAATAAAAATTAGACAATTCTATATTGTGATACCAGAAGGATAAACTCTGAGAGATTTCCATTTATAGAAAGATGACTATTAAATCTCCCTAATAGCATCTATAACTGAAATAATCCAAGTGGATTAGACATTTAATCTTGCAGTTGAGATGTCATGAAAAGTAAGAGTCTGTAGATCATCAAGCAAAGGGAAAGCACACACAGGAAGGTAAGTGAAGGCAAAGTCAGATTTTTTTTTTTCAAGTGTCTCTCAACCCTGGAGCTCTTGAGATTACACCTTTGGACCACAAAGATGGAAGGTTTTGGAGTTAATGTCTGAGACCTCACCAAGGAGGGAAATTTTCAACAGCAAACAAATATTTAATGCAGATAATTAAAAGGCATATGTAGCCTCTGAGATATAAAATTTTTTACACAGAAATATATAGAAGAAAAATTTATATGGAAAAGGAGCAAAGACAACATAGTAGAGCAAATGTAGTCTTCTCAATAAATGATACTACAACAACTGGACATCCAGATGCAAAAAAATAAAATAAAATTACACACAGACTTTACATTTTTCACAAAAATTAACTCAAAATGAATCATAAGCCTAAATGTAAAGTGCAAATGATAAAAGACTTATAACAAAGGGGGAATCCACATGTCCTTGAGTTTGTGATGACTTTTCAGATACAACATCAAGGACATGATCCATAAATAAAAGAAACTGATAAGTAGGTGAATGAATAAACAGTGGTACATCTAGACAATGGAATCTTATTCAGAGCTAAAAAGAATGGGCTATTAAGTCTTGAAAAGTCATGGAGGAACCTAAAATGTCTAATAACAAATGAAAACATATATCGTCAACCTGAAAAGGCTAGCTACCATATGATTCCAACTACAGCATATATGACATTCTGGAAAAGGCAAAATATGGAGATAGTAAAAATATCAGTGATTGCTAGTGACTGAGGAGACTGAGGATGAATATGTGGAACATAGGAGTTTTAGGGCAGTGAAAGTATTCTGTATGATACCATAATGGAGAATACATTTTACAAAGCCAGTAAAATGTGCAACATCAAGAATGAACCCCAATGCAAACTATGGACTTTAGATGATAATTATGTGTCAATGTAGATTAATCAATTGTCACAGGTGTGCTATTCTGAGGCAGTAAGTTGATAATGAGGGAGGTTTTTTATGTGGGACAGGGCCAGAGTAGATAGAAGCTCTCTGTAGTTGCTCCTTAATTTTTCTGTGAATTTAAGACTGCTCTAAAAAGTCTGTTTTAAAAACTAAAATACCTAATTTAATTTGGTATGGCATTCCTACTGTTTTATAATCTCAAATACTTACAATAAGTACATGTATAATACAACCTAATCATGTTTTATTTGTAATTATTTCCACTTATCTTGACATCCAAGGAATATAGGTAACTTTAGACTCAGTCTCAAATTAAATATTCAATTTCTATAATATTTAATGCCAATTACTGTTTAGTGATTCAAATTAAGAAAAAAAATGTTCCGTTTTAAGAAGTTTTACCCTGTCATTTCCTTTTTCTATTTTCTACCATTTATTTCGTCTACCTTTTGCTTAAAAAATGGTGACTCATGAGAGCTTTACTGTAAGGTTTCAATTTTAATATAACATTAAACCACTAAGATAAATACACACAGTATAATTTCTGTCTCTTCCTGATATTTTAAGAGGTAATGGTTCTCCCACTCTCTTTTTCTATTTAAGTATTACAACAAGTATTTCAGGAGTAAGTTCTCTCTCTCTCAACCCTGGAGCTCTTGGACTTCTCTAGATAGATAAATAGATAGATACATAGACAGACAGATAGATTAGATAGATAGATATGTACACATGTATTTATCTATATATATAGAGAGAGATAAATATGTAAAAAAAAAGTAGTGCTTGTTGTTTATATGAAATTCAAATTTAATTGAGCAAACCTACCCTAAACACAGTCTTAGATGAGGTGCATGATGTTGCTGCCATTGGGAATCCTAGAACTTTCATTGCTCTTCTCTCCAACTTAGTGGTTAAATGTTTATATTTCTGAGAAATAAAGGATGCCTACTAAGCATCTAAAAACCTCAAATATAACTGCTTAGAGAAAGGCACAGATCTAGATAACTGGATATGTTTTCACTCTTCTGCAAGTAAATGCAAATACGAATGAACTCTTGCAGAAGAGAATCTCTAGGCAGCTAGCAGATGCATATTCCTGTATGAGGATCCCAGTCTTCACTATGTGTTTCATATGTGGCTACTAATAAATATAAAATGAATTTATTCAATTTATAAAATATAATAAATTGAATATTTTATTCACTTGACCCCAAAACTTTCATTTGGCACAAAGATGTATTTTACTTAACAAACTTATAAAATTTAACTAATAAATAAACTAATAAATTGCCTGAAAGCAAGGGTAAATTGCAAAATAGTCTAAGATGATGTCATTACTATCTTAATGTTTGATTACTAATTTTTGTTGTTGAATAAAGAATAAAGTTGGCCAATTAATCATTCAATATCCATTTTTGAAATATAATGTATACTAATATTAATGATGTCAATATTTTTAATGTTTCCAAAAGTAGTAATAAAAATTTACTTTTTAAGGCTTGATGCCTTAATCTTCATGAATGCTTCATCTTGAGCTATACCACACATCCATGTATGTATTACTGGCTTAGATAGCACTTCAGATTAACTGTAACAAACAGTAATCACACAAGGTTTTGAAAAACCCGTTGTCAAAACATAGAACATGCAACAGGCTTGGCATCATCTTTCTCTTTTACTCTTTAAAAATGTTCATTTAATCCCTTACATTTGTTTTCCATGAGATTATACCTTTTTTGTAATAGTACAAGTTAGGGATGGGGTGCCAAGGGGGAGAATCTAGATAATGAGAAAGGATGTATTCCTGAAAGCAAAAAAAAGAAAAAGCTGTTTATTTTTTCCTTTTCGTAAACCTCATCTCAATATTAGGTTTATATTTGTATGACTTATACAATAAAACTCCTTTTTTTATATTAAAATTCCTTACATTTTATATTTGTTTCATTTTGCTGCCCAAGTCCTCTAGATAATTATAATTTTTCTCCTACAAATTTTTCATCTTTACTGTAAGGCCCTTGAACAGCATGAGCTTCGTTGATTTATTCAGCTATAATCTTAAAACCTTGGCATCCAACTTAATATATGAACGCTGCTGCTTTTCCTAACAAGGCTCTGGGAGGATGACCTTATTTGGTGTGTGTTTTGTTAGATTCATCCCTTGAGCTTTTCTTCCAAATAGGAATAGAAAAATGTAAAAAAAAAAAAAAAAAGGAATATCCCAACAGGGCTCATAAGTATGGTTCAACCCTTTCAATTTTCTTCCTAATGAAGAAATGTTAAGCTTAGTGAGTAGGCTGCCTCTACCATAACTTTACCCACACACAAAGTGTCTCTCTTAGTATTAAACTAAATCTCCTTACTAAAACTGGTGGTACACTCAGATTAGCATTTTATGCTTTTGTTGTTGCCTGAATAACTTTACATAGTTTTAAATACAACAAAAATCTGTATAAAACCAGCAACAACTTTGAACATTTGAGGTCACATTTTGCAAATATGCCTCATAATCCTTTGCCC
The DNA here is from genome assembly GCF_009761245.1 of Sapajus apella. Classification (NCBI taxonomy): domain Eukaryota; kingdom Metazoa; phylum Chordata; class Mammalia; order Primates; family Cebidae; genus Sapajus; species Sapajus apella. The sequence goes on along the minus strand of NW_022436949.1, from coordinate 8,576,250 downwards.
ATTAGCATATATTTTTAGTAGTTTAAATATTCACTCTGAGTTCTTAGTTTTCTCAAGACCCATTATGCTTTTATACTGTTAATATTCTAAAAATGAAAATTTGAAAACGTTATTAATGGTGGCATAAAAAATAGTTTCTCAGGAATATATGTTGATTTGTAGGGACTGAGAAAGTTTTATCATGATATAACATGTAATTATTCAAGTAGGGTACCATATTCTGTATCACTTTGATTAATCAGTCACTATCTTTATCTGTGGTAGATAAAAATGTCTGCACTTCTTAAATTTATAATTTCTATCTCTTCCTCCAAGTATCATAATATATTGACTTTCTTTATTGACTATGATATGACATTATCATAGAGTAGTAGTTGTTATTGTAACTTGTTTTCAACAGCACTTGCCATTTTTATATTTCCTTAACAATGTCCAAAAAAGTGGTCATTATTGTATCTTCTAAAAAACATTGATATAGTAGTTCATCATATATTAAGATCATTTGCTTGTACATTTTTATTTTTTATGTCATTTTTATTTCAATTCACTTTTGTTTAAATGAAAACTGAAAACTGGTTAAAGCAGAACATCCACAGAGAATTAGAAGACCATATTAAATGTGACAATGATGAAAGAGACTTAAAGAAATTCTAGTTATGGCAAAATTTTTGTGAAACAAGAAGTGAAAAAATATGATTTATTTATTTAAGGAATTGTAAATTAGGAATTTCAAGTTGAATATGTGAATCATTTTTCTATTTTTGAAAGAGGTTTCAAGCTCAAAATGTCCCAAGGAATTTTTACTCTTTCCCCTCACAGCTGACATTTCGCCTATATTTTTTTGTCTTAGTCAATAGAATCATCATACACCCACTTTCACAAATAAAGATCTCATAGATATTCTTAATTCCTTTCTGTTCACATCCCACTTTAAATTAGTCACCAAGTTCAATTTTATTTTCTAAATATCTTTACCTACTCTCTACCTTCTTTCCTCTGCCATTGCAGTCCAAGACAATATTATCTTTTACTTAAACTGAGGTTCTCTTAACGGGTCCTTCAGTTCTCTTCCCCTTCTGTCTTTCCTCTTTTGGGGCCCTAGAATTGCCTTCCTAAAACAAATCCACCAGTGTAGGTTCTCTGCTCACAAACTTTCAATGAGGCCTCATGGCTTATAAAAATCCATGTTCCTTCTGCTGGTTTTCTAAATTAATCATATCTGGCTTCAAAATACATAATCAAGAGCTCTTCATTTCCTCCACACTTGTGATTGCTTTCTTAATATTCCTCCACCAAGCTCTGAGTTTCTAGAACTCAGGAATTTTGTTTTACTCATCTATGGGGACATGAAGTATAGTTTGCATTCCATAATAATTTCTGCTTGAATTTTTTTACCTGCTATGAAAGTTTTAAAATCTCACTCCTCTATTCTATTGACCTTGCTTAGGCACTCATGAGCTTGGCACTGGCTTTTGAACTGGTTTCCAACCTCCAACTTTGTGCTTCCTCAAAACCATCTTCTATGTAGAGCCTCTAGGCTGAACTGGTTAAAACTTCATTTGCTTAATACCCTTTACATAACTTATTTTTCTATAGGGTAATGGCTATGTTTCTTAACATGATATATAATGTTCTCCACCAATCATCCATGCCAACCTCTGGAGTGCTATTCATTCCCATTTCTTGTCCTGTTATCATATGGTTATATATATCACATGGACTCATTATCATATGGTTCAATTAATCTCCTAGCAGGTCCTCACATCTCTTTCACGCCTCATTGTCCATGTAGTTTCCTCTATCTGGTATTATCCCTGACTCTTGCCTTTCCTGTATTTCGCTTGATAATCTTCCTATTCATCTTTTGAAACTCAGTTCAGGCACTATGTCATCTAGAAAATCTTCATAGAGTCCTGTCATCCACCTCTAGTCAAGCTAAGGGTCCATCCTTTAAGATCTTATAGGATTTGTGGCATTACCCTGTCACTTTATTTCACTTTTTGGAAACAGTTTATGTTTCTATCTCAATCAATAATCCCTACATATCTTAGAAGAAAAAACATGATTTCTTTTTCAAGAAGTACCTAGAACAACATTGGCCAACTATGAGGTGCTTAATGGATATTTGTGGAACAGATGTAAATTTTTATCATAGCTTTTCATTTGTATCTCCCATTTTTTCACCATGTTCCAAAAACTTAGTTTTTTATATGTGCTGTTTGATTTTCCAACAAACAGCACGTATATATATATATAACTTAGTTCCAAAGTTTTTTATATGTGCTGTTTGATTTTCCAACTCCCCTGGATTTATTCATGTGTGTTTTTTTTTTTCCCCCTACTGAGAATGCAACCACCTTCTAAACTACCCTGTGGAAATGCTACACAATTTTATAGAGCTATTTCAAATGCCTTCTCCTCCCTAAGGCTTTTAATGATTTCCTCATATTACTGAACTAAATGTCCGCAACAGTGTGTTTCTGTTCACCAGCTTATTTGACAGCTATGGGTGTCTTATTTTACTCATTTCCGGCTACATGGTTGGCTTCATGAGGCCGAGTGTCTTTTTGTTTGTGCTTGCGTTTTTGTTTACACTATATATTATGTGTCATAATTCCTGTTAAAAATAGATGTTTTATAAATATTAATTCATTTTATTTTCTCTATTGTTAACTATTTTACTAAAAATACCATACCATCATGGAGTACATAGCGGTATGTATACATTGCTCTTTTATTTACTGGCACTCCAGTGCTCTAAGAATTTTATTCTGAAGGTAGATTTTAATAAGAGCCATTTAGAAGTCTATGATACTAGTTATATAAATACCATTACATTTGATTCTGTAAACTTTTATTTATTTATATAAATATATAATTATTTAATCCTAAATGGAAAGAAAACATATGCTATAAGAATTATTTATATAATTTTATTTTCTCTATTAACTATTTTACTGATAATTATTATCAGCTATTTTGATCAATTGTAATAAAATTTAAATTGTAGTATGTTAATATTCTTAAAGAAGTTATTGCAGAGAAAATATAAAAATATTTCACTATAGAAGCTTGAGAATTGCAATGTTGAAAGTTGAAAACCTTGTATTTAACTGCTGCACTACTACTAACCATTGCTGTATATTTTAAAGAAGTTTCTTACTGTCTCTGGGCCTCACTTTGTCCATAATTCAAATAACCAGGAAATATCTATGTTACCAAATACATAGGATTTTTTATTATAATAAATAAATGATGTGATGTCACTTTGAAAAATTAAAAGTAAAATACAAAATTTCATATCATTATGAGATTTATTAAGAACTAATCATCTCTATATAAGCTATTCAGTCATTAAATGAAGGTTTATTTTGCACATATGCCACACTAGGTTTGTGATTTATATCTATCCAAACAATAAAAGACCTTACATGACATACTGTGAGTTAACTTTCTGGTTGAAATGTAATCTCAATGGTATAAGAAAAATTTCCTCCCAAATGAATAAAAGAGTAAAATTCTACAAAAAAACATGGCTTACAGAAACCAACTAAATGAAAAAAAAAAAGACAATCTAATAAAATCACAAAAACTTGACATAACTTCAAAGAAGTAGATTCTGAAGAAAAGGTCAGCACAGCTAGCTTCGTGGTGGACTGACAAGCTATTCTGCTAAGGGATACTGATAAATTGGTAAGAATTATAGCTAATAACCTAGCTTCTACAGAAAAGTAAACTAGATGGTTATTAGACTAAAAAAGAGGTAAACATGACTACTGGGTAGAAATAGATGTAATGAGAAAGATAACCACATGGTTTGCTTTCAGACAGAAGTGAAAATAGCAAGGTTTTACACTGAATTAGGGAAATAACAGGACTGGATCAATCCTCACATTCAGATAGAAGAAATCCCCATCATTGTTCAGTGAAGAATAGTAGAGCATGTCTATGAGAACACAGAATAAGTATTCTGCTGGGAACACTCAACCTCTCAGCTGAACTCTCCGTCTTCTGCTACCCACACCAATTCATCAGACAATAGAAAAGTAGGTGGGCACATATATTGCTCAGAGAATAAAGAAACCCTTCTCAGATATGGCATAAATAATCTGAGATATTCCTATATCACATGAGAATATATTTTGAACAGGGTCTCTCATTATGGACAAGAAAACTAGAAAAAATAAGTAGTTATGCAAATTCAACGCAACAAACACATGAGATATATACCATAATATCAAAAGGCAAAGTACTAAATTTGAAGAATTTATTTAAAGTAACAAAAATTTTCTCAAAATTATCTTACTCTACAGAACACAAAAGAATATAGGTTTTGTGTGTGAGTTTATTAAGAAAATAAAAAAATAACTTCAATTAAAGTAAAAAGGAGCAGACCCAACTAAGATTATTGCACAATTAATAAATATAGTAATATAAGAAGCAGCAAGGCATGAAAACCACTGACAACCATGGAAGACTGTCTCTAGATTATCATTGTGAGTACAGCTTAAAAATAGAAAGTTATAAAAGTAACTGGAAAGAAGCTAATACATATGCATGATGGATAAAGATAATCCAACATGGATAACTGATATAAGTGAAATAGAGAAATCAACAAATGGAAGTAGGCTTATTCAGCAATTTAACATAAAAATGTTCATGAAGAGGACAAAAAAAACTCTGAAACTTCAGTGTGAAGTTACACATTGTATCTCAGCAAAATTTTATGAAGAATACTCAATATTTTAGAGAGAGCGCCCCAAAATCCTATATCCATTAGAGGCCTGACCTTAATTCCCTGACACCAACCCTAGGCAACCACTATTTACTTTCTGTCTTTACAGATTTGCTTATTCTTGATATTTCATGTAAAGGTAATTAAAAGATATGTGGTATTTTCTGTCTGGCTTCCATTGCTTAGTACAATGTTTGAAGGTCAATCCATGTTGTAGCAATAATTAGTAATTCACTTATTTTTATTGCCAGATAATATAGATATACATTTTACTATCCATTAATTTGTTGATGAATGTTTGAGTTGTTTCTACATTGGGGCTCTTGTAAATAATGCTGCTATTAGCATTTATGTACAAATATTTGTTTAAATACCTATTTTCAATTATTTTCCATATTAGTATATCTGGAAGTGATATTGGTGAATGATATGGTAATTCTATGTTTATTTGAGGAATCAAAGAACCATAAAACAGTTTTTTTTCAGTAGTTACACTATTTTATATTTCCACCAGCAATGTATGAAGGTTCTAATTTCTTCATTTACTAACTATGATTAGTATTTTTTGTTTTATTAGCTATTCTAGTAAGTATGAGGTAGTGTATAATTATGATTAATGATTAATAATAGTAAGAATCTTTTCATATGCTCATTGGTTATTTATATATCTCCTTAAAATATGTAATTTTAAAAACAGAATTACTGTAGCCTACTCAGTTTGTTTCAAATTTTTCAGAAACATGGAGGAATATTTTAAAGAATTAATGTTTTCTGTTATGATTGAAATTTTGTATTTCTTTTCATTCCACCTTAGTTTTTCTTCTGTTATTCATATATTAATGTTTTTTGAAATTATATCTGTAATGTGATATAATTTTGTGTTGCATATTAATAGCTTTCTCTCTGTACATGAAAAAAGCATGGTAATTACATCGCCTAATGAAAAAAATTAATTTTTCTCACTGATAGAATCTGAATAATGTTTTAAAATGCATCTTTTAAACACTAAAATTGTGCTTAAATTTACACCAAATTTACTGTTTATTTTCTTGAAGATAAACATATAGATTTTTTAAAGAAGACACAAAAGTGACCAACAGGTGTATGAAAATGTGCTCAACATCACTAATCATCAAGGGAATGTAAATCAAAACCACAATCAGATATGACCTCACACATTTTAGAACAGCCATTATCAAAAAGACAAAAGACAACAAATGTAGGCAAGGATATGGAGGAAAGGGATTCCTTGTACGCTATTGGGGGGAATGTAAATTGATAGAGCCATTCTGAAAAACAGCATGGAGATTCTCAAAAAATTACAAATAGAACTACCGTATAAGCCAATAATCTCACTTTGGGGTATATGTTGAAAGGAAATAAAATCAGTATGTCAAAGAGATACCAGCACTCTCCTGTCTATTGCAGCATTATTTGCAATAGTTAAGATTCAGAATCAACCTAAGCGTCTATCAAAGGATTACTGGATTAAAAAAAAAAATGTCTCTCTCTCTGTCGCTCTCTCTCTATTGCTTTCTCTCTCTTTACATACACACACATACACAAACACACACACGATTATTCAACCTTTATAAAGAAGGAAATACTGTCATTTGTGACAATGTGAGTGAACTTGAGGATGTTTTGCTAAGTCATGCATAAAAACACAAACACTGAATGATCTTACTTGCATTTGGAGTCTTGAAAAGTCAAACTCGGAGAGGGATCCAAGATGGCTGACCAGCAGCAGCTCAGGATTGCAGCTCCCAGTGAAGGTGCAGGGAGTGTGTGGACGCCAGACTTCCAGACGAATTTTTGTTGCCTACGGACCAGGAGATTCCCAGCGGAAGAGCCCCACGGGTCACCAGGGCGACTCTTTTGGCCGGTGCGGCTGTTTTGCCTGCGTCCAGGTGCAGTGGTTCTCGGTGCGGAGTGTGCAGGACTGTGTGTCCTTTTGGTTGGCCTTTGGAGCTCCGGGAAGGCAGAGTCGCCCATTCAGCTGGCTGAAGGGGGCACTGAAGCCAGAATCAGACTGGGAGATCCCCGGGCAGAAAAGCGTGATGAATCTCAGTGCCGCTGTTTCAGCTGGGCGGTCACTGCATGGGAAATTGTATGGATCCCAGCTCCTTTTCAGCAGGTGACTGGGGCACCTGGGCGAGAATTGACCGTTCAATTAGGAAAAAAAAAGAAGGGGGCTCTCAGGTGGGGATCCAGGTGATCGGGCTTGGCTTGTTCCACCCCCACAAAAAAATAGCAATTGGAAACACTGACGGTTGAGAGTTTCACAGTAAGCACAGCTGAACCCAGGAAGGTCCAGCTCTGTGGGGGTTGGGTGTCTGCCGAAGGAAAACAAAGATACAGAAATAACATCACCACCAAGCTGGACGTCCACTCAGAGACCCAACCTGAAAGTCAGCAATCACAAAGATGACAGGTGGATAAATCCACAAAGATGGGATGAAACCAGCACAAAAAGGCTGCAAACATCAGAAATCAGACTGCCTCTCCTTCTTCAGGGGATCGCAGCTCCTCATCAGCAAGGGAATAAGGCCTGATGGAGAATAAGTGTGATGAATTGTCAGAATCCGGCTTCAGAAGGTGAATAATAAGAAACTTCTGTGAGCTAAAAGAACATGTTCTAACCCAATGCAAAGAAACTAAGAACTTGAAAAAAGGTTTGATGAAATGCTAACGAGAATAGACAATCTAGAGAGGAATATAAGTGAATTAATGAAGCTGAAAAACAATATGAGAACTTTGCGAAGTATGCACAAGTTTTAATAGTCGAATTGATCAAGCAGAAGAAAGGATATCAGAGGTCGAAGGCCAACTCAATGAAATAAAACGAGAAGACAAGATTAGAGAAAAAAGGGTAAAAAGGAAAGAGCAAAGTTTCCAAGAAATATGGGACTAAGTGAAAAAACCTAATCTACGTTTGATAGGTGTACCTGAATGTGATGAAGAATGAATCCAAGCTGGAAAATATTCTTCAGGATATTATTCAGGAAAACTTTCCCAACCTAGCAAGGCAGGCCAATATTCAACTCCAGGTAATACAGAGAACACCACAAAGATATTCCTCAAGAAGAGCAACCCCAAGGCACATAATCGTGAGATTCACCAGGGTTGAAATGAAGGAGAAAATGCTAAGGGCAGCCAGAGAGAAAGGTCAGGTTACCCACAAAGGGAAATCTATCAGACTCACAGCAGATCTTTCAGCAGAAACCCTACAAGCCAGAAGAGAGTGGGGGCCAATATTCAACATCCTTAAAGAAAAGAACTTTCAACCCAGAATTTCCTATCCAGCCAAACTAAGCTTCATTAGTGAAGGAAAAATAAAATCCTTTGTGAACAAGCAAGTACTCAGAGATTTCATCACCACCAGGCCTGCTTTACAAGAGCTTCTGAAAGAAGCACTACACATAGAAAGGAACAACCAGTATCAGCCATTCCAAAAATATACCAAAAGATAAAGAGCATCAACATAATGAAGAATCTACATCAACTAATGAGCAAAACAGCCGGCTAGCATCAAATGGCAGTATTAAACTCACATATGTTATTATTAATCCTAAATTTAAATCGACTAAATGCCCCAATAAAAAGACACAGACAGGCAAATTGGATAAAAAGCCAAAACCCATTGGTATGTTGCATCCAGACCTATCCCACATGCAGGAATACCTAAAGACTCAAAACAAAGGGATGGAGGAAGATTTACCAACCAAATGGAGTGTAAAAATAAAATAAAATAAAAAGCAGGAGTTGCAATTCTCACCTCTGATAAAATAGACCTTAAAGCAACAAAGATCAAAAGAGGCAAAGAAGGACATTACATATGGTAAAAAGATCAATGCAACAAGAAGAACTAACGATCCTAAATTTATACGCACTCAATACAGGAGAACCCAGATACATAAGGCAACTTCTTTGACTTATAAAGAGACTTAGACTCCCACACAATAATAGTGGGAGAATTTAACATCACATTTTCAATATTAGACAGATCAACGAGACAGAAAATTAACAAGAATTTCCAGGACTTGAACTTAGACCCAGAACAAGTAAACTTAATAAACATTTATAGATTTCCCCACCCCAAATCCACAAAACATACATTCTTATCAGTACCACATCACACCTACTCTAAAAGTGACTACATAATTTGAAGTAAATCACTCCTCAGTAACTGCATAGTGTTTCACAGGTTTAAATGAAATATTGGTTGGCTGCTTGTTTGTTATTTTCCTCCCTTATTCTTTCCTGTCTCCATTGTTAAGCACAATTATTGGCATAAAAGGGATTTTCTTTTTTTTTTTTTTTTTTTTTTGAGATGGAGTTTCGCTCTTGTTACCCAGGCCGGAGTGCAATGGCGTGATCTCGGCTCACCACAACCTCCGCCTCCTGGGTTCAGGCAATTCTCCTGCCTCAGCCTCCTGAGTAGCTGGGATTACAGGCACGCGCCACCATGCCCAGCTAATTTTTTGTAGTTTTAGTACAGACGGGGTTTCACCGTGTTGACCAGGATGGTCTCGATCTCTTGACCTCGTGATCCACCCGCCTCGGCCTCCCAAAGTGCTGGGATTACAGGCTTGAGCCACCGCGCCCGGCCAAAAGGGATTTTCAATACCCATTTTTAGACTGCATTCTAGCCTGGGCAATAAAGCAACACTCCCGTTCTCCCTACCTCTTTCTCTTCCTCTTTCTTTCTCTCTTTCTTTCTTTTTTTCTTTTTCTTTTTTTCCCAAAAAAAAATTCAAACTCAGAAGTGGAGTCACAGTCAAGTGATGGTTGCCAAAGGATGGGGGTAGGGAAAATGAGGGATGTTGGTCAAAGTCTACAAAGGTTCAGTTATGCAGGATGGATAAATTCTGGAGATCTAATGTGAAGCGTGATGACTATAGTGAATATCTCTGTATTGTTGTCTTTGTTTGTGTTACTGTAACAAAGTACTGCAAACTGGGTAATTTAAAAAATAATAGAAATTTATTTTCCACTGTCTGGAGGCAAGAAAGTCCAAGATCAAGGTGCCCATAGTGTTAGTATCTGATAATACTATTCAATAAATAATGCTAGGATAACTGACTAGTCATATGCAGAAGAATGAAACTGGACCCTCTATTTTTTCACCATATACAAAAATTACATAAAAACTGATTAAAGTTTTAAATGTAAGACCTTAAAATATAAAAAGTCTAGAAGTAAACCAAAGAAAAACCATTGTCAACATTGGCGGTGGCAAAGACCTGACAATTGCAAGGAAAGCAAAAATTAACAAGTGGGGCCCGATTAAAGAGTTTTTGCACAACAAAGGGAACTATCAACAGAGTAAATGAACAACCTACAAAACAGAAGAAAATATTAGCAAACTATACATCTGACAAAGATCTAATAACAAGAATGTATAAGGAATTTAAATAAATCAACAGCAAACAAGCAATCAAAAAACAAACAACTCCATTTAAAAGTGGACAAAACACAAAAAATAGACACTTCTCAGAAGACATACAAGTGGCCAACAAACATATAAACAAATGGTCATTATCTCTAATCATCAGAGGAGTGCAAATTATAATTACAATGAGATGCCATCTCACACCAGTCAGAATGGCTATTATAAAAAATTCAAAAAACAACAGATGCTGGCATGGCTGCAAAGAAAAGGGAATGATTATATGCTGTTTGTGGGAAGGTAAATTAGTTCAGTCACTATGAAAAGCAGTTTGGAGATTTCTAAAAGAACTTAAAACAGGGCTACCATTCAACCTAGCAATCCCAATACTGGGCATATATCCAAAGGAAAATAGATCATTACACCAAAAAGACACATGCATTCATATGTTCATCACTGCACTATTCATAATAGCAAACACATGGAATCCACCTAGGTGCCTATTAATGGTAGATTGGATAAAGAAAATATGGTACATATATACCATGGAATACTATGCAGCCATAGAAAAAGAAGAAAATCATGTCCTTTGCAACAACATGGTTGGAGCTGGGGGTCATATCCTAAGTGAGTTAATGCAGGAGCAGAAAACCAAATAATTCATGTTCTCACTGAAGTGGCTACACATTGAGCATGCATGGGCATACATCTGGGAACACTAGATACTGCAGGCTACTGGAGGGAGGTGACAGGGAGGGGAGTATGGATTGAGAAACTACCTACTGGGTACTGTGCTCACCACTCAGGTGCAAAATATCCATGGTACAAACCTGGATGTGTACCACCGGTATCTAAAATAAAAATTGAAATTAAGATTAAAAAACAAAAAAAAATAGTGAGGAAGTATGAAAAAGAGAAACAGAAAGGCAGAACTCAAAGCAAATATGCCAAGAAGTAAACAGTGGCAATTTCCCATTGATGGAAGTATTGACACTTGTTATTTGCTTTATAATTTTCTATGATTTAATTTTAATTTTTGTATTGATTCCTGAGTCCTAAAACAAGATCTTTCTACTTCAGAGTGGCAAGTCAATTAAACATGCACGAGTAAACTTGAGTCTAGGAGCAAATTGAATATAATAATTGTAATCAATAAGTGTTTAGATGCAGTTTTCATGCTCCACAGAAAAATATCAAAAACGAATATATGAGATGTAATCCAATGCCCTCCTTTCTAATACAAAACAGGATGTTATAGGAGTTTCTTTTGTAATTTGGCTTTAAAGATGCTCTGCTATCTAGTAAAGATTATACATAAAATCATCTTAAATCTCAAGGCATTATTAGTAAAAGCAAAAGTAAGCAGTCCATTTTTTAATATTGGAGATTGAAATTACTTGATGTGAAAAAAATGAAATAAAATTTTAAGCTTTTTTGGCCTCAGGATTCTCAGAAGAGAATAAATAGACAAATATTATAAAATGGCTTAGCTTCTTTTATATCTTAAATAAATAGAAGGGGATTTTTGTTTAACATATAATGTATCATTTAAAGTGTTGATAAGTTAAAGTAGTAGAATGTCATACATTTCTAGTGATAGTTACATAGCTGAAAACTAAATAATAGATTGTTAATTTTAAAGTACTTTAAAAATAATATTAGCTTCAATATCAATTGAGTGACAATTTTAGCATTATCCTGGATGTTTAACAATATTTTTACTATATATCTTTTATTCATGAGTTCGGTAATATCTATGTATGTGTAAAAAAATATATTTATCCTTTTTTGTTACATTAAATTAAAATTCAAGATATTTTAAAGATGAGTTATGTAATCATTTTATTTGAAAGGTCTGCTTGATTTTTTAATCTAAGTATTACATAATTAACATATATCATCATTGAAAATATCTTAATCATTGAAATTTCTTAATATGTTTCCAAGCCATGTATTGCTTTACCTTTGTGTGCTGACTGTATACTACTGGATCTTAACAATAAAAAAAAAAAATTGCCACGGGGCAGAGGTTGCAGTGAGCAGAGATTGCACCACTGCACTCCAGCCTGGGCAACAAGAGCAAAACTCCATCTCAGAAAGAAAAAAAAAGCTATATATATCTTTACTGGGTTCTTTTTTTTTTTTTTTTTTTGCTCTGTAGTGACTAAACTTTGAATGTATGAAGTATATATTTGTATGGTTTCAACTGAATATTTCAAAATATCGATGCATTATTACAAAGATTATTTTAGAACATGTATTTGCAAAGTGTCAGCATTTGAGATTATTTTGCCTTTATATTTATTATTAAACAACTCTTGCCACAAATGCAGAGGAGAGCCCACAAAACCATGTGGAAGAAGGGGTCGTAAATGAAAGAGGAATAACTTCCCACTGTAATGAAAAAGAACAACATAATGTGTTTAGAGTAAAATTGTTTGATATCTGGAAGATGAGGTTGTTTCTTTACTATGTCTATTTTATTATTATCATGACTATTAATAGGAATGCCATTTGTTGATTGTAGAAGGCTTCAGGTGGTTGGAGATTAAAGGGATGAAAAGAAGCTTTGAAATCGCTCTTGTCGGAGGGTAAAAATAAGTTGCAAATAGAAATATAATAATGATTAGGATGTTCAAGTTCATTTGAAGTTGGTAAATATTATGGGAGTCAAGACATCATCAGCATCAATGGTAATTTCTCCAGAATTTCTTGATTGTCTAAGTGACATAGTTTGGCTGTGTCTCTACCAAAGTCTGATCTTGAATTGTACTCTCAGAATTTCCCACGAGTTGTGGGAGGGACCCAGAAGGAGGTAACTGAATTGTGGGGAACGGTCTTTGCCCTGCTATTCTCATGAAAGTGAATAAGTCTCACAAGATCTGATGGGTTTATCAGGGGTTTCCAGTTTTGCTTTTTCTTCATTATTCTCTTGCCACCACCATGTAAGAGGTGCCTTTTGTCTTCTGCCATGATTCTGAGGCCTCCCCAGCCACGTGGAATTGTTAAGTCCAATTAAACCTCTTTGTGTTCCCAGTTTTGGCTATGTCTTTATCAGGAGAGTGAATATGGACTAATACACTAAGTGAAGGCATATGAACTTGGACAATTGCGGATTGTTCAGTATTAAAGTATTGTCATACAGAAGAAATGAAATATGAAGGGTCCAGGGTGTTGAGAATATAGGAGATTGTTATTAAAATGATATGTTGTGGAATAAACCAGATGAAGAAGAAAACCTTTAGATTTGTACAGTACTGAAGTGTTTTCAAATGTAAAATACATGCTGTTTTTTGTTGTTAGGTTAAAAACTATTGTTTTTCCTTATGGGTAATTTTTCTTATCTACCTAGCATTTGCTATACTATGTTTATTTTCTTTCATTTTAAATATTTCCATAATTGATTTATTTCTTTCCCCTTTTAATTGTGAGATATACCTCCAGAAGAGTGGGCAAGACAAATGTGAGCAATTTTAGGCATAATTACAAACTGGTGAAGTGATAGAACATTGCCTGATTTCCATGTGTATCCTCCCTAATTACCTACTCCTCGTCTTCTTAGAGATAACCAGTATCCTGATTTTGTGAATATAGTGTCCTTAGAATTATTTTTTATTGTATCAATTGTACATGACTTCTAAACTACATAGGCCATATCTCTGATAGATAAGGGAAATACGTGGTTTGTATTTATAGGCAACTTACTTTTTCTTAATCATAGTGATTATGAGATGTAAGTGGATTGTTGTGTGTAGCTGTGGCTCATTTATTTTTACTTCTGTATAATAGGAGTAATCAGACGTGTTAATTCCATGTCCCTTTCACACTCTAAAAATTATTGAGAACCACAGAAAGTATTGGTTTATGTGTTTTATCTATAAACATTTATTAAACTAGAAATAACTAAAATATTTTATAAATTTTATGTGTATTGCAAGAATTTATGTAAGCTTATTACAAAATCTTATAGCATGGCAACGCAAATCATGTAATTTTTTAAAAAATTATTGACATTTGAAAAATTCTGTGAGAAAAGTAGCATTGTTTCATAATTTTTGCCTCTTTAATATCTGACAAAAGGAGATAGCTGGATTCTAATATCTGCTTCTCCATTTAATCTGTTGCAATAGGTACAAAGAAGTATATAAAAAATGTAAATAAAAACCAGCCGCACACAGATATATAAGTAGAAGACATCAGAATTTTAATAATCATTTTAGGTAAGTGTATACCTTATTTTGACACTGCATAAAATGCAAAATATGGCTGATTTTCAAAGAGTGCCTACATAGAGTGCCACCTGCCAGGAAATACAGGCTGACTTTAGGACCTGAGGATAGACTCTAACCAACAGGTGATAATTTTCCAGAGGGAGATGAATTATGCAAACAACCTCAATGAGTCCAGAAGCAGATCTTTCTTTAGATGAGCCTCCAGATGAGAATGCAGCCCTGCTGACACTTTGATTGCTATCATGTACAAGACCTTGAGCAAGGACCAAGATAAGCTATGCCCAAATTCCTGACCAACAGAAACAGGGAGACAATAAATAGGTATTATCTTAGCCACAAGTTTGTGGAGTTGTATTATAGTTTCATTTGAGGAACTGTCATGATCCACAGATGTTATGATTATGTACATGGAAAATCCAAGACATTATTTAAAGACCAATTGTTATAATTAACGAGTTAAAGAATGTATAATACAAAAATTCAAAAATCAATTATATTTAAATATATCAGCAAAAAACAGAAGGAAAAATTAAACATCTTGTAATGAAAAATATAAATTACCTAGGAATAATAGGTTTCCCAGTTTATTAGGACATAGTTGTTTACAACAGTCTCTGATGATCTTTTGTATTTCTCTGGTATCAGTTGCAATGTTTCCTTTTTCATTTTTGATTTTGTTTTGGTAGTCTTTCCTTTTCTTTGTTAGTCTAGCTAGCAGTTTAGCAATTTTGTTTCTTTTGAGAGAAGCAACTTTCCACTTATTAATCATTTGTATTGCTCTTTTAGTCTCTATTTTGTTTAGTTCTTCTCTGTTCCTTATTATTTCTTTCCTTTAATAATTTTGGGTTTCATTTGTTCTTGCTTCTCTAGTTCCATGAGGTATATCATTAGATTATTTACTTGAAATCTTTTTACCTTTGTTTGTTTGTTTTTTGAGATGGAGTCTTGCTCTGTCACTCAGGCCGGAGTGCAGTGGTGTGATATTGGCTCACTGCAACCTCTGCCTCCTAGATTCAAGCAATTCTTCTGCCTCAGCCTCCCGAGTAGCTAGGATTTTAGGCATGTCCCATCCCACCCAGCTAATTTTTGTGTTTTTAATAGAGACAGGGTTTCACCATGTTGGCCAGGCTGGTCTCAAACTCCTGACCTCAGGTGATCCACCCACCTTGGTCTCCCAGAGTGCTGGGATTACAGGCTTGAGCCACTATGCCTGGCCTTTTTACCTCTCCGATGTAGGCATTTATTGCTATAAAATTCCCTTTTAGCACTTTTTTTTTTCTGTATCCCATAGGATTTGGTATGTTGTTTTGGTATGTTATGTCTGATTTTTATTTGTTTCAAGAATTTTTTTTTTTTATTTCCTTGACCCAATGGTCATTCAGAAGCATGTGTTTAATTTTTGTAAATTTTCACTCTTTCTAAAGTTTTTCTTCTTACTGATTTTTAGTTTTATTTCATTGTTGTCTCAGAAGATACTTAATATAATTTCTTTTTAATTTATTGAGACTTATTTTATGGCCTAACATATGGCCTGCCCTGGAGAATATACCACTTGTTGATAAGAAAAATGTGTATTCTGCAGCTATTGGATAAAATGTTCTATAAATGTTTATTACATCCATTTGGTGTAAAGTGCAATTCAATTCCAATGTTTCTTTGTGGTGTTTCCGTCTAGATGATATGTCTGATGCTGAGAGTGAAGTGATGAAGTCCCCAGCTATTAATGTACAGATGAGAACTTGTTCCTGTCATCTTGTTCATTGTTTTCTAGTTGCTTTGTATATCATTTGTTTCTTTCTCATTGCAGTTTGGTGATAACTTTTGACTCTTTTTTCGTCTTTTTTAGTGTTTTCTCTGCCAGTGAGTTTTAGACTTTTGTGTGTTTTCATAATGGTAATGGTAGATATATCATTCTTTCACTTCTAGGTTTAAGACTTCTTTAAACATTTCTTGTACATCTGGTCTATTGGTAATGAATTTCCTCAGCTTATGCTTGTCTTAGAAAAACTTTGTTTCTCCTTTATTTATGAAAGGTAACTTTGCTGAATATTCTCAGATGATAGATTTTTTTTCTTTGGCAATTTAAATATATCATTCCATTCTTTCCTGGGCTATAAGGCGTCTGCTTAGAAATCTACTATTAGTCTGATGGTGGTTCCTTTATATGTTACTAGAGGCTTTTCACTGGTGTTTTTAAAATTGTCTTTGACTTTTGATAGTTTGAATATAATGTAGTATGGGAAAGTCATTTTTGGATTGCATCTATTTGGGGATTTCTAAGCTACCTATGCCTGGATGTCTAAGTCTTTTGCTAGAATCAGAAAGTTTCCAGTGATTATTTTATTAAACAGGTAATCTATGCCTTTGGCTTTCTCTTCAATTTCTGGGACACCAAAAATTAGAATAGTTGGTCACTTTATAATGTCCTGTATGTCATATAGGCTTTATTTATTCTCAGTTTTTCTTTTTCTTTCTTTTTTATTTTTTGTCTGACAAGGTTATTTCAAAAAGCCTGATTCAAGCTCTGAAATTCTTTTCTTTGCTTGATCTAGTCTATTATTGAAGTTCTTGAATGCACTTTCAAAATTTCATTTATTAATTTCGTCGTTTCCAGCGTCTCTGTTTTTTTTTATATTTTTAAACAAAATATATCTCTATGGTGACTTTCTTATTCATGTGCTGAATTACATTTGTAATGGTTTATATTATTTATCTGTGATGAAGACAAATTTTGTATCTCACTGAGCTTCTTTAATATCCTTTATTGAATTATTTTTCTGGCATTTCATAAATTTTTTTTCAATGGAATCTATTGCTGAAAAATTATTTTATTCCTTTGGAGGTATTGTATTTCCTTGGGTTTTCATTTGTGTCCATATATTGATATCTGTACATCTGATATGAGAGTTGCATGCTTCAATTTTTTGGATTAGCTTTGGTAGGGCAAGAATTTTTCCTGAAGATGTGTCTATAGTGATGTTTGGGTAGAATACTTTGATGTCAATTCTGGGTGTGTAGTAGAGTAGTATCTGTATGATTTCTTCAACTACAAATATTGTCAATGGTGTCTATGATTTCCTCAGTGGCTTGATTGCTGTTTGTTAGTAGACACTGTTGGGAGGCTTTTCGGGGACAATGATGTTAGGTGGCAGCAGCAGATCAGGTATGCCATGGATTCCTGGGCAATACTCATAGACAATGGTGTCATTGGGTAGAGGCAGGTCAATTCTTTGGCCTCCAGGTGTTTTGTTGGGTGCAGAAGTAGCAGTGATGGGCTGGATGGGTAGGTGGGGCCTTGGACTCTTGGGCAGTAGCACAGGTGATGGTAGTAGCAGTGAGAGTACAACCCTCATGCCTTCAAGTGACACATGCTAATGTTAATGGTGGCTGTGATATGCTGGGCAGGTCAGGCTCCAGGCCCCTAAGTGGCACAGGTGTGTGGGTGCCAGTGGTGGTGGTAATGGTAGACTGAAGGGATTTGTCCTCAGGTCCCCAGGAGGAGTATACAGATACCAGTGGTGGTGGATTTGGAGAGGTAAACCCCAAATCCCTAGATGGCATGTTGAGGTGCTAAGGTGGGGGTGGAGGGGAGCATCAGACAATCCTGCCTTGGTAGTGTGCACAGAAACGGACTATGATGGATAGGGTGAGGCAAACTTCATTGGTGGTTGAGGAGAACCTGACATCAGGGCATATGTGAGTGTGCAGCAGCTCTACTCCTGAGGGGGGCAGAGATGCTATCAGTGGGAGCAGCCCTAAAAAGGTGGATAGATTTGAGGCTCTAGTGAGTATACACTTCAGCAGCAGCAGCAAAGGTGGTATGTAAAGAAAGCCTGTCCTCTGGGTGTGTGTAAGTGCGCAGCATCTGTGGTGCTGTTGGGGAAGCAAGGTTGCTGTCAGTGAGAATGGCCTTAGGAAGGCAGGCAGCTCTCAGGCTTTGGGGAGCACATGCTTCAGCTCCCTTTGTCTCAGGTACAGTCCCTAGGGTGCATTGCATTGGCTGTTCCTAGGATATAGGATTCTGTGTGAGCTAGGTTGCTGGGGACCCTACGGCACTGCTGGGTCTATCTGGTGTTACACTTCTGCCGTCCTCCAGGTAGACACAGGGAGATGTCAGTGAAACTTCACAGATGTGGAAATACAAGGACTGTTGGGCACTTGAGGATGCAGTCTGGTGGTGGCTCTGCTCTCAAAATGGCACTATGCTATAGCTGCTTAGGTCTTGGGGACTGAACTCCTTCTCTGGAGCAATGCTGTCCTGGAGTCTTCAGGCTCCTCCCTATGTTAGTCACAGGGCCTGTGGGTGTGGAGAAGCTTTCCTATGTCTAGGATTGTAGGAGTCCATGATAAAAATGTGAATCTCTGGGAATCTCTCATTCTCTCTTTCCCCATACTGGAGAACCTCTCTGGGCTCCCAGCAGATCCTAACTGAGCTAGCTGCCTCATTGCTCTCTCCTCTGTGTTTCAGGTGTTTCCTGTCACTTCTCTGTTGAATTCCAGTGTTGACTCTCTTAGATGTTCTACTCAAAGTGTGATTATCTATTTGAAATTTTCATTCTTCTCTGAGAAGGGGTCAGATGTACAATGTGTCTAGTCAGGCATGTTGAGCCTATTGATTCATTTCTTAACAGCTGTAGCTAACAATATTTCATGGTGTTATTAGTAGAGTGTCAGGAGCTGCTCTAAGACCTAAGGATACACAGCTAGCAACTGATGACGCCAGAATTTGGTCCCGAAAAGCTTGATTTAAGAGTATATGCTCTTAATTTATGCAGCAAACTGCCTTTCAAGAATCATATGGAATTCATCAGGTGGGTTTTGTTTTGTTTTGCTTTTCATAATTATTATGATTTTATTTGTACCTGAGTCCATTTAGGAGTTTTTTTTCAGATGTTTCTCATTTATGTATGGTGTGATTTATGTATGCCTTAAATATGGACAATTATTGTGGTTCATAAACATTAAAAATTTAAAAATAAAAGCTAAACATGGATTTAAAAAAAATACATACTCTGAGCTCAATGCCATTTTGAACGCAAGTGTAACTAATCAGCCTCCTACACTGGGGAAATACATGCACTGGGCTTGAAATTTAGAAGTAAATTTTATGATTAAAAAATAATACATAGTAAGTTAATGATATATTAATTATTGGGACAAAGAATTCCCAAATGCATGGAAGGCAATGTTTCTATTCTAATTTAATTATAAATGCAAGGCTTTAAATATTATTTTGTTTTAAAATTTTTAGTTTTGATATATAGTAAGAACGGTGTTTACAACAAAGGTAATGGGTTATGTTGACCTACTGTGTGTGACAGAGTAAAACAGGAAGTGAATAAATGATGTATAAATTTGCTGACCTAGAAATTGCCAACTGCTTGATTTTTATTAACTTATTACTTTGGTACTAACTGCAGAGATTTAACAAACTTTTTTAAGACCTTAAAACCAATAAGAAAAAGGCTGAATTCAGATTCACAGTGACTTAGCCTAAAGACGGTGCAGGGCAATGCCTCCAAGAATGAGAAAAAGTTGGAAATAAAGTAAGGAAAATATAAAGGAGGAAAATATAATTAAGTAAAAGAAAATCTAAGATTGCAGTATTGCTCTTTACACTTTATCTGCTTGTTCTTCACAAAATTTTTAGCAGACTAGATTCCCAACTTAATTGCATTACCTTCTCCCTAGTGATAAATAAAAACACCATTCACAGCAAAAAATAAAAAGAATATAGCATAAAGGTGATAAAAGGAAAGACAAATCTATTTTTAAAGGCTAATATCTCACTATGCTGATAATTAAAGATACAAGTTTTTTATATTTAGATGTTCACTTATGTATTGCAGCTATGATTGTTTCACTCTGTAAAATGAACGTACACAGCAGACAGGAGTTTTTCCATGTGGTTGCTTCACTAGTGAAGATGTATTATTATATGACAAGCAAGCTATAGCCCAGGGGTTTGTAATACAGAAATATACCAACGGCCAACAACTGAGGGCTATTTTATCCATATTTCTTTCTTAGTATTACTGAGTTTCCATCAATCACAATAAATATTAATTTTTCACCTATATATTAATAAATATTAACATGATATCTAAATAGGTTTAAAAAAGCAAGAAGTATTTTGGCAATATTATGGAGTTGACAACATACTGACAGATAAATAAAAGTCAAGCCCCCAAAATTATGTTTAAACACATCAAAACTCATTTTTCTAGTGGCTATATTTAAATAATTTCTGATCTTAATTGGTATTTAACATTTCTGTTTTCAGAATAACAGAATAGTAACTGAACACAGCCAAGTCCCCTCTCCAAAGAAATCATCTTTTTTTTAAAATTACTGCGAGTTAACAACTGAACGTCAATTGAAAAATATATTTAGAAAGTCTTTGAATAAATTCTTAAACTATGATTAGTTATATAATACTCTGATAAGATGTACGTTGTTGAGGCATATATACTGTGTGCCTTAGTAGCATAAATAACAGTTGGAGTATTATGTTAATTTCAGTTTGATATGAAAGCAGTTGGTTTTGGGTTTTACAAAATACTCCACTTCTCTTTGCAAACATAAGCTTTAGTAATGCTGATTTTCTTGTGTTAAAGATATGTCTTATTCCAATAGCATAAAAGACCAAAATAAGCTAATTAACTTTAGTGGAATATATTATCAGAAAACATAAGAGTATCTAGATAAAACCAGTTGAAAGTTGTATGCTTTCTGCATAATTAAAATAAGCCAAAATGCCATGGTTTTCCTAAGCTATAAATGTGTGTCTTACAACTGAAGGAGAAAAGTGACATTTTCATGCACAGTTTGAGCGTGTGTGACTGCACTGATTTATTAATGTAATAAAAAATAATGGGGTGAAAAAAATTCAATTAGTCTTAACAGGACATAGACTGCAAGAACATACTAAGACAATTTTAGACAATATGGAAAACATAGAGATTTGAGACACACAGATGTGCATGCATTTAACATATAGCCAATGCAATGATCAGTGACATGATAAAAACCAGAAGTAGATGACAAAAACAGTGATTCTCAGAGGAATCACTGAGTTAGCAGAAAAAAAACGATGAAAATCAGTAATACCATAACATTTGGTTATCTGCAAGATCCTCAAATAGCCAATTTCAATATTGACCAGCTATATAATTAAACTTCATCATATGCCATGGGCAAAATGAACTATAGCCTGCTGCTGTTGACAATTGCTTTTTATACAGTAGTTAACATATAGATCAACTTCAATTCCATTACATCTTTTTTCAGTTATAAAGAAAAGCCTATATTTGACTTTAGAATAGCCTGTATTTAACTGTTATCATAACCATGGTTTATCTAAAGCTTATGGTGTCATCCTCTCTAAAGTTTCCTATATCTAAGGATGATATTTGCAATTTTTCTAGTTGTACTATCTTACTTGCATTGAGAGTTTTCTCCTACACTCAATCAATGTATTCCTTATCCAGTCTGTAGATATTTGCTGAATTGTGTACAGATCAGCATAGATAGTCCTGTCCTCATGAAGTTTACAATTGGGTGAAACATCAAAAGAGTAACCACATGTTTAATTAACAGTTGGTGCAAATGTGCTGTAAAAGAGGTATATAGTATATGAGCATGGAATTAAGAGATATTAGCTAATTCATTAATGTTCAATAATGCTTTCCAAAAAAAAGCAACTGATGTTTTATTTTATATATAGCTGGATAAAAGGATGAGAAAGAACATGTCAGGATCAGGAAACATCTTTAATACCCCATGAGCAAGCAAAAAATATCTTTATAAAAGACGGCTGAATGCAGTGGAAGGAATGGCTTAAGGGGGAGAAAAAACGTGCATGAGAAGAGGTCTTAGAGAATAGATTAGGTTAGACTGCAATAGCTAACAATGCTCATTCATCCATTCATTCATTCACTTTTTAAATTATTCATGCTCTATAATGGTGCAGAGCATATTTATCTTGTTTGGTACATAACAGTAACTGTATGTTAGGATAAGATTAATTTAAGGGAAAAAAAGAAATGGAGAAAGAGGAGTAAACTGTTTAAGACCATGAGAAAATTCTCTAAGTGGATATAAACATGTTCAGGTTACAGTGATGACACCAAGTTGAATGAAGACTATAAATTCTAATCCAACTTTAAGTGAAAAAAATGTTCCCAAATGTGCTGTGAGTGTTCCTACCAGCAATATCATATGGTCATTAGAAAACAGGTAAAATGTTTCTTGTTCATGTCATAGCTATAACCAGCTCCTTGTTGTTCTAGACTTTTTTCCCTTAACTTTGTATAATTATATGCATTAAATAAGTATAAAGCTTATACTATAATGATCATATATGTAAATTTTTACATAATATCAAGTTTTAAAAGAAATTTTCACTTACAAATTTTAAGAAGACTTGAAAATAGAAGCTTTAATAAAATGTTTAGGTGGCACGCTGAGAGGAGCACAGGCATTAGTCAGGCAGCTGAATTGGACTTAAGCATCTTTCTCATCTGTAAATTTGTGATAATGTATTTCTTTCTACACTGACATGATGAATAAATGGTATCATGTGTCCCATATTATGAATTAAAAACATGTATTCAGTTTGTGAAATTACTATTAGGACAAAAGAGACAAATGCATTCATTATTCCATCTAATAACTCCAAATAATTGGCATAGAATGGCAGGTAAAAGTTGTTCTGTCACTGCATTGTGACTCATTTCAAACATAAAGACTGTGTTAACATAAGAAGTATAAAATTAATGCCTGTGGTAGTTGTAATTTTTACAATAACAATTTATGGTTTAGTCTGTATAATTTTTTCTATAGTATATGTACTATTTTTCTTTCAATTCTGATATCTTTTTTTCCCAGGGGAGATCATTTACCTAAGTAGATAAAGTACTATTTAAACACCTCTCAGAACCTACCATTTGACTGTAAAATGTTCATCTTTAAAAAAAAATTTAATACAGTATCTTTTATAGTCTATAATAAAAATATTAAATTTTATACACTAACTTAATAAGCCTCATGTTTTCCTGAAGTTTAATATATTTATTTCATGGGAATTGGAAGCATATTAATGTTTTTGGTGGTTAATATAGTTTTTGAAGGAATAAGTTTATTTTCAATGCTTTGAAAGCACTAAAGTTAAGTTATAGTGAGCTTGCATCCATGTTAATCAACCTGTGGGAGTGTATTAGTCAGTTCGCCTGCCATAACAAAAATATCATAGACTGGCTCAAACAACATACATTTATTTTCTCATAGTTCTGAAGGATGGAAGTCCAAGATCAGGTTGGCCACAAGGTTGGGTTCTGGTGAGGACCCTCTTGCTAACTCTCAGACAACTGCCTTCCCACTGTGTCCTCACATGACAGAGACACAGATATGGTGTCTCTTTCTTCTTACAGGGGCACTGGTTCCATCAAAAGGGCCCATGTTCATGAACTCATCTCAGCCTAATTATTCTCCAAAGGCCGCATCTCCAAATACCATTACGCTGAGAATTCGGGCTTCAATATTTGAATTCAGTGAGAACACAATTCAGTTCAAAGCCTTGAGTTTTATATTCAGGACTCTTACATAGGACAGTATAAGAAATATCTGTAAATAACCAAGGATTTCAAATTTTACTTTGAAATGGCTATCGTTTAATCCATAAGCATGTACACAAAGAAAGTAGCAGGGAAAAAAAGTTGTTTATGTGAAAATCCATAGAAATTCCAGTTAATTTTTAGTCATTATAATGCCTACATTTGCATATCATTTTGCGATGTCAAAATGCTTTCTGATATATTGTCCTTTTACGCAAGTAAAGTGATAATCCTGCTTTAGACTTTTGATTTTTTTCTTATTAATATTTACATTTTCAAAAGTCTGTTTTTTAGAATTATAACGTTGTTTATGGTTACTTAAAATTCAAAGAAATAAGTAGATAATTCCCTTGCTCTGAAGTTTTGCTTTCAAAGGTGACATTAATATAATGTGTCACATTAAAGGACATCTTTCAATTGAGATGAAAGTGGCCAAGCAATCCTCTTACTGAGGATCTCCCAGGCAGAAGCCTCTCTCACATGTAGGTGACAAAATGACTTGAATTTCCTGTTTTGAAGAGAGACCTGTTTTTCATGACACATAGGTCAAAATGATAATTTTTACCTAAAAATACACTTTTCATACAAAGGTTTAATCTCTGTCTCTTTCACACATGTGTATTTTATTTGATGTATTTATATGGAAGCTTATTAACTCCTTTGAGAGTACATGACCATTTCCATTTCTTTATGTCTGAATAATCTAAATATTTATGTGCAGAATGAAAATTGCCAAATGCAAATAATCAACCCCAAACAATATTAAATTTCAGTGATAAGAAACACGTGAATTTTCTTCAGCTGCTTTTCAGAGATTCTATACGCACATTCTTATCAACAAACACTTTATTCATATAAATTATTTTACATCAGTGAACCTATTACCAAAATAATTGTGAGGTGCTCTATGGCTTGAAACTTTAATGCTGCCTCTGAAAAGAAAGGTCATTTTGGATTCTTTTTACCAAAATGTGATTCTGAAGGAACTAGGAAAAATGTAATCCAATTAAAGAAATAAAATGATTGGAGCATATATTTAAAAGGCTCTTTTGTGGAAGTATTCATGTAAAGAGAGGAATCAGCATATTTCTTCCGTTATATTTTCTAAGAAGGATTAGAGAACATAAAGTAGCTGGCTCATTTGAAAGTCATTCAGATTCTTAGAAAATGCATGAATCACACAATTTAATTTACAAAGTCTGAAATGCTGTCATTCTTATACTTTATAGTGGATAATTTAATTTCTAGATACATAAAATGCTTGGAGAATATTCTGATTTAATATTTGAGAAGGAGTCAGAAGTCAGTCAGTGATATCAGTTTACTAATTTTTAAAATTAAATTATCTTCAATCTGTGTTGTTTTTAGATGATCTTTACATTAACACATGGAGCAGGAAGTAAGGTCCATAACTACTAAGTTAATTGCAAAGATGAATGAAATCCTGTGATTCAAAGAGCTACAGATTCCTTGCACCTAACACATTTATGAACAACAACAACATAAAAAAGATTTTAAGATTATCAAAGTAGTCCTTTATTTTAGAAGATAATATTTAAAGTTAGAGATTATTTTATCGTGTTCTATATAATTCTAAAATGGAAAGTCAAATAGCGAGTTTCTTGAATGAAATAATTATGCAGTTAATTGAAGTGACTTACATTGTCTTACTTTCCTACCCCAATTCACTAGATACCCTTTGGTTTTACCTGCCCTGTCTTCTAAAGGCACTCTTTATTCATATAAATTGTCTCTTAGAGTTCCTCCCAGAGGAACTGTCATTTGAAAGTAATGATAAAAAAAAAAAAAAAAAAGTGCAACTCTTAAATGTAATAATCAACTGGGCACGGTGGCTCACACCTGTAATCCCAGCACTTTGGGAGGGTGAAGCAGGTGGATCACAAGGTCAGGAGTTTGAGACCAGTCTGGCCACCATAGTGAAACCCCCATCTCTACCAAAAAAAAAAAAAAAAAATTAGCTGACCACGGTGGTGGGTGCCTGTAATCAGAGCTACTCAGGAGCATGAGGCAAGAGAGTTGCTTGAACCTGGGAGGTGGAGGTTGCAGTGAGCTGAGATTGTACCACTGCACTCCAGCCTGGATGACAGAGCAATAATCCATAAAAAAAAAATGATAGCAATCAAAGCTATAGGATTTTCTTGGCACTTATTTGAAATACTCAAGAATGTGACTAAGTCTTGGACGAAAATTTCAAGAACCAAAGCACTGCCAAACTTAATGTCAATGTCTTTATGGGGTTTTCAATTTAAATTTAAAAC
This sequence comes from Sapajus apella, assembly GCF_009761245.1. Taxonomy (NCBI): domain Eukaryota; kingdom Metazoa; phylum Chordata; class Mammalia; order Primates; family Cebidae; genus Sapajus; species Sapajus apella. Next base: position 8,549,998 of record NW_022436949.1, on the reverse strand, counting down.
ATGTTCAATAGTTTTTGCATAAAAACAAGATGGATAGTGTCAAGATAACTGCAAACTGAATCAGAAGAACAGATTTTGCCAGATTCTGACTCTCAGAATTCTGAGTCTGATTGTGGAATGTGCTGCCTTGTGGTCCTGGCCAGGGCATCTTACCTCTCAAGTGGCTTCCTGGCCTATTCCTTGAGGGTGGAGACATCTGCCTCACTAAATTGTTATGAGTATTAAATGGGACAAGCTACATTTGCTTTCTCTATCTTGCTTGAGAGTACAGATGTGTAATGGGAGGAGATAAGCTTTACACACAGTGGATTCCACTAGTGTAATATAATAAAATTATAATGATATGTTTCTTAGATTTTAAAGGCCAAGTAATAATGTGGTAGATGGAAAATTATCTTGTTACAATATAAATGACGCCAATTTAATTTCTAACTATCACAGAAATGTGCCACAGAGGGCATTTCTGTGTGTGTGTAATAAATTGTCACTCTCTTCAGTTGCCTTTCAGAAATACATATGAATATAATTGAATACAATTAATGTGTAAGGATTTCCACATCTGTAGTGCTTATTTGTCCAAATGGATCAACATCAAATGATATCAGCATGAAAATTATCCAGGCCAAAATGTATGTGTGGAAGGGGAATGAAGGCATGAATGATGGCTTTTGCAAAACAATAACCAAAGACTTTTCATTCACTCCACTCTTTGTTGTCCTTGATCAGCATCATCCATCCATGAAGTCTGTAAGTAAAGAACAAAAAAAAAATCTAGAAAAAAATGAAAAAAAAGAATCACCATACTTGAAGGCTAACTATTCTCATTTGTAAAACACTTAAATATTGATCTTCTCAGTCCCACATTTTGAGTTATCATCCCTGAACTATTTGCCAGATGTTGAGTAAGCTTTTTGAATGCATTATGTCATTTAATCTCCACATATGTAGGCACTGGGACATTAAAAGTGTTGGGCAAAACTAAGAGGGAGAGCCAAGATTCCTCCACTAAAGCATAACATAAAGTAGTGCCTTCCATCACTTTGATGTAGAGACTTTAACTAGTTAGCATGTAGTCTTTTTTTCTGCTATCAGTAATTGCAAAAATTGTACCTCAATATTGTTACACTAAACTCATGTAATGCAATTTAGAGTATTCATGCATTACTGATTATGAAAGCTGACAATCTCAAAGCTGATAGTGCCTTGTATGAAATATAAAATTATCCTCTTTAGTAATTGGAAAACTTTAAAAATATATCAAGTTGGAAATATCTGTGTAGTAAAAGAAAGTGAAAAAGAAAAATCATTCAGACAAAAATATTATTTTAACACTACCAAATCCTCCAGATCTGAATCTTCAAACAGGTAGAATGCAACCTATATTTATCTTCTATAGAATGTATACCTTTTTTGACATTATTTAATAGTAATGTCTACCTGATCTAATGATATGAAAGTTACGGGCTTATAAATGAATTCTTAATTCCCTGAATCTCTCTTCTAGTAGTCATCAATTAAGGCACTGGTTTATAAATGTATTTTCTCCATGAACCATTAAAATTTTATGGAAAAATTTTAGAGGATAATAAGTTTAAGCCTTCAATTTCATGAGAAATAAATAGAATTTATATTATGGATCTGAGGAAACCTAAAATACCACGATATTGTTTGGGTCTTTTAAAGAAAAAATAATACAATACTAAGCTCATATTTCTTAGAAATGAAAGAGAAAGAAAGTAGAAATTATCATGGCCCAGTTCAGGTATCAGCAAGGCCAGAGATCATGAAACTCAAAGAAGTAGTGGAGCTTGATTTCTATCAGCATTCCCCTAAAAGACTATATGCTTTATAGAAAATCTTCTTTGATTGATTAAATGACTGACCCTCTGGCTCAGAACTTCATGTATTTCTTGGGCTTCCCTGTTGAATGGAGGAAGTAAGACATCCTTTGATTTTCAGGAGATTTTCAGAATTTTAAGAGATTTTCAGGATATCTGGCACTCTTGAGGAACAAGCTCTGGTCATTTGGCACATGACTTCAGGGTTAGTGCCACCTCCTTTTGGTCATTCTCTTTTTGCAGGAATTTCTAAGTTAAATCCATGATGTCAGTCCACATTGTTCTACATAAACATTATTCCATGCCATTTTTGGCTTCTTCACATTCACCACTGAGTCCATATCACCCACTGCTGGATACTGTTCCCTACTGCTGCTCTGATCCCTTCTCTTCCCATGTAATCCGCATGTCAGAATTCCATTTTATGCCATTGTCATTACATCGTCTTACTTAGGAAAAGGGAAAGCACTGCATTTCTCCTTTGCAAGGTTTATACACCATTGCCCTTGAATGATATTTACATCCATTTGTCCAGTGGGTACAAATACTTTTCCTTCAAATGCCAGAAAAAGTACGGTCTTTTTTTGAGAACTTCTTGTATGTTTAGTATTGCATTTTGATGGTCCTTAGGCATTATTTCTTCTGCTGATCTTATTAAATTGTCCTATCATAATATTTTTAAAAATCTCTCTATTTCTGTGCACAGTCCACACCTCCCTCATTCTCCAGAAAGGAGATAGTACTTTGGGTTTCCTTAAGAAAAGTGAAGGATTACAAGGCAGAAAACAGAAATCCCCTGTTTGTCTCTGGACTTATAGTTCAAAAATTTTCTAGCTTTTAAAGAGATTATGCAAGTTATATCTGAGGTAAACAACTTTGGGGCAGATAATTTGTCTTTGAAAAAATGAGGATGAGTAAGAAAAGAATAAGGGTAGAGAATCAAGAAGAGAATGAGTGGAGATGGGATTTGTGTGATGCTGTGTGATGTTTCACCAGTTGGATACCAGGGGACATATTAGAGATGTGGAGTCTGAGAACAAAGGCGTACTCTACCTGCCGAGCTAAAGACTCAGGGAAACGGCTGGGTGAATGCTTGGTCTCTGCAATGGGTGGCACTGACAGCTGATATGTCTCAATGAATACCTTCAGAAAACAGAACTTCTCCTGTTCCAACACACTCATAGCCTTGGATACACATGCTCCTGGGATTTAATCACAATCCCAGGAAAACAGAAGACATCACAAAATGATGTTTTCCTTCCAGGTGGAATGAGGGTTTAATATATAAATGCTGCAATTATAATTATGTTTATGTTTTTCCTTCCAGGTGGAACAAAGGTTTAATATACAAATGGTATCATTATAATTCTCTCTCTCCTTCTCTCTTTCTCTCTGTCTCCCTCGCTCTGATAAGTTATGAAGCTCTAGAAGGCAGAAGAGGCATAGTAATTATGTTTGTGCTCTACTGTCTAATTTCATTCACCAATAAATCGTTGATGAATAAACAAATAATGAATGAATACGGATTGTTATAACCTAGAAGGCAGAAATTTATCTAAACTTTAAGCTTCAAAGTTAGAACACAGAGGAATGCATTGATTAAAAATGTATTATTTCGAATCAATCACAAAAATAGTTTATTATGATCTAAAGTTTACTATGATTATTAACAGTGATTTTTAAAGCATGGCATTTTTATGGACTACATGCTTGGAAACACCTTAATAGGTTTTGCTTGTAATTTATCTTGCCTCGATAAGCCATTTTTCGGAAATTTATTCTTTAGAATACAGGGTCTATGTTTGTTCATCATTTGGTTTCCAATACTGTAATGAAATAAAGTGCATGGGATATTCTGAGTCACCTTCCAGACAAAGCTTTAGAGGAATTGCTGATGAACCATATAAAAGATTAAAAATATTTGCATGATAAAGAATATTGAGAAATATATAAAAATATATCTATTATAAATTAAATATATTTTTAGAATCATGGTTTCATCACTGGGCATTGATAAAAAGAATATTTAATTTTTTATAAGCTAACTATGATTTTCTAAGACCTTAAACAGAGCAAAAGTTTTAGTAATATTTGATAGCTCCTAGAAGTTCAGAAGGGTAATTATTAAAACATGTTTTAAACTTAAAATAGCTATAAGACTTCATATTTTAAGGGGATATAAATCATAATCTGATATGATTTTTTTTTTGCTCTAAATGATCATCCTATGAGTGATGGAGGATTTAACCAGAATAATCTGTGATATTTTTGAAATTGCCTTATAGGATATCTAATTCCCATAGAGGCTTATAATAATTTCAGTGCTGCAGTGTGAAGTGCTACTGTCCTTTGGCAGGAGAATTGCCTGAACCCAGGAGACGGAGGTTGCGGTGAGCCGAGATCGCGCCATTGCACTCCAGCCTGGGTAACAAGAGCGAAAACTCCGTCTCAAAAAAAAAAAAAAAAAAAAAGAATTAGGGCTCTACTGCAACTATCTGAGGCACCTTATTTTAACTTGGTCACCTGTTAGGAGAAGTATTCAATTCTTTATTTCTTTTATAGTCTACGGTTATGTCTCAGATTAATGGGCCTAATTAAAGCCCCCCAAAATATAAGAAGTAACAGCCCTATTTTGCTGACGCTCCCACTTTTTCATACCTTTATTTTATTATTCTACTGGACCAATTAGGCTAGTAAAATTATTTATAAAAATCCAAAAGGTATTTATAATTACATTTAAAAGTTGTTGAAGATTTTCTTCTGGGATAGTTAACCTTAAACAAAAGATAAACTGAGTGCAACATGAATTAAGTGAAATAAATTTTATTGGAAACCTCCATTGATGGCAGAGAGACCTTCTTTGAACTGATGAGTGATAGACACAATTGGATGCTAGGAAAAAATATAATGGGTAATTTTTTATTACACTCAAAATGTATCAAATATCTGCCACTCAATCATGATTGTGTAATGCTCTATCAGAGTGATGAAAGAAATCACAGATGCATCCCATAGCTTCAAAGAGTTTACTTTGTGGTGACAATGTGAATACAAAACATCAGTGAAGAATACAAGGTAGAACATAATTATCCACTAAATTACCTGATACAGACAATATAAATATTGGTTGAGATGATTTAAATCAATTCAATGAAACTGTAGACAAGATGAGATTTGAGGCAAGCTTTGGAAGATAGATAGGAATAGAATAGACATATGGAAAGAAAAGGACATTGTGGGTTAGCCGTAGGTCTGGTAGCAGCATGCTGATTTAAGATATAATGTGGTAAGGAGATCAGCTTAACATGTGGGAAAGCGTGGTTAAATTAAGGAGAACTTTCAAAACCATTCGAAGTATTGACTTAAAGACCTAATAACTATAAAATGATAACTATTTCTAAATCATCGAATGGCCTGATGGTGATAGTGACAATGCTGATAAAGTTGCTAATAATCATATAGAGACTTTTTACTATGTGCCAGGCATAGTCCTATGTTTTTACATATGTCATCCCACATTAATCCTCAGAAAACCTTGGGATATTTCACACCAATTTTACAACTGATGAAACAGCATTGTTTTGGTCATACAAACTGTTAAGAGTCATAATGGAGAATTCAACTCAGATGTGTCCTAGCAAATACACATAAATACTAGGTAAACTTTTTACTGAAAATACAGACAACATTAAGTAGGAGGTAAGTTATCAGAGTGCATAAGAAAAATTAGACTAAATTTCTAAAAGAATTTTTATTCGAGTAAAATAAGATATTTTAAAAATCAAACATGAAGAAATTGTGGCTTATAATTGGTCTGAATTTCATTGTGATAAACAAGTGTCTCTCAAAGTGGATTCCACCCACCAATTACACATTCATAAACTTGGTTTGCTCATTAAACAACAATAATAATAACATAACATTATGATGTATAAAAATATGTATAATAGCACAACATAGATTATTGGGCTTATTTTAAAAGTCATATTTTGGTAGTGAGAATGGTGGATTTAACAGCCTTAAAAAGAATTGTTATATACATTGATAATACCTACACTAGGATGCAGAAGTAACCATTCTTCCTGGAATATATATAAAAATATAATTGATATAATTTAAGTGTACCCCATGCTATTTCCTGTACTCTCTTCCCAGAAAGATCCATGATTCTCAGGTTGGTGTAAATCTTTCCTATTATGCTTTTGCATTTTAAAAACAAATCAATATAATTTTATAAGTATATGAATTGCTTTGTAAATTTAAACTACTGTATATATAATTTCATTTTATATTTAAATTTTAGACTTAGCACTTATTTTAGATTTATTTTTTAGACTTAGTATTGCATTTTTGAGGTTTTAAATGTAGATCTGATGAATTTTTATTGCTTTTTCACTTTCAATTTATGATAAAAACAAGGCTTATTTATCCATTCTTCTACTGAGATAGCTTAGTACAATTTTGAGGTTTTTTGGGGTTCATTTATTAGAGTTTCTCAAGTATATGCTTACTGGGGAAATTGCCAAATTCAGGAATACACACATTCAACTTTACTAGGTAATAAAAAATTACGTATAAGAATTTGTTTATCCTCAGTTATAAAAGTAATTATGCAAATTGAAAATGTTTGCCACCATGGATATGAAATGGTGTATCAGTGTTATTTATTAGCTGTTCAAATGAGAAAACTGTGAAATAATTCCCTGTGTTTATTGGCCATTTCAATTTCTGATTCCTTAAATTGCTTGTTTTCTACAGGGTTGTTTATTGTTAATTTGCTTATTGCTTTGGGAGAGTTTATTATATGTTTTGATTTTTTAAAAACCTATTGAAAGTATAATCTGTGATTTGCTTTCTCTTTTTGTAAGACTGCCAGCACTCATTTTGTTAAATAAATTCATAATGTAAGATAGAGTAGAAAGGAAAATAATCATTTATTCAGTAAAATTTTAAGGGCCAGACAGTATGCTAGTTATTTTGGGATGTGTTGTTTCAATGTAACTTTATATTCAACTTCCAGGCTAGGCATTACTACCTCAGCTTTGCTGATTGCACTGGGGTTCGGAGATTCTAAGTAGCTTGTCAAGGATTTGGATCTATGAAAAAGAGGAGGAAAATTCCAAGCTAGTTTTATGTGGCTCTATAACCTATGATTTTTTTTTAAACAATATAAATATTAGTTACAGTTTTAACTCTTCAAAACACATTCACATTGATTTGTTAGCTTGAGTCCCATTAAATTGCAGCGATAACAAGGATATGTATTAGGAACATTGTTTGATCATTAGATTAGAAGATAAGCTGAGAAGTAATTTGTCTAAAGTTACTACCAAAAGTACAATTTAATTTAGCCTTTGGTTCTAGTTCTTCCATTGACCTTCCCTGAAGCTTAAAGTGCACTAATAGGTTAACATAAATTGGCGTCAGTGCTGCATATGCTGATGACTAGTAAAGATAACTTTATTTATTTATTTATTTATTTATTTTGAGACGGAGTTTCGTTCTTGTTGCTCAGGCTGGAGTCCAATGGTGCGATCTCGGCTCACTGCAACTTTGCCTCCTGGGTTCAAGTGATTCTCACTTGAGTAGCTGAGTAGCTGAGATTACAGGCATGTGCCATCACAATCGGCTAATTTTTGTATTTTTAGTAGAGACAGGGTTTCACCAATTTTGGCCAGGCAGGACTCAAACTCCTGACCTCAGGTGATCCACCCGATTTGGCCTCCGAAAGTGCTTGGATTACAAGCATGAGCCACAGCACCCGGCTCAAGATAACATTTTTTAAAATTAACGTTTTAGTGCATAAAATTAACTTTTTAATGCATGATATATGCTGTGTGAGTATAGATTACATCAGTCTTAATGCTAATATATTTGTATCTACTTTATTAATGTGTTTCCTTCTTTGACCTTAGTCATATATTGAACTTAGTTTTATATAGATTAACATATTTACTTCATTTAATATCAAAAGGATATAGAAAATTTAGCAAATATTTATTTTAAAGTACTTTTTTGAACAAGAGAGTTTTATATTAAAGGGAAAAGATTTATAAATCCAGAGCTTGGATAATAAAAAATAAAAAGAATCAAAGAATGAAAAAAATTATATATGACCAGAGAAAAGAGTTGGAAATTCCTCATGTAAACCATTCTCATAGTGCAGATAAAATCCATGGCTCAAATAACTTGCATGCTTTTTCTTTTATAAAGTTAGTTGATGGAGGATTGAGAATTTAGTCATGCATTTTTAAATGATCTTTTGACACACATTTATTTTCTATCCAATTCAATTTCGAACAGAGACTTGTATGTTTCTAGAACAATGCAATACAATAACTAATATAATATTTAGTACTTTTGCTGATTAAATGGTTTTATAAAATAATTCTGAATGGCAACTTACCCTGTCATCAGACCTACCACTCCACTTTCCAAGATCTCCTAGAAACAATGGAAATTCAAGATATTATTATATATACATAATATGTAATCTATTATATAGAGAGAGATTTAAATGGATACACTATATAAAATCAATAAAAAATAAAATAACTACCCTTTGTTGTTTGGCACCAAGTATGTTCCTAGTACTATACTAATAAATATGTTATCTCATTTAAGCTTTACAACCCTCCCACCAAGAGAGGCACTAATATTTCAATCTTAACGGTAAACATAGGGAGCAACATAAAAGCTACATAATTACCCTATGGAAAATAACTAAAAGTTGAGTCAAGATTAAAATCCGAGACTGTCTTTTTTCCCAGTAAATTATACCAACTCAGGCTACAAACTCCATCACCTCATCCCTAATAATTGGCATATTTTTTGTAAGGAATGAATATGGGTTGCTCTCATTTCCATATGTAGCTTTCCAGCATTTCCCATGTGGGTAAATCTTTACGATCTCCCGCAGCTGATACACCATTTCTCTCCCTCTGTTTATTTCTTCTTGACTCCAGCTCCATGGTCAATGCAAACTTGTAACTATGTTGTTTCTTATATTTGAGAAAATTATCCTGGCTATGATTGTTAGCTCCTTATCTAATGCAGATCAGAAGAGACCGAGGATGGTGTGTATGCTCTCAGGGAAAGAAAGGTAGGGTTCAATTGCTTTATATCCCCTTGGGGTTAAACACATCTGTTTCCTCATATTCTAATTCTTCTCTTTGGTTTGCTATAATCAAAAGCTTTAATCCAATAATTTCATATATTCAAAGCTATTTTTATATTATTTATATTTTTTCAAAATATCTTTTAAAATGTGAGGAAAGATTCAAAGAGCTTTTACAGATGACCATCAGTTACTTTTCTAATTTTCTTCTTACAGTTTAAAGCAAAGCTCTGGATTGTATATTAAAAGTTGAGGAATACATCATTTCAGACAGGAGTTTGATATTTGGTATGCATTTTCTAATTCGTCATTTCATGTGCTTCTGCCATTCAGGATGTTTTGGGATTATTATTTTATTTTGATGCTCCTAAGTTGTTATGCATAAAATATAGTAAATACAATAGGTGGCTCTAATTATAAATAGTTCACTAAAATAATGCCTAGTTTTAATTATATTTAATTTCACTAGTATCTTTTACTATTTAGAATATGCCTACATGGAGATAAGGAGATATCTAAGTTTGGTAAAAATATATCCTTTTCAATGCATTATTTTCCACATCATATTAGATTTATAAATTAATGCTTTGTTGTGAAGAATTGTAATTGGTAGTTCAGTTATCTGTTTCTGAGCATATCCTTCTTTCTAACCATTAGATTAAAAATCACTAAATATTTTTACTCCATATTCATCATAGCATGAGATTCCATGATTACTTTGAAGGTGTAGGAGAGGCAATTTTAAGAAGTGGTGTTCTGACCAAACTTTGTTCTCATTTAGTTTCCTCAAATTTGAAGGCATGTTTGGCCTCCACTGATTTAAAGCTATTGGATTTGATTTGTATTTTCAAGAAGGGCTTTGGAGAGTTTTGTTTTCAAACTCTAAAGAAAAATTGAACCCACCAGACTTTGAAAATCAACAGTAGACCTAATAAAATTCTTCAATGCCTCCCCATCGTCTTCAAGGCAAAAATCTCAACTCTTTCCTGTGGCGAGAAAGCCCTCCCTTTATGACTCAGTAACACTCCGTTTCTCCCACCCTGAACAAAGCCATTGTCCCAGCCATGTACGATGACTGTAGGTCCCAGGTGCACAGGTTCTCTGTAAGTCATGTACCTGTGCAGGCTTTACTTTTACTCACAGTGCTTTCTTTCTCCAATTGGCTTTCTTCCATCAACACCTCCACACCACCTAGGAAATTAACTAAACAATCCTGTGTGCTTGAATAATGTAGCAAGAAGCAGCCTAAAGGAGGCCATGTAAAAATCAAGCTACGGAAACAAGTGAATCTACTTCTGAATGTCAAAATGAAACTTATTTCTTCCCAGAAACCTATGTGATTACTGGGCACCATCTCATTTATGCCTCACACTGACTAGAGCCTTTTTAACCTTGAGTCTGAAATTAATATTATGACGTATAATAGGTACTTACTGTGCATGAGGTTTAGGACCTCAGAAAATTCTATATTAAGAGTACTGAAAAGAAGCTCTGAATAAAAAGTGTGAAATCCCCAAATGGGAACATGCCAAATAGTATTACGAGGGATATAAAGTTATCTTATTTAGGTTATCTCCCTACCCCCAGATCAATATGTATGAAAAAATTTTTTGTGCGTTAAAAAAAATATTAGTTTCATCTTGGTTGAGGAATGGATAGAGGAATGGTAATACCAATTAGACAGTGATAGCTAACACTTTCATGATACAGTCCAAATAAGCGAAAATAGAATTCAAGAAATGGTGATAGTATTGCAAATGGACAGAGGCAAAACGATTTATATTACAAAACTTGAAGACTTAACTGATGGATTGATTTGAGGGAGGCACAAATAGATAAACACAGATGACTTGCACATTTATTGCTTCAGCAGTAGGGTAAAGGGAGTGTCATTTCCTAAGGTGTAAAAGACTGAGGTGACAATTAGGAGTTGGAGAAGAAGCGACTGCAGAAACTGAGTGTGAGTTCACCCCCTGTGAATAACGAATATTTCAATAAGCATTAGGGAAAAAAATCATAAACTGAATCGCCTTTCTATAGTGCTTTTTGAGTGCAGTGCGCATTATCAGAAATATTGCTACTGCAGAAATTCACCTCAATAGAAATCATGAGTCAGGTTTCCCCACGAGTTCCAGGTCCCCATTATTATGGCAGTAAACTATTTCATTAATATTTGCTAAACTAGTTTTAACATAATTGCTGTACTTCATATACAAATGCTCATATGATTCTGGGAAAAAATAGAGCTTATTTGGATCTAGTAATTATAAAATATAGTCATGAAAAATATCTATTAGCAAAACCCTGTAGGGGTTTTTCCTGTAAGGGTTTTGGCAAATTGCTCCCAATAGTGCTTTTAGTAATGCCTTCATGTCTTCACAAAGCAGGATGTTAGATAGAAGGTAGTAGTTACTAGGAAAATTGAGTTGAGAAATTGTCAAAAATATGGAGCAGCTCATAAAAGAGAAACTTCCAGTGAAAGTGACATGTAGCATTTGAAGCCTTAAAATTTTAACAAAAGTGAAAATTACACAAAGATTTTCACATATTACTTTTATTTGACAAAGCAAAAAATTATTCTAATGCTCAGTGAAAACAATCGAGTCATGTAAAAACACATAATCAATTCTAATGTCTTTAAAAGGCAGATTAATTAGGGCACAGAAATGGGTCTATGCAACAGAAAATACGTACCCCATAGAATGCATGCATAGATTTTTCACTGATGACAAACTTTGAAAGTCATCTGGATATCTTTGGAGTATTTTCTGCTAACGTGCCCCATGAACCCATTTGTTGTCTTCCAAACCCACTCATTACCTATTCTTTTGAATACAGTATTGAAGCAATTACTGTTCATATATTCAAAATTCTAGGAAATTATATATAAATTACATGTCAATCTTGTAATTGTATCTATAAAAATGAAACATATGGGTGAGTAATTCCAGTGCTCCTCTTCTTCAAAAAGAATTACTTCTTATAAAACCACCAATTGAAGCACTAGTTGTGAATTTTGTATTGCTTTCTTCAGATCAATCAATCAGATTCACCAGAACTTAATGTGTCACCCTTTATATGGATAGTGAATTCTCCGTGTAGTAGAGAAAAAAGTATCTTTTCTAGGACTTGGTTCACTTGTGAAATTCAAGTCATTTTTGTAAAAGTCTTCTCCTTTTTCTAGGTAGAATCATTATAGATGTTGAATATGTATTTGTTGTACAAATGAGTGAATGATCAAATGGATGCAAGACAGGGCTTTCTGCTTCTGTTGAAGCCCCATCTATGTCTATGTCTCAAAACATCATCCTGTAATACTGTTAAAAGACAGGTTATGTCATTCATCTGGCTCTATATCTTCCAAGAGTCTCCCAGCTTACCCTGAGTAAAGCCCAGTCATTACCCTGATTTATAAGAGCACTCTGCCACGCTCTTCACCCAGTGTCAACATGCCTCACTCTGTTGCAGACCTCAAAGTATTTACTTATATGTAACATTCTCAGTGAAACATTTCCTATTTTATTTTAAAAGCATGTCTTGTAATACCCCTTGTCTCATTCTTTGCTTTATTTTTCTCTGTAGTATTTATTGCCATATTGACATTCCACAAATTTGCCTTTCTCTTTTAATTAATTTTGACATATTTACAGTCTAAATGTATGCACTATCTACATTTCTGTGTCTTCTATGGACTCCCTGATTAGAAAACTAGAACACAGTAGGCATGCAATAAATATATGTCAATGAGTGAATGAATAAAGGAATCTCTCTTAACAACTCTGAGTGCTTATACAGTTCTTTTTGCAAATGAGCCCCAGAAACATATAGTTGTTTTGTTTAAACCAATGAGCATTTTGCAAAAACATTGTTACCTAGGGAGATTCTCTCCAGACACACTTCAATTTTAGCCAAATAAACCAGTAAACTGAATCATGATTGGAAGAATCAATGGTCAAATATATCCCACAGCCACTAATAAAGTTTATTAAAGGCTTGTGTATAGACTAAAATTATTCAGTCATTGGTCAAGGGAAACTTTCATTATCTTCAACTAGAAAATAGTCATCATAAAGCTGTCCACAATTTCTGCAGTGGGCTTTTCTATGTACAGTATAGTAAACTCTCTCCCATTTTGGGTCTTATCACAGTAGTTATCTACATTCCATTCCTCTGAAATGATAAAAAGAAACCCATGTGAAACTGAGATTGCTGTTTACTTTGCAGTGGATATTTTGATTGCTATTACCTTCTACACTGAATGGAAAAATGGTGGTGTTAAAGGATATATAATGATCTGTTAGCATGGCATGACTAAGAATAAATAAGTATGAATATCTTGAAATAAGAGGTTCTTTTTCATGGTTTAATATCTTACTTATGGTGAGCCATCTTTCTAATTAGTACAAAGTATGGCCCACAAGTGACCCAATGATGAAATGTCTTTACATTCTTTTCAAAACCTGTCAGTAAAATGGATTAACAAAAGGTTGAGTGACACTCATAAATTAATTTGGTTAACTTCCAAGCATAGCAGATTAAATAAGCTTTTGCCTAGCTTGATTTATAAATGATTACTTAGACTTTATAGTAGCCAAAAGAATAATTTTTATTGCAAAATATTCTTTATAAAATTTCTATGAAAGACAACATTTCTTTTGTTTCCCAATTCTGCTACTTTTCTGGAAGTTATTGGTCATATTAGCTTTAAAGTTTCCTTATATGCTTATTGGACTGAGATCCAACAGAAATTAACCAATGTGCCAAGAATTTGGGGCTTCAGTTGAGAGAAAATTAGTGAGTCTTTAACTTTTTGCCATTATCTATCCTAATAAAAAGATGTTACTTAATTGCCTGATTCATTCCAGAAATATTTATTAAGCACCATTAGCTAGATATTATTCCATGTTTCTCTTCATTCAAGATCTCAATCTCTACCTGCCAAAACAGCCAAAACAACACAGATCACTGAAGTCCATAAAGGCGTGAACAGACTGCAGTGAAAGCTCAGAACATGCTATGACTCTCATGAGCTGGGAGAGAACAAAAGGCTTTGCCGAGAAGATGAGTATGAGAATCAGTTCTTCTGAGGAATAACCAGTCTAACTCAAATTCACAAAGGAAACGAAGTCCTGAGAGCCCCTTATTCCTATAGAGTGGATATTTTTTTGTGGCTTTTTTTTTTCATGTGGGTGATACAATAAGAGAAATAAGGCAGGATATTTCAAGAGAATCCAGGGCAAGGGGATGCCAGGGAAAAAACCAAATGTGTGTGTATGTGTGTGTATGTGCACGTGGGCATTCTTGTGTGTCCATTTACACCAGTATGTGGATGTACAGGTGTACTAGTCACCACTAGACAATGAGAGAGTTGCTATTGTACTACCAATAGAATACTGAGGTGGTCCTGGCCAAGTCTTCCAGACTCTGTGCCTTCTTGGTCTTGGAAACAACCAAAAGTGCATGCCTGCACATTGATGATCACTGCCCAGTGCCCATGTGCACAGTGGTGCTACATGACATAGGTAAGGAAACTACCAGGTAGGTAGATAATATTAGATCCAGAAGATGTGGCTTGGTAAGTGCAGTTTTTCAATCACAAAAAGTAATAGTTTTAGAATAACATGGCTATGACTCACTTATTCACAATTTACCCCCATCAAAGCATCATTCCCATCAATCCAATGATTCCCCTATGATTTGATCAACAAGACCGGAGAACCCAACCTCACTGAACATTTCTTAGCCTGATACTTTGCCAAAAATATCTCTTGAGCTCATCTCACTAGCTCTAACTTGCACGCTTAAGAATAAAAACATGAGTATTTATTCCTAAACTAAACACATCTTTGTTTATATAGCTATGAAGGTGTAGAGGACTGGCTTTGAGGCTTCGTTAACTCAAAGCCAGTTCTCTGCACCTTCATAGCAATATAAACAAAGATGAAGATATATGTCTGCATAACTATGAAAAGGGTGAGTTAATAATGCCCTCTACAACTTTGCAAGTGACACTTCTTAAAGTATTAAAAATATATATATTTTTTGACTAGAGAAACATGAGGGGATGAAGTATGTAGTATAAAAATTATTGATAATCACTGAAGATCTCTGCCATTTAGAGATACAAATTTCTATGATAAATGCAGTGGTATGACACTATTGTCAAATTATTAGGCAATAAATGGGGAAGAAGTATTATGTTTTACATAATACTTGGTGGTGATTCAAGAGAGACTAAAACAACAGAAATGGTAAATGGTTTCATTTTGAATCATAATACCTGTCTTTGATAGCTGCCTGGAATACTGTGCTAACAAGTATTTCAATATTATGCTCCAATCAGTTGAAAAGTATAAATCAACTCATGATCATGACAGTGGAAAGGGTTAAGGTGAAACATGTTAAATATTTGATCCCCATTTCACCAAGAAAAACAATAATCACTTTTAACGTGGTAAAAAACAAAGTAAACAGAAATAGGCAGTCAAAGAATTAATAACTCTTTTTTTGTGTGTGTGAGAAAAGCCTAGCATTTGTCCCAAGACTTAATGGCTTATTTAGCTAATATCTGGTAGCTTTGTTCTGACTTGGCAGGATGTCAGAATATCACATCAGTGGAGCAAAACAGGATTTAACATCTTGGATAATTGGAAGAAAAAAGAAATTAATTAGATAATTGTTTGAAACTTATTATATTTTGAACTTGTTGGTTTTTAAATTTTTAGTGGCCTAAGTAATAATTCAAATAACAAGAAACAAGAAAAACTCACAAAAATTTCAAGTTAAAAAATGCATTTTTGCATTATTTGTCTACCTTGGGAATAGATGACTCTCACTAGCTATTATTGAATATGTTTCTATTTGTTTCAAACCTATATAAGAATTTTTAGAGAAAAAGTTTATTTACAAATGTTTCTCTAATTATCACAAAACTATCTTCACGAGCTATATTATTTGTCTCAGCACAGCGATTTCGTCTGGTTCCTTGTCACCTCCCTGATCTCTAAATTTTGAAGTTCATTCCATAGATCTCTCTTTATATTTATTTATACCTACTTCCTTGGTTATATGTAGGCTTAATATACCAGTTATATACTGCCAATAATACAACTTCAGTCAAGAACTTCCTCCTGGACCCATTTTCAACTGCCTACTCAATATCTCCAATTGAATGAATAACAAGAACTGAACATGTCCATAACCAGTATCTTAATCTTTCCCTCAAAATCTGCTCAGTCTTATCCAGTTTAGTCATGGCAATTCTATCCTTCCAAACGCTCAGACAGAGCCTTCATTCAGCCTTCCTTTGTGTTCTGTTTCCTTTTCATCACCCCTTCAATCCGTTAGCACATCCTATTCGCTCTACCTTCAAAATATATCCAGAATTCACTCGATGCTTACTATTTCCATCACCAATACCTCCTTTGAGTCCACCATCATCTTGTATACAGTTTATTGATAAGCTTCCCAGCTAGGTTTCCTATTTCTACCCCTACTTTTCCAGAGTCTATAATTCTCAACACAGCAACTGTGTTAGTTTCCTATTGCAGCTGAAATGACGATCATAAAATCTGTGGCTTAAGACAGAAACTATTTATGATCTCACAATTTTCATGTCAGAAGTCCAGAACAATATGGCTCAGCTGGTTCTCTGTTTAGGTCAAAATCAAGGTGCCAGTAGATTGCATTGTTTTTGGAGACTCTAGGGGAAAATATTTCAAGATCATCCAGGTTGATGGCAGAATTCAGTTCCATGCAATAGAAGTCTGAGGTTCCCAGTCTTCTTGCTGGCTTTCAGTTGGATATATCTAAAAGTTTTCCACCTTACTTGGCTTATCCCTCCTTCTTTGATAATCAAAGCCAGCAAGGGAGGGTGGTATTTTTCTCACACTTTTTATCCTTCCTCTGCCTCCTTCTTCTGCTGCATCTCTCTGACTGACCCCAGGAAGAGAAATGTCTCTACTGTCAAGGGCTGAAGTGATTGCAATGGATCTATCTAGATAACCCATGATCTCACTATCTTAAATCCTGTTACCTTTGCAAAATCCCTTCACAGCAGTAACTAGATTCATGTTTTATTGACTAACCAAGGTAAGGGAATCTCAGGGAACATCTTTAGAATTCTGCCTGCCACAGTAAGGATCCTGTTACATATAAACTAGACTATGCTTTTCCTCTACTCTATAGTATATAATGATATCTCATTTCATTCAAAATAAAAGCCATTTTTTAAGAATATTCTACAAAGGCCTATGAAATCTCTTCTCAATTACTCACGACTTCATTTCTTATTAGCCCTACTGCTCAGGTCTTCCTCTTAGGAGAAGATTGTTTTTTGCTTTGTTTTGTTTGTTAGTTCTTTGTTTGTTTGTTCTTTGAGACAGAGTCTCACTCTGTTGCCTAGGCTGGAGTGCAGTGGCTCAATCTTGGCTCAGTGCAACCTCTGTCTCCCAGGCCAAGCAATTATCCTGCCTCAGCCTCCAGAATAGTTGGGATTATGGGTGTGCACCACCAAAGTCAGATAATTTTTGTATTTTTAGTAGATGCCATTTTGGCCAGCCTGGTCTCGAATCCTGACCTCAAATAATCCTCCCACCTCAGCCTCCCAAAGTGCTGGGATTACAGGCATGAGCCATTGTGCCCGGCCAAGAAGACATTTTTAAGTACTTAGCTCTTTTTGAAAAACTTTCAAAATATTAAGAAAGCACTCTTTCATCTATAATTTTAAGAGTACACTAAAATTTTAAAATTTAATTTGTCTAAACTTGTGTTTCATAATCTCAGCACCATTTACATTTTAGGAAAGATAATTCTTTGTTGCAGAGAGATGTTCTATGTTATAAGGTGTTTAATACATCCCTGGCTTCAACTCACTAGATGCATTCACACCCTACAGCTGTGTTAACCAAAATGTCTCCCGACATTGCCAAATATCTCCGGGGTGCTGAAATTTCCATAAAATGTTAAAATAAGAATGGCTATAGTACCACAGGCACAAAGGTACTAATCCCCTTAAACATCTAATTTCAGGAGTATCAGAACTTCTTTTTTAATACATTTTTTATAAATTTTACTTTGGAAAGATAAAACTGAAATGATAGCAGTTTCCATATTAACAAACAACCTTGATTCAATCAAAAACATGAATCAAACATAAGCTAAGATAAAAAAGTTTTTAAATGCTTAATGAAAATAAAGTAAAAAAAAAAACTAAATGGTTTATAGTAATTGTTAGCACAGAGAAATATAAGTGGGCTAGTAAACAATACATAATCACATCATCAGTCCTTTTTATAATAGGTTAACAAAAACCTGTCTTTATGCAAATGCCTGCTATTAATATCCAATCTCCTGGTTTTAGGAAATCCACTTTGAATAAACTATGGCTGCATGTTTAAGAAGTCTCTACTGAATATTTAAAATGCATCATGAATAGATTTTAAATAAGAGCTTAGTGCATGTCCTCTGCCATTCAGCATAAGGTTAATTACTGTAGAACTCTAGAGTACTGTAAGATTTGGGAAAATAAAAGTCTAATAAATGAATCCAAGTTATTTTCAAATGTTTTGATGGAAAAATTATGTATGATGTAATGGTCACATGTTATTTCTGATATCTGGACAAGAACAAAAGTATCATTTCAGAAAGAGTGTGAACTCAAGGGTGCATTCTAGTTTCAGAAGCAGAAAGAGAAAAATAAAACCTTCAGGCACAATGACTACCCCAATGATTGCAAAAGTTATCTCCAAAGTCATTAAAGAATGAATGTACCTTTAAATTTAAAATACCATAAAAGCAAAAAGGAATGTCTTCATTTTCAGCAGCATGTAGGCATACTGAAGACATTTAGAAATAAAAATTCAAAATCAATTTTAATTCGAAATCAACTACATAATTACTAAGAATATTTTCGAACAAATTAGCTATATCTAGACTATTGTTAGAGTTACCATTTTTAAGACTTAACATTCTAACATTTCTTTCTAAAATGACTTAAAATATGCAAGTCCATGTTTTCAATTAGATGAAATTAAGATGATACTTTAATTAATGCTGTTTTACATTTAGAGATGTCTAGCATCAGTTATTCAGAGAAGTCTTCATTTATCGATCTTCATTCTGTCATTCAGCCAACATTTCCTGAGAGTCTTCTTTGTGCCAGGTTTTGTTCTTTGCAGTAATGAACAAGAAAGAAATGATGCCTCTGGTTATAAATCTTGTGTTCCAATGGATGAAAAAGGTAAAGAAACAAATTAACAAATAACGAGTGATAAAAACAAAAGGTAATGATAGTGATAAGGACAAAATGATAGAAAGCGTCTGGGAATTCATTGCATTAGGGTTGAAGAGGGCTCGCTGAAGAAGTGATTCTATACAAGCCTGAATGAGAAGAAAATCTCTAAGATTCCAGGGAAAAGAAATAACAACTGTTTTGTAGGTAATCAAGTATTTCTTAGGAGTAAGCTGGAGTCCTGTGTCTCAGCTTTCAAGTTCAATGCGCAATGTTCCTTCCTAGAATCAATCATAAGAAAGAGAAAAGTAAGAAGAAACCAGAAGATGCCACAGGGTCTATTTATTACCATGTCAGCTGTTGTCATAATTTTACATACATCCTAGATATATAAAGCTTTTTTTAAATGACTTAATGACTCTTCAAAGAGCAATAAGTCCTGTGATTTTCAAATGAAAAGTGGATGTTTTCACTCAAATGGTTTAAGCACTGTGGAAAATTTTCAGTTAGTGCCGAAAGAAAAAAAAAATCAAAATTTCAAAGTAAAAATAAACGGTAATCAACCATCCAATGACAGTTCAGAGGGAATGTAAAATCAAACAGAAAGAGATTACTGAAATCGCAAAAATAATGAAAACATTTGTAGGTTCAGAAGTTATGGGAATTAGGACTAGGAAGAATTGCAAATAAGAGAATCATGATTGTCTTGCAACTTTGAAGAACATACCCACTTTAAACTGCCCTATTTTCTTCAGAGGCAAACTGGTGTCTGTCCGAACATCTGTCCTGAATATAAGTTTGCAAAAGTTTTTCTATAAAAGGGAGTCTAATATTCATGAGTGAGAACCCACTTTTTATTTTTAGGATGAAAGTTATAAACAGCTCCTACTTCATGAAAACTTCATGCCTCCCTAAATATGCCCAATGCTTCTATACTGATGTGGGAATATGAGTGAGTCTCACATTGAAGTGCTAGAAAAAGCTGAGGCTGTGGAGTCAGGTAGGAATAAAAATGAAAGAATAAGGTAAGGAAGTTGACTATCTGTTGATATCTTAAAAGACAAAGGAAGCCTCTTTAAACTTAAGATCTTTGATTCTCTGCTCCATTATGATTCATTTGTAAAATATACCACTATCTCCTTCCAATATTATTCCTAAGACATTTATAACACCCAGGAATATCACATTAATTATAAACATTAACTTGTTACAATTATCAATTATTAAACATTTTAAATTATTAATATAATCAGATTATTTTCCATGTTTTGTATCCAATGGAATAATTTTCTATTTAAATTATGAAAATTTTCTGTGCACTCCGAAGGATCTGAATAAGTTATGATGAAAAGAATATGGAAAATAAAAACATAACTAATCTTAATATAAAAATTTTAAGGAATGAACAAAATATTAGCATTTAGTTCTCTGAAATACAATGTCAAATCATTTGTAAACTCCTGTGAATGTCTGTGTGTAACACACATTATTCTTAGGTAATTTATTCAGAAGTACTTTCTACCTATTTTCAATGATAGGGGACTGCCCCATGGTTAATGCATTTGTGTAAAAAATGAAAGAGATCTGTAATGGGGGCATACGGCTTTGCCATTATTTTAAGTATGTGTACTTAAAAGTGATGATTCTGATCTGTATGGTTTATATGAATAACTTCCACTTAGTAGATACGTTAAATTTCTCAGCATGTTGGAAGATCATTTTAATGTAGGAAATAGTAATTTATTATATGTATATTTGTTAACTGGCATAGTGATTCTTAAAATTTAACACTTTTCTTTCTCACTGTTAAGATGAGAATCCTGGTACCACTAAGTGCTTACAATCAAATGCCATATCTTTATGTAGAAAGAAGTTAATATTAAACATTGACATTTTATGTATAATATGACAATTTGTTTTGTTACCAGCGATTTGATAAATTGCAGTTTAGCATGAGCAATTTCTATAAGCATGTATAAATGAACTGTGGACAAAAATATTGTTTATGAAATTCTGTATTTGTATATATTAATTACCTGGGTTTTAAAGGATGACTGATGCATTATAATGTAAACTTCAAATACCCTTCAAATTAACAGCCAGAGCATGAATTTAAATCTTACAAAGAAATAGCTTTAGAAGCTCTACTTTTTCATCTTGAGGATACCTATGAATATAAAGCTTTCTCTTTTAAAGAAGCTAGACTTTGAAAGCTTACTAACACATTTTTAAATGCATTTATAAAACACAGTTTGTGTTAATGGGTAAAATTTCAGGGTTAAGTGAGAAAAATAAGTATCCCAAAGCTTCAAAGGTTTCATCCACAAAATCAAGCACTGGTAGTATAATGAATGAAATATGTGTCCCCAGCTCTCTTCTTAATAAAAATACACTTAATTTAGGATGTGCGGCAAGTAGGGCTTTTCAGTGAGTCAGCCAATTGTGGTTATCTAAATGAACCAGAATCATCAACTCCAACAAAGCTCACCTAATTTGTATCTTAAAACAATCTTTTCCCAAGTCTCCTAGTATTCTATAACTAACAAAACCAAGAATTCTGATTTAAAAAATTTTTTTAAAGAATTTAAATAGTTTTTCTTTACCTGTTTTTATAGTTTCATTTCCATCTCTAGACAAAATCAGGGAGGGCTAAAAATAACAAATGTGACTAATTCTCAATTACCTGTAATAAACAGAAGGCAAATAGGGAACCAGCATGATGGAATAAATTGCATCCACTGATGGTTTAAAAATCCAATTTTAACCATTGCTTTCAACCTCTTCCTTATTAACAAATAAAATTGGACTTCTCTGAGTTCTACTTCCTGTTTCTTCATCTGAAAATTCCCCTGATGGAGTTTGTGACCTGAAGATACATCTCCAAAACGGGCACAAGGGGAAAAAAGGAGAGCAAGAAACAGGATTACAAATTCGATGTTTCATGCCAAATACATAAAATCATAATAAATAACTGAATCACATTAAAAGTTATTTCAAAGAACTGATTTACTCGTTTTAGAGACAGGTTTCCAATGGACCCTAGGGTTAGACTAGAACTTATATTATAGTAAGGTTCTTGCCAATATTAAAAGTACATGATTTTGTATGTAATACAGAATTGTAGGCACATAAATAAACTTCAGGGAGGCTGAGGCAGGGGGATCACCAGGTCAGGAATTCGAGACCAGACTGACCAACATGGTGAAATCCTGTCTCTACTAAAAATACAGAAACTCGTAGGGTGTGGTGGTGAGTGCCTGCAATCCCAGCTACTCAGGAGGCTGTGGCAGGAGAATCACTTGAACCCGGGAGGTGGAGGTTGCAATAAGCTGAGATCGTGTGCCCAGCCTGAGCAACAGAGTGAGACTCCATTTCCAAAAAAAAAAGCAAAGTAATTTTATAATTCAGTAGTAAGAATGTGTAATGTTCATTTAAAATATACATCATTGTTAATTTTATGAGGAAATGTAGATTTGTGCACAAACTTGATCTAGAAATCACAAAATCTAGTTCATTCTTAATCTTCTGATGCTTTGAGCAAATCATTTAATTTGGCCATAGTTTCCTTATTTGTATAAGGAAGAAAATAAAGATGTTGAAAACTATATAATTTATAAATTCCTTTCTGGATTTAATTTGATTAATCTAATTAAAAATCAGATGTAAGTGAAAATTCCTAGAAGAAAATAATTTTATGGGGTGAAAATTTGTTATGGGATGAGAATTTGTACCTGAAATCTGTGTTATTTTTTGTTGTATGTCTGTGTGTGTACGTGAGTGCGCATGTGTGTATGTGTAACCTTTATTCTTTAAAATTTAGTGATGATCAGACCCATATATATGGGAGTTCACAGTGTAATTTTTCAACTTTTTTGTCTAAAAGTTTTCATAATGAAATTTTGGAAGTAAAAGTGAAAATTACCTCTAAATAAATTCAAGGTAATATTAGAAGATAATTAAATATTGCATGAGTTCATCTTTTCTGATCACACAAGTGTTTCTGAATATATGGGACTAGTAGCACCTTCAGACAGTGCTGGTAATAATGTAAAATGCAGTAATCACTTTGACACGCAATTAGGGACTTTTTTCAAAATGTAAACATATAATAACTAGGTAACCCAGCCATTCCAGTCCTAGGTATTTACCCAAGAAAATTAAAAAAGAAACATACATCACACAAGAATGGATATTTATAATAGCTTTACATGTAAGAACCAAATGCTGGAAACAACTTGAATGTCCATCAACATGTGATGGATAAACTGTTTATCCAAGGGAATGCTCATCAGCAACAAAAAGAGATGAACTCTTGAAAAACGTGGCAATATGAATGAACTTCAAAGCCATGCTGTTGAAAGAAGCCAGGCAAATGTAAATATTCTATGCTTTTAGAAAATTCAAACTGTTGAAAGCCTATTAGTTGTTACCTGGAGACAAGGTGGAGAGAGGTTAGAGAACAGACTGTAAAAGGGCGTGAAGAAACCTTTTGAAATGACACAAATATGTGTTGTGGTGATATCTTATTTTGGGGTGGTGGTGGCATGTGCATATGTTGAAAATTGCCAAGTTTTACACTTTAAATATGTGCAATTTAGTTTAAGTATGCCTTCATGAAATTTCAAAAATTGGTAGAAATTGGTCTTTTCAAGCGTTTTTGAATACACCAAGAGAAATACCATCAGAAGTACGATAAATATAAAGAATACTATAATATTAAATTTATAGGGTTTTCCTTGTGCAGAATGGCTTTTATGATTCCCAAGTGGCCTTCCTGGGTATGTGTTGTCCGTCGTGGGTATGCCAGCTTCAGAGACGTGCTTTGCAGGTATGCCACCTGTGCCGTCACAGAGGATTCTATGTTTGGTTTAATGCTGTACTCTTGCCATTTCAAAATGTCTAAAAGTTTTTGAGTAAGGGGTCCTTATTGTCATTTGCCTCTGTGCCTGGCAAATTATGTAGCCAGTCCTGTCCCAGATTTTAAAATCTTTAGAGAGGCAGTTTAATGTAATTGAGACTTATGGTAATAAAGAGTAGATCTGATCTCCAAGTGTCTCTGTCCACATTTTGGAAATAAGTGAGAAGATAGGGGAAATTAGATTGCAGTGTGGGTTTTTGGGGTATCACTGGCAGAATAGAATGTTAAAGACTCAAAGCACATGCTAAACAAAGACTTTCCTGACTAAACTAGGAAACAGCAATTACTGGAGTTCTGGATATTTAATGAGAAACTCCCAGCAGGTCGAATTTCTTCTTTTATTTTATTTTTTCTATTTCAGGGTATTAAATTATACATCATTCCCCTGATGTATACTCAGTAGTTAGAGGCCTCCTGTAAGCATTGTTAGAGAGTTGATGATGTACATGTTATTTGCTATGGGGCTTTGCAGAGACGAACATATTAAACTGTCCTTCACAGATGTTTCTCGTACCACAATTACTGAAACAGCCATGTACTGTACTAAAGTTTCCAGGCAAAAAGTAGAAACAGAGAACCATTGTAAGACTACTAACGTTATTCAATCTCCTTCCCCCTCCTCTTTATTTTTTACCAAAAAGCATAATGAATATCAATAAACCAACCTGCACTATCAACAGGTGAAGTTGATTAATAATGTATCCTAGGTAACTTGCTGGAATTTCTTTGTGAAACAAAAGCTTACCTTCTCTGTTCCTTCTGTTTCTTCTCCCACTTTAAAAGCTTCAGGTTTTTTGCATATTGCTGAGTAGAGGCCAAGAAAAAGCCTTTGCCTTGGCTACACAGAAATCGACAAGAAAAATAACAAGTCCTAGGTCATTTGCTTGATGTCTTAGAGCTAGCTGTCTTTTAGAAACTGTTTATAAAATATTCTGAGACTTTGCTGAGCTATGAAACTTCTTCACTACAGGAAAAGTACAGACAATAAAAATTCAGGAGCTGAAAGCAAGAAGGAGGTAAGTCGTTCATATTAATAACCATTAATTGGGCTTGCAGTAAGGATTGATATATAATGGTGGGTATCAACTTCATATTTCAGCTCATAGGCAGGTTGTTCATATTACTGAGAAAACTAGTGTAAAGAAATAACAATGTTAGAGTCAGAACTCAGAGAACATAGGGCTGCAATGTGTCATTGCAGCAAACACATTAGATTATTATATGACTAATGTCAATGGCCAAGGGAATTTCACCCAAATGAATTTTGTGCCCTAAATATTGATAACTAATTCTACCCAGGGTATAGGGATGACCTTGAGCTAATTATTGATCAGGTGTCTGGCTTGGGAAGATACCAAGATTTGCACTTGCAAACAGTTCAAGAATTATGACTGTGTTCTGGGTCATCCCAGATCCAGAGAGTATGAGGAAAACCACAATTACTAGAGTACCTCAGGACGCCCAGGCCCCAGATGTGCTGCTTCTGCCATGTTGTGCCATGACCTTCAGGGTTACATGATTGCCAACTCTGATATCAGAGGTAATTCATTACCCCCGTCACCTTTTAAACTGTTAAAATGAGTGCTCTATAAATTCAAAATAATATATCATACAAAAAGATTCCTAACACAAGGGATCCCTAACCCAAGTTATATTTAGCCACATTGCCACAGTGAACATTATTACTGAATTCCACTTTTGTCACTGTTTTTTGGCTGTTGTTTTATCTTTTCAGACTTTACTTTTGTTATATCAACTTTTGTCCTACAGTCTTGTAGTAGAGAAACTCTATCACACACACGAAAGTAGAGGAGAAAAAGTTATAGAAGCAAATTTACTTCCCAAAAGGAAGAAACTGTTCATTCTTCTAAGGTATAAGGCAGCATAAGATGTCTGTCTAGACTATCTCAGAAGATCATGCATAGAGAAAGGGAAAAAATTCAGAAGAAAAGAAAGCCTTTGATAGAAGCCAGGTCCTGCTTCTACTGTAATTTTAAAGGCAAAGATTTTTTATTTCTATTATAATACAATTGTATGGAATAGAAGAATAAGTGAAAAAATAAATATTTAAGAAAAGAAGATGGTACATAATAAAAAATATTTTACATTATTTAGAGAAGGGAGAAGACATCATGAAATTCCTTGCTAGCATGCTGACTCCAGCTTGGTTTAATCTATACGAGGGTTTCTCACCCTTGTCACTGTTAATATTTTAAGCCAGATAATTCTTTGTCTTGTACGTTCTAAAATATTTAGCAGGATGTCTGGTCTCTACCCATTATAATGGTCACTCAGTATCCATGGGGGATTGCTTCCAGGACCCCAGATGCTCAAATTTCTTATGTAAAATGTCATTGTATTTGCATACAACTTCTGCACATCTTTAAATCTTAAAGCATCTCTTGATTACTTATAATACCTAAGACATGAATTCTAGGCAAAAAGTTTTACATAGTATATTTTATTTGCATTAGTTTTAGCTGTTGTATTATTTATTTAAGTATATATATATATATATATATATTATAGTTGGTGGAATCTGCATAGGTGAAACCAACAGATACAAGGAGTCAACTCTATATGCCAGTAGCTATGTCTCTGTCTCCCAGGTAATGACAAAGAAAAACGCCCCCAGGCATTGCTAAATTCCCCCTTGGGGGAGCTAAATTGCTCCCAATTGAGAACTGCTGCCCTGGACAGCACTACCTAGAATATCACTTGGCACAGGCTCCTCACAGAACCTTCACACAAATTGTTTTATCTTCCTGGATTGTCTTCTTCAGATATACATCAACTACATACGCTTTTCTTTTAGTTTTTTACAAATGATTTTTTTCTAAAACACAAAGTGTTAAAAGTGATATTCCTTCATTTTAACTAATATTTGCCAAGCACTTATATTTAGAGCAGTGTACTATTCATTAAATTAGTTTTAAAAATGAAGGTAATTTTCCTCCAAAAAGAGTTTGCAACCTACAAACAGGAATCCAAATCCCTAAAATACACTACAGAGTAAATTACCACCTTAAGAGAGGTCAAATGGTGTGGAGATTAAAATAAATATGACACCTAGACATACTGGTTAAATAATCTCAAGACTCTGCAGAGTACTATACCCTAGACCTGTTCTGCTTCTTGAGGACATGTTTAAAAGCCACTGAATTTAAATTCATCCCCCAAAATTTCCTTTTCATTTTTAGGCATGTTAGGAGATACAGTAGAAAAACCATGAATTTATCTTAAGCGACTTAAATTTCGAGGCACTTAATTTGAGGTGCCTGGTTATTCCTCACTATTCCGTGCTAATATTCTTACATCACATTTCCTGCAAATGACATTTATTTGCTCCTCACAGAACTAAGGTAATTAACTGAGAGTATTACTAGCTACCTTTTATAGGACAGAACTAAAACCCCAGGAAATTTCAATGATTTTTCAGGACTACTGAAGAAAATCACATTACATCATTATTTTAAAACTAGCTATTCTCAGCTTAAATGTGGTTCAAAAGCCATGTCCTAATGAGTTTAAATTACAACTGATAGTAGCTTGAATCAGAATGCTGTTTGACTATGACCTAAAACACAGCTAACCTTGTTATTAAGAGAAGGAACAGAAAAGCTTTTCATACTTAAACCTTGCCTATAAATACTCTTAGTGGCCAAAGCCGTAGTTCCAAAAAGAAATACATATCAAAAACTTGATGATTAGAAAAAAAGCTTAATTATTTTTTCATTTTTCTAAGAAGAAGAACAAGTAAGTTATAAAAATACAAGATATCTATTAGCAGACAGAAATACCAAATAAGGAAAACTAAGTTATTTATTTAACTAACAGGCTAAGCAAAATAGACAGGAAAACAAAATAGTTTTATGACTATGCCACAGAAATTTCCAGTATAGGAGATTAATTCACAATAGTTTACCATATCTGAGAGTCAAAGACATGGTAGATTCTAGAAGAGTAATATTCAAAATAGATAGAGGCAATGCTATGATTAAACATAGTTGAGGGCTGGGTGTGGTAGCTTACAACTGTAATTCCAGCACTTAGGGAAGCCGAGGCAGAGGGATCACTTGAGCCAAAAAGTTTGAGACCACCTTGGGCAGCATAGTGAGACTCCATCCCTTGGAAATATAACAAATTAATTCAATAAAAAATAAACAAAGTTGAATAACCAAAGGATAGCTGATGTTTAAATAGACCTCTTGATCTGGTGGGGTATTGAAATTAATACTGATATTAATATTTACCAATTTATTACTATAACATTATGTTATATTAAAAATTGTTAATTTTTAGTGATGCTTTAGCCTCAGCATGAAACCACATTTTTGGGTAGCTTACTGGTTTAGGCTACAAGGCAGTAATCGTCTTGTCATTTTGCAAGTTAATTTAATAGTTGAGCATGTTGCTTTAGCACAGCTAACCCAAGTTGGAATTGACACTCAGAACCAAAAGAAATTTAATTTGGATTGTTTTCAGCCTCTAAGCTTGTGGTAATTTGTCATAGCAGCAATAGAAAATTAATATATTACCAATATTTCCAGCTAAAATAAAAATATATAATTTGTCAGATATTTCTGAAAAAAAGTATTTGCATTAATGAATGTTTTATGTCCTCCAAAAATTAATTTGGCTTCACACTCTGTAAAATGAGAAAGTTGAATTTCCTAGGTCATGGTAGGGTAGAAATAGAATATTTTGATCTGAAAATATCGGATTACATTGGCTTTTAATTCCAGGTCCAGTGTATTCCAGGATCAGCAGAGCCATATAGTATCTCTTTAAGGAGATGAAAATCAGGAAAGACCTTCCCATTTTAAGTTTGTTGTATGAATGAAATGGAGAGTCTATCAACTAACACTCAGAGCTCAAAGCAACAAAGAAATTTTAGAAGTCCATAAAAGGATATCTAACTAAATACTTTGCCTTGGTGATTAACTGAATATAATCTTTTATGCACATCTGTGTTTTCTTCTGCAACCAAATATGTATGTTTGCATGTATGCGTGTGTTTCTAATCATGCATATATTCCTTTTTCATAGCATTTAAATATGGAATTAAAGTTTTCAATTCATAGGAACTACAGCTACTCTATAAGTATT
This sequence comes from Sapajus apella, assembly GCF_009761245.1. Taxonomy (NCBI): domain Eukaryota; kingdom Metazoa; phylum Chordata; class Mammalia; order Primates; family Cebidae; genus Sapajus; species Sapajus apella. The sequence goes on along the minus strand of NW_022436949.1, from coordinate 8,520,785 downwards.
TTCTGTTGGTGATAAGGAAACCAATGCTGATATTGTTAAGAAATACATGCATATTATCCTTAAGAATTTATAGTCTTCTGCACTTTTTATTGGATAGCGCTTGAAAAAGCCATGTTCTGCTTTCAGAGTTGCAAGAGCACTATTTTCACTTTGACTGGATGCCTGTCCACCTAATATCACCTTTGTTCTTTGGTTTTAAACTCTTGGCCTCAAGTGATCCTCCTGTCTTGGCATCCCAAAATGATGGAACTACAGGTGGTGTGAGCCACTACTCCCAACATGATTTTCTTATTAATGTTAACTTTAAATAAAGATTCTTTCTTACTCTCAAACTTACTTTTTTCCTCAGGACACCATGAAAAAAAAATGTTTCATTCTTTATATTATTTTACATAAAAACAACCTTAAAATATATATAATAATCACTTACCACTCACTAAAAATTAAATGAAATTCTGAGTGCCTACTATGTAGAAGGCATTATGCTGTAGCAATAAGCATAATCAAAATTATGAAATAATAGAATCCTGAGAAGCTAGCTGGAAGTGTTATTAAGCTTTTGGCTAGATTTAGCTTGGGGCAACTCAGGCCAAGTCTGGAAATAATAAACTATACTGAGGAAGCGCAGGATGTCAGGCCGAAGCCTGATGAATGAGATGGAAACACAAGGCATTAGTCAGTGGGCTTTGCTTTCACTGCTTTAAGTGTATGAGATGAACTTGGAAAAGTAGAACTTTCCCCTAGGCAGGGAAAGAGATGCATGGGTACTTCTCCAAGATGGGCAGCTGCCAGTCTAGAAAACAAGCTAACCAGTGTGTACCAGTGACAGCCAAGAAAGCCAGGAAGCTTGCCAGGCAGGCAAGGATGATTAATATTCAGCCATTTATCCACCCACCAGGACTCATTCACACTTCAAACAACAAAAGTTGAATACAAAAAGCAATTATTTTACCCCATATAGGCATTTGCATTGCCTTGATTGCTAACTAGCTTGCTTAGTAGTCACTGTGATTAAATTATCCATGTTTTCTTCATTGTCTTTAACCTGATACTCTGGAAATACACAGTAAAATTGTTGGTGATTAGTTTCCAGCCAAATATTCTGTGCTATGTACAGAATTTTAGAGCCCTGTAATACCTTCATATGCTTCTTGTTCTAAATTACCTTAGAAAATTAACAGGATTGTATTTCCTATACTAACGATAAAACTGGGACTCTAAAAAGACAAGGACAAATTCAGGAGATCAAATAAAGGTGACTGCAAACCTTTATGTGTTATGCTACCCTTCCCTTGTCCTATTTGCTCAATGTTGCTCTATTGTTATTGGAGCCCCTGCTGTTAAGTAAAAATAAATCATAATTAGCATTAAGTTACCTTTTGGGTAATAGGATTCCTAGATGAGTCTGGCATAGATTCAGCCTTCCAGGAGAGTTTAATTAGAGTGTTATTATTCTCTAGCTATTACTTGCCAATTATTTAACATAGTTTTTGATCACCAGCTTATTTCAACATTCTAAGATTATTAATGTAAAGTTGAGACATATTTTTGAGATTAGCTCTTACACTTTCTGGAAACAAGTATGTTTCTAGGGAAGCAAAGGAAGGAAAAGCCAAGATTATCTTGCTTCGATGATTTAGAACATTAAATATCCATCTCTATTTCTGTGGCATGAATTCATTCACTGAAGTTCATAACAGGATAAGGTTCATGAGGTTTAGGAAATTATACCCAAACTCCATTTATGAACATCAGTCTACTTTAAGCCTCTGTAGTCTTTATAATATCTGGGAAAAGTTGGAAGACTAGATTAAACTTAGAATCTCCTGAATCCACTGGTTAATAAAATGTACAAAATATAATAAAGATTCAGTAAAAAAATAAAATATCAGCAACAGTTTAAAAAGGAAAGAGGTAAAACTTTACACTTTAAACTGTGGAATAACAGCCAAATAAGAAATGGAACGTTTTGAGTTTGCCTAGAGTTCAACTCCTTCTACTTCTCACATCTCTGCTTGAATACAATCAGGAAAGAAGGTAATGAAATGACATCCTCATTAATATCTTCCAATTTTCTGGATTGGGGAGATAAATTGTCAGTGATAGGAAAGGTCAAGGGGCAAGATTTTTTGAGTGGTAGCTCTGACCTATCTAACTTGAGAACTTCAGTAGAGATAAGAAGTGTAGAGAGGACTCTCCAGGACATTGTGCTACCAGGGATGGGGGCATTGGAGTCTATAAAAGGGCCAGTGAACAACAGCTTTCTTTTCTGTAATCAATTCCCAAACCTGTCAAGAAATAAGACAAAAGAATTAGCATATAGAGATTTAAAAATTGCCTTTACTACTAATAAAACTGTGTAAGAGAATATAGAATATACCTGCAAGAAAGTGGGCTTCCTGATACAAAACCACAGAATTAGACAGACTTATTCATGCCTTAACAACCAGGACTGAAAATCTGCAGACCTCCCCATGTGAAGACATACCTTTGTAAAAGTTAATGGAATCAAGGAGCAGATCAGAGTCTATGCTTCATAAGGTGCCTTGGTTTTCAAGAGGAGAGTGGCTTAGTTATGCATGCCTACTTTCAGGGCCTAAAACACCATGCAACACTCATTTCAGCTCGTCTTATTTTCAAAGATAGCAGTAAAAAAGCTCAGGTCTGTTTAGGGAAAATATCTTACAGGTGAAAGGCAGAGGACTGAAAAATAAGCACCCTTCCCAACTGGGCTTATTCTCCTGTCTGGATAGAGTGGGCTCTGCTATCAGAAATGCTATTAGGTCTTAGAAGAGAGATCAGAGACTTCAGATGATCCCAGTCTCATCCCAGCTCTCCTTTTATCCCTGAGAAGTCCTAGGTCTCAGGAAAATTAATAGAAAGAACTGGTAATACAGAAAGAAAGGTAAATTAGTCCCAGATAAGAAGAGTAACAAGAGATCTCTCTCACATTTCATCAGAGTAATTATGTCTGTACCTGAGAGATTAAATGAAAAGCAATGGTATAGCAATTTTGCAAACATACTATAAACACGTGTGAAAGAAAGAATGAACAAAGAAAGAAAACATAAAAATGAGATATGCGGACCAGAGACAAAGTGCTCAAAATGGAAGAGAATATCATGTAAGAAATCGAAGCATCACCACACAAGAGCTACAGATGAATACAAAATTTAACATAATATAAAAGAACTCAAAACTGAGGTAATTAAAAAAACAGAGGGAGATTAAGAAACACAGTAAATTTAATAGTACCATTACAGATATGTTGCTTAATAAATAAGAACAAAATAGATATGGATGAGAAGAAAAAATGAACATAATTATAACAGATAAACAAAAATAAAAGAGTCAACAATAGAAACTAGTGATAAGGTGAAAAGTACATAGAACAGACAAAAATGACCCAATATAAAGATGTTTGTTGTCTCTGAGATAAAAATAATATGTGATGCATAAAAATATTTGGAAATATAGGAAAATACATATGAAATGGAGGAAGATATGACTGCAGATTGAAAAGATAATATCTCATGAGAAACACTGATGAAAATAAGCAGCACAAAGGTAAATCATGGTTAACCTATTGAACTATAAAGATAAAGGAAGAATTTTGACTTACAAGTATAAAAAAATCACTTACAAGAGAGAAAAATAATTCTAGACTCAGATCCAGCAATTAACAATTTTGGCATTGATTATTTAAGGAATAAATACCCTTGCTATTATTTACAGCAATAATGCTAAAAAAAGAGTAAATTCTAAAATTTTTTAGGGAAGACATTTTGACTCAAAATCACACTTTGACAAATTTTCCTTCAGATTGGACGTCAATAGGCTACTGCTGAAAACGAACTAACTCAGAATAAGTAAATATTAAAACAATTTTAAATGATAGAAATCCAGTGAATAGAGAAATAAATTATAATAACTAAATGTTAACATGGATAAATCTGGTGGTTTAGAATGATACATTGAGATATTAACTTATCCTGCTTTATACTGTTTGAGTTTATTTAAAATGAACATAGATAATTTTAATTAAAAAAAAGAAGACTGTACTTCTCAAACACAAACAGTATGATTTTGTTTGTGGAAAATTTTAAAAGTTTAAATTAATTTATAGTAACAGAAATAAATTAACATTTGATTAGGCCTAGGTGTAGGCAGTTGCCTGCAAAAATCATGGGGAAACTTTTCAGTGATGAAAATTTCTACAACTTGACTGGGGTTGTGCTTACCCTAGTTTATTAAAACTCATATAATATTATACTGAAAGTAGGAGCATTTTATTCAATGTAAATTTTAATAAAATCAACTTTAAAAATTAAATGTGAGAAACTCATAAAAACTATCAATAACATAGAGATGGGTATTTGCATCTCAAATATCCACACAAACACTTGCACACTCATACACATACTTTCAAGCTATTGGCTATGATTATTTTCCTGCTAAAGTGCAATCAAACAAAATCTGATTGCAGAATTTAGGAAATGAGGTTAAAGAGAATCTCAAAAAAATTAAAATGACTGATCCTCTTTGAGATGCACAAAGATTCCTTATAAGAGACTGCTCTCCCTGAAGTCTTTTCCCATTTCCAGTAATTGGTATACATGTTATCAATACACAATAATGTTATAAGTTTCAGAAAAAGTATTCAAAATTATTTGCCAAATTTTCCCTTTAGACTCTAGATTCAATATGTTGTATTACAGAGGAACCTGATTGCTACAATTCAGTGTGCATCTGCTTTGATTTCTTTCATTCTGAAATATAGTCATTATAATTTAATCCTTACATATTTAAGACATGCTTAAAATACTTTAATTCTAAATTCAAGCTTTTAATACTCAGTGAGTTTTTATGAGACATATGGCTTTTGCTTTCATATTTATGTTTTACCCCATACATCTATGTATATACTGTATATGTAGGTAGATAGGTAGGTAAAGAGATGATAGATGGATAGATACATATAGAGATTATTTGCTTCCCCTAGACATCTCCAAAAATCCACCCATCCTTTCCAGGTCTTGCAAACCATTGACAGTAGGATCGATGTGAAACTAATTAAGTTCAGCTTTATGCACCCTAACTTGCAGGAGCCTTTATTGCGAGTTGCCATGGTTGCCCAAGCTTACTGCTTTGAGACTTTTTCAGGTAATGGTACAGAGAGACGGAGCCCAAGTGGAGCTCAGTGGACTTCCTGAATTGAGGCAACAGTGCTGAGAATGTGTAGACACCAAGGGGCTAGAGCTCACAGGGCAGAGTACCAGAGAAGGAAAAGCTACACAGGCAAAAAAGGTAAGTAACATCTTAAAAGCCCCAAATGGAAAAAGAAACAACAAGAAAAACCTGACAATCTAGAATGTCTTGCCAAATTACTACCACTGATTATTTTACCGTGAGTGCCAATGAAGTCTCACAAATTCTAGTTAGCATTGTTTTTCACTTTGCCTATTTGATGGGAAAAATATATTATTTCATCTTCATTGCATTTAACCAATTTGGAAAGATGCAGAACATTCTGCATAAGTATATTGGCTATTTATATTTATTTTCTTCTGGGACTGTCAAAAAAGAATTTTAGAACAATTTGTAAACACAGGCAGGGATGATAGAAATCTGTCTTTATATTGAGACCCCCTAGCCACAGCGTTGAGTTTGAGAAGCTGAATTTCTTTGAAAAGATCCTATAAATAACAAGGGAAGACATCAAAAACATTGAGGTATTGCATATATTTTACATATATATCCATATATATATATATTTAAAATTTCGACAACAGCAATTTTGAGAACATAATATACAATGTTGGGCTAAAAGGACAGAGTAGATCTCTTCCTTTTATCAAAATTCTTATGAGAATTTTGGCTCAAAATAAATTTGAGCTGCAATAAGTGAGGCAAAAAGCCATAGATTCAGTAGTAAAAGACAAAGACTTGGACTCAAGTTTCTAGCACGGTGCTTGACATATACAAAATTCTAAATAAATATGTCATGAATGAATGAATGAATGAGCAACTGAATAAATGATGGAAAACAAATTTGTCTAAGTGGTCTTCCCATTAAATTTATTTTTTCTGCTAAAATCCTTGTCATGTAATTTCTGGTGTCAGACGCACTGCCGTTGCGCCATGAGGCCTCTATCATATAATTTCTTACACATCTGCTAAAACGTAAACTCCCAACAAGATGCTGCTAGATTCTTCAGATTCTAGTAGAGAATCTGGATCATGCTGAACATAAAATATTTATTAAGTGAGCAAATGAATGAAAGAATGAAGAAATGAAAGAATCAAATATGATAAAATATTTTATGCACTAGGGTTCACGACAAGTTATCTATTCCACATTTCTTATATAGAGACACTTTCATCACTTCAACAGCGCTATGGCTAAATACAATGGCACGTGTCTGTAACCTCAGCTCTTTGAGAAGCCAAGGTAGGACGATTGCTTGAGGCCAGGAATTCAAGACCATCTTGGACAACATAGCAAGACCCTGTCTCTGCAAAAATAATTTCTAGTTAGCCAGGCGTGGTGGCACACACCTGTCATCTTAGCTACTCAGGAGGCTGAAGCAGGAAGATCGCTGCAGTGAGCCATGATAGCACCACTGAACTCCAGCCTGCGCAACAGAAACCTTGTCTCAAAAACCCCCAAGAAATGACAACAGAAAAAACAAACAAACAAATAAAAAAACAGCATTTTATTCCCTAACTGAAGATGAGTTCTGGAACTTAGATATTGCCTGAATTTGTGTATTGTAGAACAAATATAATAAAGCTTTGGAATCATGTTCTTCATAATTTAAAGAAGAATGCAATTTTCTTTCTTTTTTCTGTTTCCAAACTATTCCTGAATATCATTTCTTAAACTACACATCAAATTATGACTTCATTTTGCAAATAAAGTCAGTGCTTTCTGACTAAAAGGCAGCAGTTGGTCTGGAGGAATCAGGATTTATATAATTTACCAAAAAGTGTCAATAGATTAATTTAAATTTGCTTTTTTTCTAGTTTGGCAGTTGTTACTTTTGCCCCAACATTAAAACATAGGTATGATTCCAAAGTCTTGTTTTTCCTGCCACAATCTTATGTGGCCTTCTATCACTAAGTACCACTGAACACTTAAAATGGCAATTTAATACATGCCTCAAGAAGTTGTGAATTTTACTGTAATTTTAGATTGGATTTTACAATAAAATATAAATTTTTTTACAGGAGACTACTCATTCAAAATTAGTTTTATGAAAATTTGTAACTGTATATCAGAATTAAACTTGTCACTACTTTGAATTGGATTTTTATTATCTTTTAAAATCAAATTAATTTTATTTTCTTAAATCCCCTAAAAATGTTCACCTAGTTTCCTGGTCTTTTCTAAATTGAAGCTATGGAACATTCTTTAAGGTAAAATGTATGATTTAAATAGTTTGACTTGTACTTTAACAGCATTTGCTCCATATTTAGAGAACTCTTTTTAGAGTCCAGTATTTTTTCTATTTTATAACGTTAAGTGAACACAGAATTTTACAACTGTAGTTTTGATGAAGACAGTTTCACTTTCCTCCACTTAAAAAAAAAATCACAGATACATATTGATCCCATTAGGAGAAAATACATGAAGAACGCTATTTTTTAAAACTTGATCTCTCTGATATTAGTAAATGTTGCATTTAAGAAAAATATGCATTTTCAAATATCACATAAGTTTCACTGCTATTATTTTTCTATTTCTTTAAACACTTTAGAACTTGTTTCAAATACCAATATTTAAATGTCATTTTATAAAACTAAGCAATACCCTTAATTATCACTTTACTGGTCAATTACTGAAATACCTTGCTTGTTTAGAATAATTCAACATAAGATTTTCTATGTTCCCAACCTGAAAATCCCTGAAATTTCTAAAGCCATACATGCAGCAGCCCTTTCAAACTGAGTAAAAGAATATATCTTGCTCTTCAATCTTGATGACATTTTATGACTGTCTGTGGCTTCTACAGTGGAGACATAATAGAGGAAAATGGGAACAATCTGTCAAAAGGTATGAAGAATTGCTAGAAGTCATTTTGTTTGTTAAAGGACAATACAAAGTTCTAGGGCTTGGTCAATAAAATAGACCCAGATATTGTGTAAAACCACACATTACTTTACACTTGTAAAATTAAATCAATATTTGACAGAAAGTCTTATATTACTACCATTTCAAATGAATACTTATGTATAAGGGATGTAAACAAAAAGCTTCACTTTTTCTCTACATTAAAATTGATATTTTCTCCAATTTTGGGACATTTTTATGTTTAAAATGTGACTATCCCTTTTTTCTTCTTTTATCTATGTTGTAAGAGAAAACTTAGTAATTATCTTTAGATAATACTTCAGAGTAACTCATCAGCATCTATTTCCTAGGTAGAAAAAGAGGAGCTGGAGGACTAGGACCAAGTTCAGTCATCTCCACAATTGCTGTTACTCACCATGTTCAAATCACTTGTGCACATATCCGCATTATTGGGTTTTAGAAGGGTCAGAGGAATGGACAGAGTTGTGGTCATTTTGTTTCTTGTATAGATGTTTCCACAGGCTTCTGAGCTCTGTGCTATTTGTGTGAGCTGCTCATTTTGTATGGAGGCATATTTCTTGCCAAAGGTGACTAAATGACATATTGTCATCTTCAGTGAACTTGTATTAGTCATTCACCACTCCATTTCTCACTTGCCATTTATGTTACCAGAACAAGCATGCTTTGTAATCCTTATCCAAATTCTGTTTTATTTTTGGATGTGCTTTAAAAAGAAAAATGCTTGGCTGAAGAGTCACTGGAGTGAGGATATATTTTAATCTTTATATGTGGAGAACTTCTACATTGAACTCTCTAAGCTGTTCAGATGAGATCACTAACATTTCCATATTAAGAAATTTTCCAAATAATCTAGCATTCTGATCCAAAAATGGATTAAAATACATGTTTGCAAGGAAAATAGAGGTAAGATACATAAACACTGGCTTAAATAAGACAACGGAAAGCTTTTGTAAAAGAACACCTTGTCCTGAAAATCATAAGTTCTGACAATTCATTTTCATCTTATCTTTCACTGCTGTTAAGTGTTGTTAGCATGTTCCATTTCCAGCATTTTCCACTGATGCTGGTGGTCATATGAGAAAAAGATTGTTTTTGAAGACTTCAATATTTCCTGTTGGATTATAGTCAACGCTAATGAATATGAATTCCCAGAGTGATGAGCACAGTGCAGATTAAGATTGTTGATCTTAGCCCCTAGCACAGGCAAACTGCATGACTCAGGGCAACATGTTTAATTCCCCTGTGCCACATCAGCTTCATTTCTAAACTTCACAACTAATAAAATTACCTAAAGCATAGGGTGTTTTGAGATTAAATGAGATAATGCCATGCTTTGCAATAGTAAACACTCAAATAACATTATTATTGATAAAACTTCAGTAGTCTCCGCTTTTGTTCTTGCCTACCTCTAATCTATGCTTCCCACAGCAGCGGGTGTCATCATTTTCAAAATTAAAACAAATCATGTCACCAGTGTGCTCAAACTCTCCAGGAACCTTCTGTGCACGTAGAATAAATTCCAAACCCCTTACCAAGACCTGAAAAGGCGTGGCATCGTGATCTGACTCCAGATTGCCTCTCTGGCCCCATCTCCGAGGGCTCAGTGCTCTGACCACACAGGCCTTCTTGCCCCTCTAGCACACCAAGATCTTCTTGCCAGAGGACTTTGCACTATTTCTTCCCTTTCCTTGGAGCACAGGATCTTTGCTGACTCACCCTTTATTGTCCTATAGTCCTCATCTCTAATGTAAGAAAAATCTTTCTTAACCACCATATTGCTCGGATTCTTTTCTTCACAAAATTCAACACTAGCCAAAATTACCTTCTTTATCTCTTTACTATTTGTTCTCTGCCTCTCAGTAGACTAAAAGGTTCACAGATACATGGACATTTTCTGTCCTATTTTCTATGATCTCTAATGCCACAATATCACTTAATAAATATTTGTTTAGTGACTGAATATTTAATTACTTTGACTCAAAGGTGATGTAACTTATGATAATTTGGTCAAAACTCACATCAGAGTAAAAATTTTTATGGCAAGAGAAAATAGTTTCCAGGCTAGAACATAATTGTTTATTTTATTTAAATTTTATAATTTCTCTTTGTCAGGGTTATGCACACCAGGAGAGGGTATTTAAGAAAAAACAAATAAACAAATTATCATATAAAACTCAAAAACCAAGTTCCAAGTCAAGAAACTATGTGAAAATAGGTAAAGGTTGTAAGATGACAGAATTCTGATGAAGAAAAGCCTAGATACAGTGAAAAAGACCTGGTCTCTGAACTTACCAAATTTTTATAATTATTATTTTCATCCAGAAAAACTCTTTCTCTCTCATTCTCTCTCCTCAATTGTTTTTGCAGATCTACTGATTAATCCTTTAGGTTTTTATTGTCTGCAACACCTTATCATTTACAACATTGGCCTTAAACAGATGGCACATTTAAAACTGGAAAACTTGAAGAATGATTAATAGGACACTGTTGTCTAAAGAGCTCTGAACAGGATGATTGGTGTATATGATGTAGCCCTTCACCGTGCTCAACTTTTACAACTCTTAAACCATAGAGTGCAAGGACAGGGAACTGTTACCATAACCCAGAGAGTTAAATGCATTGGGGAAAGGTAGCCAGACCACAGCTGTGGCTTTAGGATGATTCAGGCAGCTGATTACAACCTAGCAAGCAGGGTGCCAGGGAATAAACATCCTATCTCACTCACTTCATCCAATACCCAGGCATCTAACCCTGGTGCCTCGAATTGCCCCACAGGGGAAGCCCATATCAGTAATACCCCCACACTTACCCCAACAGGGAAGCAGCCAGGTGGGGGACAGTGGATTTGAACGTATAGGCTTTCAGGAAATACTCTCCTCCGTAGTTTGCGACTCATCTTTAACACGATTGAAGTGATACCTAACTCTGACAAAACCTTTGCTATTTAAGCCCCTCTTGAATATTTAAGCTGCTTCTGCTCTGAATGCTACACGTTGAAGGTCCCGTGCTTCTCCAAACTTTCCATTCTTCACCCCCCTGATTGTCGTTGCCTCCTTCTCATAGGTTTTGTTCTTTCCGCCACAACATATGCTAACCTCAAACCAGAAAGCTGGAATAAGCAAACAGTGCAGTAAACCCTGAAAGGCTTCTACTTTTTCTCTTTAGGGAAGAACCCTATTAACTCTGCTCCTATTTTCTTATTATCTCCCTTCTTCTATACTTTGACAATTTAACTCTCAAACGCCCACTAAAGTTACTTTATGCTCAGTTTACCTCTTAACAAATCATATTATCTTTTCTCAATTTTTCACCTTTTTTTCTGTCTCCAAAAGCACTGTAATCCTAAGCAATTTTTCTATGCTTTCCCTCAACATTTCCAACTATGTTACATGCTTCAATTTCATCCTAACTCTACATAGTTTTAGTTTTTATTTCTTTATCTCTATTCAAGTCTCCACTGTATGGCATTACATGATTTCAAATACATTTATTTATTATTTTACAAGTGAAGAGTCTCTCCAATTCTATTTTTATCCAACTAAGTAGTTATATCCTCTCACTTGATCTACTCTCAGGCTGTTTTATATATCTCAGTTTCACTGTTTGTATAGTACCATGGGAGAAAAATATATCTCACTATTCTCACTTATAAACCAATTAGTGGCCAAGTCCTGTGCTTTTTTTACACTTCCTTTACTATCAGTTTCCATCATCACCTTATCACTATCTTATCAAATTTAAGCCTTGACATTTTTGCTTGGATTGCTAATGCCAACTAATGCGTTTCCTTCCCTCCAAAATCTTCCTGAACCAAACTACCTTTCACAACACTGGTTAGAAATACCTTATAGCATCATCATCTTAAAAAGCAATTCCTCTAAAGAGAAATTTTCAATGGCACTTCCATTGCATTCTAAACCCTAATACACATAATAATTACTCCAAGATTGTACAATTGTCTAGTCAATAATTTTTACATGCTTGTCATAAAAATTTACAAATAAAAATATAACAGCTAAAATGCAAATATTATTCATAATTGTATTAAGACACTGAGAATAGAATTCAGTTCTTCTCTAATGATTTAGTTGTGAGGATTCATTTTCGAATTTTTGCAAGTTATGTGTGGGAAGGAGGAAAGCCCTTAAATCCACATAGATATATGAAATTTTCAAAAATTAAAATATTTTCACTATTGTCAGTTATTAATTTTATGCTCATTATCTTATCCCACGTCTGTTTAAGGTCATGGCAAGATGTAGCCTTCCAACTAAATTTAGCATTTTCACTGCAAAATTAGATCTTGCTCCTCTTGTATAATGAAAATGTTGACTAAAATGATAATAGGGAATAACTATAATTTTGATATTAATTATAAATAATAGAACTACACTCATAAGAGTCTAAAGAAAAGAATCTAGGAATTTCCATGCAGAATTATGCTTCTAGAAAAGATTTTAAAATTATTTCAAAATGAGTACAACTACTTAAAAGTAATATTTAGTGGGAGACAGGGATCGTCACACTGATAAATAAATGACTTTTATTATTAGAATGACATTTAAAATATTTAACACTACTTAAGTGATTATCATCACAAACAATGTTTGAAGTTTCTAGCTATGATTTAATGTTGCTATACTGTTCTTATATCAAGAATTTGGCTAACACCCATGATCATTAGCATTTATAAATAATAAAATCCTTGAAGAATTAAACTTTTCACCTTCCATAATTGTATTTGAAATTGTTTTATGATTCAAAAATATATGGTAAATCAATACAGGTTCATAATCTTAAATTATATTTTATAGAAATTATAACATTAGAATAACACGAATATGCCTTGAACTAGTGGCTTTGTCAACTAGACATAATGAAAACTACCTTCAAAAATACAGTTAATTTAATGTGAAGACATAGAAAAGAAAGTATTTGTTACTCTAAAATAGTCATTCTGACATGAAAGTCTGAAAGTACTTGGTGAAGACTGAAATATTTGATGGAATAATTCCTAGAAAATATATTTTTACCCTCTTGTTATTTTATTATGTGATCATACAGCCCATCATTAGAGTATGCTTAATTAGCTAATTAGACTACTTAAAATGAAAGTCTAAACATGATCTTGAATTAAAACATTCAAAAAGCTTTTCATCTTCCAAAAAATACTAAATTAAAAATTTAGCCATGTTCAGCCTGTGTAAAATAACAATGTCAACTGGCCAAAACCTATTGCCAAGTACACATTTTTCCAGTTTCTGGAGTGTTAATAGCAGGTTTCAGTGTGCTATTAACTGCTACACTCAACAATAGGCACTCATCAGTATTCTGCTAACCTTTTAAGACTGAATTGCATAAGACTTACTGTGAACTTCAAGGTTAACCTGACCATCTAGTAACAGTGGTCAAATTTTAACAAGATGGTCTCTCCCATAGAGCAATATGGTAAACCAATTACAATAGAGCTTTGATTTTTTAGAACATTTTTTATTCTTCGTTTTCTTTCTTTCAGTCACTGAATGGTTAAGATCAGATATTTTTCTCCTAATTAAAAATAGAAAATAATTGATAAGGAAGTTGATTGATTTACCAAATTCATACAGATATATAGAAACACAATACCAGAACCTAGGCTTCCTAATATTCGATGATTTTGCAGTGAGCAACAATGTGTGAAGAGGAGTGGGCACATTGTATCAAAGGTTTTTTATCACCATCATTATCTCCAGAGATTGTTCCACTGATAGGCACTATACAACTCGCATTTCTATTTCTGCTGCCATGAGATTTTCTAACCAATATTAGCTAGTTCATCTTTCTATTCTCTCTCTCTTTAAAATCTCAAATCAGCATGACCCTAACCTTTCTGTCTACCACTCCATCAATAGCATTTCAGCTGCATCACTTTCCGGCAATGGACTCCATGCAAATTCTTTTGACTCTCTGGAATAGTGGTTGTAGTAACTCCTGTATGTCCATCTAGAACCTCGGAAACATAGTTGCATTGGCTCACATAGGTAAAATGATTTCTGCTAATACTGCTTCAGAAATTGAGGGACAAAAAGCTCTGAGTGCCTTCTTACTTTATCTTTTAATAAATATGTATTTAAGAATTTCAGTCTGGCAAAGGTTAAAAATAGGTTGTTCACAAGCTCAATCTGAAGGATTCAGAATAATTTCGTGAAATCTACTATTAGGAAGAATATTCAGAATCCATGAAAGTAGGAAAGCTCTAGTCTGCCATTCCCTTTGTCTTTCTTTATTTTCCTGAGTCTTCACATTATTTTTTGCTCTTTTCCTAAGTGTTATCTACTTCATAGTTTTTCTGTAGATCCACTTCTCTACTTATTTATCCAATTACACATGGCCAGCTGTGGCTTTCCTAGAATAATATTAGTTCTTGATCTTTAATGATTGTCTAACTTAGATATTTCCGCTAAATGACTCCGTTTTTGTGTCTCAATTTTAATTTCTGGAAGAAAATCTGATTGGAACAGCTTGTGTTGAGTCAGTGCCTGGTTTCCCCATCCCCTTCAGCCATATCCAGAGTTACATAACCATGTGACAAGTAGTGCTTCCTCTTTCAACTTGGAAAGAGGATCCAGTTGGCTCCTATGAGGAAACGCATTTGGAATTGCCCAGTAACTCTAGTATAGTAGCTTTTGAAATTGGCATCTGTAGTATATTAGCTTTTATAGGACTAAAATGCAGTTACTACAGAACTACATTAAGGGCCTACAGAAACTACAATTCTAATGAAATCTTTTCAGCTTTGAATTATTACCACCTTTCTGGAAGAAAAGAATGCATTCATTAGCACTAAAAGTAATCACATACATTGACCCAGTAATTCACATCTAATAATTTGCATTAAGAAAAAAGGCAGAGTTGAGATGCAAGATTTTGCAACCAGATGATATTTACAATAATTAAAAGCTAGAAATAATCTAAAGGTACCAGAACAGGAAAATTGTTTAAGAAATGTTCTGACATAGAATATTATGCAGATTCAAACAATAATGTAGATACATATTTAATGATAGATGAAATACCAAAAATATATTTATTAGAAAATGAAGGACAAATTTGTATATATGCTGGGATATAAATGAATAAAAAAGTTTAGTGCTCAGAACAATGCTAGACACTTTCAATATTATGTGAATTTAGAGCACTAAATACAATTTAGTGCTCAGAACAATGCTAGACAGTTTCAATCCCAGTTATGTTTGTGAATGTATGTGAATATATGTACCAACGTGCATACATAGATAATATATGAAAAGTAAGAAAAATTTTGTATACCTCCAAAATCACCAATTGAAAGGAAAATTAATGAGACATTCCTTTAATTCAGACACTGTTCTGTTTTTTTTTTTTTTTTAGTTTTGTAATCTTACCTTTCTTACCCCAAACTCTATTCTAGTATAAGACACCGTGGCAGTACCAGGAAGACTAGCTGTGATACCATGAATTCTGTGACATGAAATTCCAGATGTTAATAAAGACACAGGAGGAGGAGAAAGAAATCAGGTAACTGGAATGTAAATATTCTTTTCATGATTCTCATATATTTTTAACAGAGTATCATTAATGGCAGTAGAAAGGGAAAGATCTAAATTTCCTTTCACATCTAGAAATTTTCAGAATACTTTCTTTGTTTTATCTTAAGATTTCTTGAACTTTTTCTATTCTAATCCATAATATATGCATCAACATTTTAGTATTAAAAGTAGTATTTTTCCTCGCACCGAAGAAAAACTTTTGGGCAAAATTAACTCTTAAGAAATATGAATAGTGGCCAAGCAGATCACTTGAACCCAGGAGTTTGAGACCAGCCTGGGCAATATGTCAAAACCCCATCTTTTTAAAAAAAAATACAAAAATTAACTGGATGTGGTCGTGGGTAGCTGTAGTCTCAATTACTCAGGAGGCTGAGGTGGGAGAATCACTGAGCCCCAAAGGTTGAGGCTGCAGTGAGCCATGATCACACCACTGCACTCTAGCCTGGGTGACAGAGCAAGAACTTGCCTCAAAAAAAAAAAAAGTTTTATATTTATCTTTCAGAATTAGATAGTGCCTGGAACACTATCCTGTCATCAATGGTAATTGTGTATTCCTTTGAGGACTACAGAATTTCATTATTTCAAATTCTATGAAAGCTGTTAAAAATAAAGTTTGCTCCAAACTCCTGGTATAACAAAGGGAGTATCCATTGATGGTTAAGGGGTAAAGTCAGTATCACAAAATTCTATGCTCCATTAGCACATAAAATAAATATTTATTTGGAGTCATTCAAGGACAGAGAAAATAAACTGCTATCATTAATAAAATTTTGACTTGCAATTTTATACCACATGTAAATATAAGATGAAGAAAATGTATGAGCTTAAGAATGAGAAAGTATAACATAAAAACTATTAGTAAACTATTACTAAACAACTATGAGTAAACTAAAATCATCTATACTAAAAATACACATCACTAATTATAGTTTAAAACAATTCAAATTAGAGGATTTGTGTGTGTGTGTGTGTGTGTGTGTGTGTGTGTTCAGTCCTCACTTTGCATGGTAGTAGGGGACCACAAAAATAATCAATGATCACCCAGGCTGAAACCATGCAAAGAAATCCTTTACTCAATGGGAAAATGAAATTGTTCTATGATCTTAAAATATTTTTGTCAAAACATTCAAAACGTATACTAAAAGTTATAAATACATAGGAAAATAAAACATAAGTAAAACTAAGATTTACTTAATATACTATAATTTAAAATATTAGGAATCCTTAAAATTATAGTGTTTTATTTCTTTATAAAATTGATCAGAGGTAGTTTCAATAGCATTTGTTTTCTTGTCATGCAGGAACCATCCTTCATATGCCATAGTGAGTTGTCATAGTTCTTTCTGTGTTTGGATCAGTGTATTAGTTTTCTTTTACTGCACTAACATTATCACAAGTTTAGTGGCGTAAAACAATACAAACTTACTATCTTACAGTTGTGTATGGCAGCAGTCTGACAGAGTACCTTAAATAAGGGTATCAGTGGGACTGTTTGTCTTTCTGGGGGTTCTGCAGGACAATCCGTTTTCTTGCATTTTCCAGCTTCTAGAGGCCATTTCTTGGCTCATGGTCCCCTTCTTCCATCTTCTAAGACAATAACATTGCATTTCTCTGACCATTTCTTCTATAATCACATCTCCCTCTCACTCCTATCATCTGCCTTTCTCTTCCATTTTGTAAGGGCCCTTGTAATTACATGGGGCCCACCTGAATCATCCAGGTTAATTTGTTTAAAGTCAATAGATTAGAAAAATTAATTCCATCTGCAACCTTAATTCCCCTTTCCATGCAACCTAGTATATTCATCAGATTCAGGTAGGACATGAATATGTTTTGGAAGGCCATTATTCTGCCAATCATAATCACCTTCCAACATTTTATCCCTTGTATTTTGATGATGTGAAACATCACCAAAAATTTCTTTAACGTGAAATATTTTTCCAGGGTCCCTTCATCTGTAACATTTTCCTTTTCATCATGATCACTTTCCTCATTTATGTCAAAAAGTTCACCTCCATTAAGTTCCTCCGGCTGCATAGCTCATGTCTCTCCTTTATGGCCACTTTATAATTCTGTGTCTTTTGTTGCATAAGCTCTTGATGAGATTGCCTTCTGAAAAAGACATTTCTCATCAATCATAAATATTTGATGACCATCATAACTATCTGCATTAACTAATCTTTGGAATCTGGGGACAAATTTTACAGTAGTATTCTTAGTTATGCTAGGAGTTTCATCAGATAATTTAACACTAATCATTAATTTATGCCCACCTTTGAAACAATGAAACCAGCATTAACTGGCAGTAAATGCTCTTCTTTAGAGTCCTTGTAATTAATTACTATTTTCTTTCAATGCAGCATATAACTTCCTCACTGTGGCCTGAATGCTAGACAAACTAGTTTCCTCTGGTGTAATCTTTGTTTGTGATCTTTGTTTAAATATAGTTTTCAAACCAAAATAGAAATAAATGTTCCATTTTAACCATAGCCATGTCTCCTTTTTGTGCAATTTCAACTAAAAAATGTTAAAGCAACTTTACCATTTTTTCTATCCATTGGACTTTTTCAGTATGATTCATAGGTAGTTTTAAACAAGCCTAGGTCTTGCTCTATTATTAGCTTTCCTATTGCCATTTTAAAATCTTGTAATTATATCTAATGTCACTTACAGCATTATCATTTCAGATTTTTTTTCTGCTTACTTTCATTTTTGTTAGCCAATTCCCTCTCCTATTATTCACTTTTGTAAAATGCAGAATGCATGTATCATATGGATAAGGAGGTAACACAAATGCATGCTTTGCTGTGTGAGAATAAACTAAATAACAGATGAGCAATGTCTTAGTTCATCTTATGCTACCGTTACAGAATACCACAGACTATGCAACTTATAATGAATAGAAATTTAATGGCTCATGGTTCTGGAGGCTGGGAAGTTCAAGAGTGAGGAATCAGCATCTGACAAGATCCTTCTTACTGCATCATCAGACGGCAGAGGGAGAAGCACAAAGAGAGGGTATGTGTGAGAGAACGAGTGAACAAGAGAGGGCCAAACTAGTCCTTATATAAGAGACACAGTCTCATGATAACAAATTCACTCCTGTGATAACAACATTAATCCATTCATTCTGGTGGTGTCGCCGTAATACAAACACCTCCCATTAGGCCCCATGTCCCAACACTGTCACATTGGGGATTAAGTTTTCAACACATAAACTTTGGAAACACATTCAAACCATAGCAAACAGTAATTAACAGACTTTGAAGTGATATGATTGGCCACTGATTATGATACACATCTATTATATGGATAGTTATCTATGGATTGAAAAGCTAGTAGTCAAATTTGCACTTTATGCAATTACTCATAGTTAGTATAGCATAGTAACTGAAATTTAAGCCATATTGTTTGGGAATTGGTTATATTTAACTAGCTGTGTGAAGTAAAATTTATACATGCCATAATTGTATGTATACCATAGAGATACATATTCCTAAAATTACAGATTATTTCAACAAACTCATATGGTATTATTTCTCTTGTCTCTGTCAATTTAAGAAATACAGTTAAAAATGCTTTTGAAAAACATAGAGGCAAACACTAATGGAATTGAAAAGAAAAAAAATGCACTTCCTAATATATTTAATTTAAAAATATGCAGGACACACCACTCTCTCAGCACTTCTTCTTATGATACATCCTGACTTAGAAACAGGTGATAAAGAATCAACAAAAATAATAGGAGTCAGAAATTGCATGGCTTTAATATGGAGGACGATTAAAAAACTCACAGAATAATCAATTAGTCTACTTTATGCTAATATATGTGAAAAAATCCTTGTCAAAATTATTTATTGGAAGAATAAAAGCAGCCAAGAAACTTAATAAAAAGAATAATAATGGAGATCTTTAAGCAATGTCAAAAAATACTTTCCCAACCAAAACTTTAGTTTTTGTATTTATTCATATTACATAGCAAACATTCAGAAAATCATTGATTCCTGATATATTTGAACTTTTCCAGAATACAAAGTGTTGGAAACCATTCTCAATGAGTCTTTCACAATATGGTGTTCCTCACCTTTTGAATCAAACAGAATTGTGAAAATTCTTAACATCTAACTTGCTTGATACTATATTTTCAAAGATATTTTTATAGCAAGTAGCTTCAGAAAATAGAAACACCGTTTACCATTGGAGCAGATTTATTCACTGTCCAATATAATAAAAATACTTATCTGTAGAGGAGATGTGCATGTACTGTTTGCTAGCAGCCTCCTAATCAAGATAAGGTTTTCTCAACTTAGGGTTTTTCTGTCGTCACTCCAGTGGGGTGTATATTGCATGGCAGTTATCTTGTTGCCCTGTGGAAAGTGAGGCTTAAGGAAGCAGCACAACATTGTTACTCTGGCTAGGTCTATTGTTGCTGGTAACACATTTTCTTTTGTCTCCATCCCAAAGATCTGTCTAGTCCCAGTAGCTCTCAAACTATGTCAAGTTAACTTGTTTAGCTTGTAGGGAAGGTAACAATATTGGAATCTTTGCAGTTCTTGAAGAAACAACACGGAAAACATCCCAATTCCTTGGATAAATCTAATATGTAAATCAGATAATGAAACTGTAAAAAGAAAATATCTACAAAATTTATGTATAAAGGTGCAAAAATCCTAAATAAAAATCAGCATACAGAACTCAGATCAATATCATTCCTATTATTAAATAATATATTTAAGTCATATGTATTCTAGTAATATAACCATACACTAGAATATATATTTGGTATATTCTTACTAATAATCTCAAAAATATTTATAAAATTTGAAATTACTTAATATATTAAGATAAAATATATAGTATAAAATGTCTTAAGATGGATACCTGCCTTCTAAAGTTAGAATATATGTTAATTCGTAAACAACTAAAAAACAGTTTTCTCAAAAGAGAAAATTGTTGAAACATTTCCACTGAAGTCGTGGATAAGATAAAGATTATAATACAAACTTCTATTATTCAAATTATTACGGCTTTTAAAGCAATAACCAAAGATGAGCTTTATGTATTGAAAAGGCGAAGGAACTTTTTGTATTATATTTAGATAAAATTATTACATAATAATAGAGACAAAAAATATTCATTTTGTATTTCAATCAAAATTTAAAATACCATTATAATACATTTTGAACCAGAAATTAAATACACAGAAGAACTTTCTTCCCTCTCTAAAGCAACTGAAAATGAAGGATGATCAGGATCCATATCAAGCCAGGTACTAAAACTTAATATATAGCTAAAATAAGGTAATCAAAGACCCTAAAATGTATACACTATTTTGTATTTGAATTGTCACTCTTCAACTTTTTTCATTTTATATTTTAATATAAATTGGTGCTGTTAGATACTATTTTGTTTTCTTATTTTTAGTTAATACTGATAGTTTAGGATATTTTCAAAAATCACAAAATATATTAAAAAAGGAAATAGAAATAGAAATTAACTATAATTCCATTACATGAAGAAACATGTTTATTTTTATTCATTAAAAGAGCAATATATTTTGATGACGAAAAATGAGAACCTGCAGGTAAGCCAAAAGACAAAATGAATTTAAAATCTCTGATAAGCACACCTCTTAGAGACAACTACAATTAACACATCCATAAATTTATCTCTACACATTTTTCTATGCATATAGATTAAATGCCAATATTCTGCTTAGCAACCTGAATTTTTCACTTAACTATACATCATAAACATCTACAAATGCCAATGGATATTTATCTACAACATCATTTTCAACTGGATGAAAATTGTTCATTTTATTAATACACTATAATTTATTTAATGACTATTTATATATATTAAGGATTTCCCCTCCTCAATATTTTAATTTAATAAATAAGGCTATGGTGGATCTTTCAGACCCAGCTGGATGTATTGTCTGGGTTTTATAATCTAGGCTCTAGGCTTCAAAACTTGGTTCAAGAACTAATAGTCATGGTGTTTCTGATCATTGCTTGTGTTACATTTGCCAATGACTGTATCCTGTCAGGGACTTAATTAAATGCAGTTGCACAGCCATTGTTCCCTCAGAAAATTCAACAATTCATCCTGCAACAAAAGAAGCAGGAGAGACTAACTGTAGTCTAACTAAAGACTACATTCTCTGAAGAAACTCCTGATCAGCAAAATCTCAACAATGATGAAATTTCAGGTGTCATGGATTAATGTGCTGTGGCCTAACGTCATCTGCCTGTGGACAAAAGAAGGAACTAAGAAAGATAAAAGTGGCCCCTGATATTTGGGAACTAGTCTGGTACTATAAAATAAGTCTTGGTTTTCTCCTGTTGAACATAAACAATGTTATAGAATATCAACATCAGAAAAGGCCACAGGTGACCATGGGACCATGATCAAGAGGAAAACAAGGTCATTTTATAATCATGCTTACACAGAGACAAAAACCTGATCATTGTGCAAACTACAAAAATGACCTTAATATTCCCCTCTCCTGCCTAATACAGGGATAACTGGTTTCTTAACCAGTTACAGCTTTGACCTCATTCTAGCCTGCCCTTCTAGATAAGATTACAATAACTCACCGTAGAATTACTTCCACTTCCTGACAGCATCCAAGCCAGAGCAAAGCCTTACTTTCACAAATTTTTTTCTAAAACCATCCAAATCAGGATAATAAACCTAAATCCTATAATAAGTCCTTTCCATAGTGTCGCACTGAGATGCCCCATAGTTCCTGATGATGTGAGTTCCTCATTACAATGATTCACAGTCCCAAATTATTCAACCACAGCCTGGTGGTCTTTGGTGGCAAAGCACCGACAGTTTTAGAACACTTAGAAGAATTTCTTGCACAACTCAGATATCTTTAAATGTATCTAAGCATACTATATTATTTGTTGTTTTTTAAGAGACTGACAGTTGTCTCTGTGAAACAAACTGACACACCTCAGTTGAAGGGGCTAATGCAAAGAGGAGTTACAGTAGAGAAAATTTTGTCTGGTAGAAGTCAACTTTTAGTATGTTAGAATACATCTTAGTATACATCTAATCAGTTTGTTTTATTTTTCCTTCTGTTATTTTAACAGAACTTTAACCTCATAATTTAAATTACTGCAACTATTGTTGAAAGTAATAGAATGAAATATTAACTTGGGAAACTTACTAACATTGGTAATAATTAGAAAATTATTTAGGAAATATGAAATAAATGTAATTTAGAAGCAGTTTCATGGGAATGTATTAATGTGTTTTACACACTGTCATTTGTGATTTCTTGAATCTTTTTTATTGCTTACATTTTACTACACTTAAATGTATATTCAATATATAGGCATGTAAAGATATATTCCAACATTAACCTTGTCATAAAATACACTCACATTAATTAAAAATCATCCTTCATTTAAATAATTTATAATGTAGAATTTGCATTTTTCTTTTACATGTTCATAATTATTACATTATTGACCTTTAAAAAATTGGTAATTGAGTTACAATCACTCACTGTTCTATTTACCAGTTTTCTAAACACATGCTCATGCCTTGAGCATGACTGATGCTCATCTCCTGTTTGTTTTACCACATATGAATAGATTTGAATTATAAATACGGGTAAAACTCTGGTATTAGTTATTAGTGATTATTAGTTCGTGATTCCACATGTAGTTTGGTTGGGGTGAGCTGGAAATAGCAAGTCTTTATAAACGTTTCTTAGGCATATTTAAATTAAAAAAATTAATCATCTTATGTACATTAATAAATCACAGTAACCAGACCAGGTGTGCCAGAGGCTAAGCATTCTATATTTTGTGTAATTGTATTAATTGACTTTGCGAACCCATTCCATCAATCAAGTAGGAAATAAATAAATAAATAACCAGTATTTCCTGGTGTTTTTTCTTCCTTCTTCTGGAGTTGAGAAAACTGCCTAGGAAATCTAGGGGTGATCAAGACTGTCATAAAAATCTCTATTTGACTAAACTTTAGATAGAGTTCTTCCCAGTATCCCTTTTCTTAGATAGTTTACTTTAGAAAACCCTCTAATTGTAACTTTTTTCTCTGTCCCTTTGAGATGTAAATTTTTAAGGCCTCTTGCCAATTTTACAACCCAGGAATGTCTTTCTCAAGGTCCTGGAAGCCATCCTTTTTAAATATAGCACCTCTGTCTTCCAATCTCTGTGAGATGATGTCATGGGATGCTTGCGGTGCCACTTTGGCAGCTGGAAACCTCAGTGGCCAGTGGTACCTTTGCCTGAGTTTTCCTTGGGCCTGCTGGGCTCATTCCACCCACTCAGCCTTGCAGGCTGTGCCTGGCTCATGCTACCAGCCCAGATTCCATGCCTGCCAAGGCTGAGCCATGTGCAGAGTGGCAAGGGATGAGCAAGCATGGGTTCCAGCCACTACACACAACAGGCATGCTGGCTGAGGTGGGGCAGGCAGCTCCAGGTGCTGGCATGGATGCCAGCTTCCTGTGAGGCTGTGGCTAGACCAGGCACATCGCAAGTGGCTTCCACTGTGGTCACTATGGAACACGGTGGTACCGGGAAGTTTGGAGATGCCAGGAACCACAGAGACGCAAAGAGGGTGTTACAGCCCTGGCTTGGGAAGCTCCTAGGTCTGGGCCCCCCAAAGGGCTACAGTTCTTCTCTTTTCTATCTTTCCCATGCTTGCAACATGGTGAGCAAGGAGGTTGTGTTTCAGCCTTGTTTGTGGTATGACCCTTTAAGTCCTGCCATTTGGTGGATCCTAAGTTCCTGTCCCACTTCCAAGGAGAATAAAGTATGCAGACAACTGGTGGCTGAGCAAGGTAAAGTGCTTTATTGAGCAACAGTAGAGCTCTCAGGAGGCCCAAAGTGGTTACCTCCTCTCTGCAGGCAGGTTGTCCTGTCATCCATGCAGCCCACAGCAGAGAGGGGACCCAGAGTGGGTAGCTCCTATCCTCATGTAGGTCATCCCAACGAGTGTACAGCTCTCAATGGAGAGGAGACCTATTGTGGGTAGTTCCTCTCCACAGGTAGGTCATCCCATTTTCTGGCCAACTCTGGCTGAGTCTGAGGTTTTTATGCGCTTCAGATTGTAGGAAGTACATGCTGATTGGTCCACAGGTGGCCATGGGCGGGTCAGAAAAAGCACCATAAGTTCTCGCTCTGAATTGAATTGAGAGCCTTGCCCGAGGCGTCAGGCCATCCCTGGCTTGAAGATCGGGTTTCACCAGGGACCCACTTTTTCTGCTTAGGAGCCTGTCTGCCTCCTGATGCCGTTCATGGGGCCAGGCTGCTCATGCTGAGGGGTGCCTGCAGTCCTCCACCAAGCTGCCCTCAGTACCCCCTCAGCCTCCCTAACATGCTCATCAGTGGCCAAAATCTGGAGCGGCCTGAGGCAGCAGGGGGCTGGCATGTCAGCACCACACTGAGTACACACACCCAGCCAAGTTGTGACAGCACCCGGCTCTGCCACAACTTTTCTCCGAAATTGAAGTAGGCACTGGGAGTGGGGAGAGGCCTGGCAGTGGGAGCAGGTACTGCTGAGCCTGTTGCGGCAAGGGGACTTCCTGGGCCCCTGAGAGCACAGGAATGTCTGCGGCCACAGCCACAGCTTGGCAGCTGCAGCTGACCTGGGAGCACAGGGCTTCCTCTTGACTGACTCAGAGAGGGACAGGGCTCCCTCCTGTTCCTGGCTCCCACTGGTTCCATGGAGTGCGCAGCCCCAGCTGCACCTCTCCAACTGCAACCGGTGTCTTTGCAGCAGCCGCTCCAGATGGGCTGCCACTGCCATCAATGATACTAGCCTCACTTTATTGGGTGCCAATTCGCAAGCACAGGTGGCCTAATCACAGGGGAAAACATCTGCAAACTCCAGAATAACTCAAAGTGTTCAACACATGCTACTGATAAATCTCAACCCCTACCATCCTGTACTTGTCCACTAACTCTCTCCAGTGCTTAAAAACTCTTCCACTCTTTATTCATACAATCAGACACTACAATTTCCATTCATCCTTAAAAATTGCTCTGTCACCCTTGCTCTAGAATTCCTCTCCACATGGCTAAATTATTTTAAGATTCTCCTCACTAGAATGCCCTTGCATCAGATCTGCAAGCAATAGATTAAGCCAAGTCTTATTAGCTTACACAAAAATGGCATTTGTTGAAAGGGTAGCTCAAATATCACTGGGATAGCCCCAAACTGTGTTTGAAGCCAAGATCTAAAGCACAGTGTTGCAGAATTGCTGACATTATTGCTTCTGTTAGGCACAACACTACTTGCCCGGCCAAGTCCACCAACCCTGATCCTGGCATTTCTCTACCTCTGCTTTCTCTGGAAAGAAGACCTGGCCACTGCTGCTGCTGTTTCTGCTGCTGCCATCTCCAGTCTGAGTGCAGTGTAGAGTTTTCCTTTTTATGGTACCCTTGCTAGGACATGTGCACATTCTCTCACTGCAGAGAACACTGGGACGATAAGTCTTTTTATACTCCATAGTGAGAACTGAGCTCTGTTATATAAGCTGGAAAATTCTAAAATTATTAGAGTGTTTTAGATGCTGAGCTCTAAAATAATGAAAAAAAAAAACTTTATGTAAGTTGCCTCTTCTCTCAATCTGACATAAAAATCCAATATTGCTTACATTATCTTGTCAAGACCTTGCTTTCAAAAATCTGCGGGTTCTCAGTAACTGAGTAACACTGATATTCTAAAGTGGGCATGTATGATCTTCCCTTATTAGAGCACATTGTAACTATGCAATCTCCCTTCCTCTATGCTTAATGAAAATCCCAGCTTCTTCTTATCCCTAGAATGCAAATTTCAAGGTCAGTCTTTTACACATGTTCTATCCTAAGGCCCTTTCCTTAATTTTTCTATGCAAATCAGGATGGTAAACAAATATCAACTCTAGTGACATCTGTGATGAAAGGTAGGGTCTTGCAATACTATAATGAGAATAATTAATACTGACCTGGGTTCTGTAGGAACAAGACTAATTTGTGATGTTTGCCATGGATGGAGGAAACGAAAGTGACTCCCTCATGCAAAATCTCTTTCTTCCCTGGTCCAAATATACTCAAGTTTTAAAACTCTATTCAAGAATAACTTTCCTGTAAAGCCTTGCCCATCTATTATACCTTGCTAACATCAATCTTGTTAACAACTTATATAGCACTTGTTTTTTATACTTATTTTGGCACTTTTCTGTGTCTTTTCACAGTGTCATGAGCATATTATATCTGCTTGTGTCACGTTCCCTAGATAAGTTCCTACAGTCTGTTCTCACACTGCTATAAGGACATACCTGAGACTGGGTAATTTATAAATGAAAGAGGTTTAATGGACTCACAGTTCCACATGGGGAGGCTTCACAATCATGGAAGAAGTTGAAGAAAGAGTAAAGGCACGTCTTACATGCTGGCAAGCAAGAGAACATGTGCAGGGGAGCTGTCCTTTATAAAACCATCAGATCTCGAGAGACTTATTCACTATCACAAGAACAGCACAGGAAAAAACCCATTCCCATGATTCAATTACCTCACACTGGATCCCTCCCATGACATGTGGGGATTATGGCAGCTAAAATTCAAGATGTGATTTGGGCAGAGACAGAGCCAAACCATATCATAGGAATTATTATTTTTCCTTAGACACAGCCAAACCATATCATAGGGATTATTATTTTTCCCTCTTTTCCAGGTCAGCACATTGATCTGTACTCTGTCCTCTGCAGATAGTCAAAAGGCTTATTTACAGAAGGAGCAAATACCACTGAAAGCTTACTTCAGATTTTGTCTCTTTGTTTAAAACATGGGGCTCTCTTATTCTCCACAGTGACTTCTATAAAATTTTATGCCGTTCTTGCAGTACAAGCCTGGCTTCTGAAGTTCCTAACACATCTCTGGCAATGATGTCAGTAGATAAATTGGCTCAGCATCTTGAGTGGATTCCCTAAGGTTCCTTGGAGCCCAGCAGCTGCTACAAATGTGTTGCACTTGATTCTCTTGGCAAGTCTCATTATGTTCCCCTCAGTCACCTGTTCTCACACTGTTTTGGCAAATTCACCTGTTGTGACAAATGCTCTCTCTTTTCAGCCAAGCAGTGATTCAGCAAATACCTTAATCAGACATTTCATCTTCTAAGGCTTTATATGCATTTGCTATTCTTTTGTTGTATGATTGCATGCAGTTCCTATCATTATTCCTGTGTGCTAAAGAATATAATGTCTCAGGTCCTAAGAGAAAATCCTCTCTAAAGAGTCTGTTGTGAGAAAACTATGATGATATTTTTTGAGTGTTTTGGTTTTGAATTTTGAGGATGTAAGTGTATGTACATACTAGTTCTAGATGGCTCAGAGAAAGTTGGCAGAAAAGTGTATGTATATGCACATATGTATGTGTGCATGTGTGTATATATATATATACACACATGCACACATACATATATTTAAATTTTCTATAAAACATCATTAATTTTGAAAAAAGTCAAAATTGCTTTCATCATTAACTTGTGATAGAGTTAAACACTCTCTATTAAAGTAGAAAGCTATTGAGTTGTCCTGCAATTTTATTCAAATAACAGATGTTTCACACATATTTTCTAATATGTGTATTCATTTGGTAATATTAAATTCCAAGCTTGCTGGACATCTTTTTTACCACAGACCTTCTTTCAACTGCCTAAACCAACAGTCATTTTGCAAACTACCTTTTCACTGTTATCACCACCCAGCCAAATGCATGCCCTGAATCCCTGCCACATCATTCCTCACCATCCAGGACACTATCCGCTCTTTACAGAACCTCCAAATCTGCTCTTGTTATTTCTTCATCCTAAAATACCTCCATAAACCTCCTTTTTTGCCAGACAATTGTATGCTAAGCCAGCAAAACCCAGTTCATCTGCCTCCTCTTCTGTATAGCTCTCCTCAGATTCCCAAGGCTGACTAAAAATGATCCACTCTTTAACTTCCCATAGAACACTTATCTACCACAATGAACTGGATTTCATAGTTGTTACATTGTCTGTTACTAAGAACCTCCATGACTGGAGATTGTGAGCCATGAATAGTACATGACACATATGATACACTCAGTAATTACTGAGAAAAAATGACTGAATTTGCTGTCATTTTTGTTAGGTTTTGATTGTTCTTAAAAGAATCTTGAGATGCATATTTTTACTTTCAGCATTATGGTGGATTATATTTTTTCAATAACTCTTTCACTGAAAATAATTCAATATGCCAGATAAAATATAAAAAGCATAATTTCAAATCTGTTACTAGATTGGCAAAATAATTAGAAATACAAAAAGCCCAAAGGCAAAGCCAACAGAGAAACCTGGTGATTTTGAGCTTCCGGTTTAATGTCTGCAGAGTGTATAGTGTGTTAGACATGAAGCCAAGGGTTCACCCAAGTTTGAGTCTGCTAAGAGCCCACTACATGATACTGGAAACTCAAAGCAATACACATTGAATGTAAGGGTGCAATTGAATAGATCTGCTATGCAGGAGGGAAGGACACCAAAGGATGGGAGTTTTCCTTTGGTTTTCTACCTCATTACTAGGTAGGGAAGAAAATACATTTTCTCCCCACATTTCTAACCTCATTTTAGCCCTCATTTAAATGTATGCCTCCAAATCACAACACTTGCATGGTTCCAAAATCCTCAATGGGAAACCTTAATCCAAAGTGACTATTGGTTAGCAGCACTTCAAGATACCTGGCAGAAGAAAACACAAATCATTTTTTGTTCAACTTAAGAATCATTATTGAAAAAATTTTTATGAACATATAAATTATAGCACAAAATTACAAGCTATATAAATAATACACTGTAAAATCCAAGGTAAGGACAAAAAATGGGCATATAAGGCTTTTAGGTATTAAATTGATCTGAAATTGAATATATAACTAATATATTAACAGTCTGGGTGTGGTGGCTCATACCTGTAATCCCAGCACTTTCAGAGGCTGAGGCAGGTGGATCACTGGAAGTCAGGAGTTTGAGACCAGCCTGACCAACATGGTGAAACCCCATCTCTACTAAAAGTACAAAAAATTAGCCAGGCATGGTGCTGTGTGCCTGTAATTACAGCTACTCAGTAGGCTGAGGCATGAGAATTGCTTGAATGCAGGAGGCAGAAATTGCAGTGAGCCCATGCCACTGCATTCCAGCCTGGGTGATGAAGTGAGACTCTGTCTCAAAATAAATAAATAAATAAATAAATAAATAACATAACATAACATAATTATTGTATACATATTAATTAACATGTTTAAATAAATGAACAGAGACTTTTAAATATAATCGAGGAATAAAATATTTTTAAATAGCCAAAAAATTAGAAAAAAAGCAAATGTAACTTCTTTAGTGATATTATTTAACTAAAAATTGAAATTAATTTTATTTGAATGGATTAAAGAGCAGACTAGAAATAGCTAAGAATACAATTAGAGAAATTATAGATTAATCTGTAAAAATTATTCATATTCCAAGCATGAAATACAAGAAGGTAAAAATACTAAAGACATTTATAAAGACTAAAATAACAATATTTTAAAGTATGAAAGGGTGATACTACATGTCATTTATATGAATATAATGAAAAATAATTATTCAATTTCCCCAAGTAATTTATAATTTTATGGAATGCCAATACATTTATAAGCAGAAATATTTTGGAACTTGAGTAAGTAGCATCTAATGTGATTTGTGAGGCACTATCCGAGAAGGGCCAAAATACGCTGGAAAGAACAAGGGGAAGATATTTTCCATATCAGTTACTGAGATCTGTTAAAAAACATATTAAAATGTATTATAATGGTGTGTTTAAGTACAAGAATGGAGAAATAGACCAACAAAACAGAATGAAGAATTCAAGCTATAGCAAAATACACAAAATGAAGCTCAATACATCAACATGGATCAATTTGACAAATGTAATGTAGATTTTCTGTTTCTGTGTTACTTTGCTAAGGATAATGGCCTCCAACTCCATCCATGTCCCTGCAATGGATACGATCTCATTATTTTTTATGCCTGCATAGTATGCCGTGGTGTTTGTGTACCATATTTTCTTTATAGTCTATCATTGATGGGCATTTGGGGTGATTCCATGTCTTTACTATTGCGAATAGTGCTGCAATGAACATACGTGTGCATGTGTCTTTATAATAGAATAATTTATATTGCTTTGGGTATATACCCAGTAATGGGATTGCTAGGTAGAATGGCATTTCTGTCTTTAGACCGCATGTTCTCACTTACAAGTGGGAGGTAAATAGTGAGAACACACAGGCGCCTAAAGGGGAACAACACACACTGGGGCCTTTCGGAGTGTGGAATGTGAGAGGTGACAGGAGGGAGTAGAGCAGGAACAATAATGGAGAGTAGACTTAATCCCTGGGCAAGGAAATAATTTGTACAACAAACCCCATGACACAAGTTTACCTGTGAAACAATCTTGCATGTGTACTTTGAACTTAAAAGTTAAAAACAGTAATGTTAAGCATCAGTTACATTATGAAAGAAAATGTATGTCATTATTCCATTTACATGATGATTAAAATTATTGTTAAATTAAGTGACATATACTTTAGCAATATAGTCACATGTGGTAAAACACTAAAGAAAAACTAAAAAATAGAAGACATAACATCAAGAAAATGAATGATTCTAATGAGGAAAAAAGAAGACCTGGAACAGGGAAAAAGCATACAGTAGAATTCTAGGAGCCTGGTCATACTCTCTTGCTTGTATTGTGTGGTGAAACTACAAGCGCTTGCATTAATATTATATACTCTTTACGTCAGTATTTGCATATATTAGAAATATTGATTTACATATTTTAATAAAAATCGAGATTTGAATTTGAGCAACTAGAATTTATTGATTAATTTATTGAGGGCCTTCTATATACAAAGCACTGTTTTGAGTATTGGGATAAAGCAGTAAATATACCAGATTAACTTTTTACAGTAGTGTGGCTGAAGTTCTAGTTTCAGAAATAGAATGATTAGCACAATCTTTTTACCTTACTAAGAAACTGAGAAATCAAAAGGCCAGATGACTTTTATATAGTTTTAAAACCAGGATGAAGTCCAGATTTAAAGGTAGACTATCCTGATAACCAGTGCAGTGCTCCTTTCATTACAAATTCAGCTATCTACATGGAGTAGAAATGCTGTCTGATAGACACAGGGATGAAGAAAAGGTGGATGGGCAGAGGGAGCCATACACATTCATAAAGATTATACCTAAACAAAAACAAAATGATACATTAAGGATATGTTCCTGTAAGGAGTTATCTGTTAGATTCTAATAGCACATACTATTTCATTTCCAAATAGTCCTCACAAAATGTCATCTCCTGACAAATGCAGTTATTCACATCTCATTTTTATTTCAAATGGGGACAAAGACACTAAAATATACCCTTCAATGCCCCAAATTAAATGAGAGTATTTTAACATTTACAACTAATCAATAATAGCAAATTGTTTAAATAGATTCTTTAGTAGTGACATAGTGACAATAGGAATACTTTATTTTTCCTCTGTCTCTCTCTCTCTTTTTACTATGTCAGGACTAACTGATAACTGATTAACACAAGAAAGCCTTCGTTAATTTGAAAAGAGCCATATTTAAGTAACATCCTATATTAAAGAATGAGTGCAAATTATGTGTTTTTGCATCTTTAAATTAAAATGTAAAAAGTACAGATTAGTGCTTACAATCCTACACTAACCCTACATACCAGTAAACATTAAGAAAACCTCCTACATAATAATGTGTAACTCCACTTTTTTTTCCTGGAAATGTCAATGCTATTTACAACAATACACTAATTAAAATATTTACTGTAATATTATTAAGGCTAATTTGATTATCTAATTCCAAAGGTAATCAGTAAAAACTACTGTTTCTCTTTCTTGGAGGAAAATAAATGATCGTGCAACAATTACAGTAAACTTATTCTTTGTTTTGACTTTTTACCTTGTTTTGTGTTTTGCTTAGAACCAGAAAAAACACAAACATATCTATTCTGCCCAACAACAGGTACAAGAGACACACCATATTATATATTATATATTGTACACAGAGCTGGTAGGGATGAGGAAGTAGGTAAGAATTGCACAGTGCCAGGGGAGAACACAATTTTTAAAAAATAGTGAGTTGACGTGGTTTTACTGAGGACTTCTTAAAATTTGATTTTTATAGAAATATAAAATGTTGCACGCAAACTACAAATCATATATATTATTAGGTAAACTTAAAAGAATTGATTAAAAAGTCCATACATCTGTCACAGTTTCAAATTATTCAGTCATTCATAAAAGCTACTCATTAATAAAGTCCACTATTTTCCTTTTTTTATTAATAAAATGGTGTGTCTGGATTATCAAATTATTTCCTATTCAGAAAAAAATACTTATTCTCATAAAGATTCATAGAAATAAATAACATAGTGGTTATTCAGAATTCAAAATTAGCGAATGAGGAAAATACAGGATATGGTTTTAGCTTATTTAATATCTCTGATACATAAAGTTAACAGTACTCAAATAGATGGAGAAATATGGCATTTTAAAAAGCAAACAGTGTAAATGTCATCACTTATGCTCTGAATTAAAACGACAGAATTACCGATAAACCATGAAATTACTTTTTGACCTGGAAATTTAATTTATATATTGGTAGCTTTACTAGTCAGTGGCTGTTATAATACTCATTTCTACTTTGCATAACTCTGTACCTTCTGTATTGCCAGGTATACATATAACTATTTTGATCACTTAGCATTATAACATTGTATCCTTTGAAGACTGAGGTTTTCATCTGCTGCTTCAGTGTACTTACTCAACAGTACTCTGTTCTGCTTTATTAACATCGTAATATATTCCAACAAGGTGTCCATTTATTTATTCTACAACATGCTAGATGCTTGAGGTGGAAAGATAAGTGAGGCATCATCACTGCCTATATGATTCTGATATCTTATTCAGTGAGACCAACAGGAACATAAATAAGTATTATCTAATTTGGAAAGTTTTATATTCAAAGTGCTTTGAGAAACACAGTGTGGCAAATGCTGTATGTAAACTTACCCCACAATTTACTCCTTTTCCCCTAATTTCTTCTATACAGATTTATAAGCCAAAAACTGATTTATTAGACCTACTGCACCCAGAGAATACTTTGTGAATCAATTCTTGTCAATGAAATATAGGCGGACATCTGCTGGAGCTACCTCTTCCCTCCTTCCTCCTACCTGAAACATGGATGTGATGTCTGACTGTAGGTCATTTCAGTTGCAGCTGTAAGGATAAAGGCCACATGCTAAGAATGCAGAACATGTGTTGATTTCTCATGTCAATACTTACATACTATCCTCAAATCTCTTGTTGTATAAGATATAAAGACCCCTCACTTATTTAAGCCACTGTTGCAGAGTGTCCTATTACACACAGCCGAATCCCAGCCTAAGTGATGCGATAGAGAAGGGTAAGCTAATTCTGCTTGGAATACTAAGTGATTTGTGATATGAACACTATGGGAGGGCCCTGAAAGAAGTGTAGGAGCTCAGAAACAAAGAGGGGAAGAAAACTGAACAAAGCAGAGGGAAGAATAGTGTTTGTTAGAAGTATAGGTTTTGGAGAATGAAAGCAGGCATCCAACAGAAGCAAATAAAAATGGAAATATGGACTGGAATTTGATATATGGACCAGAAGCCTGTATTTCATTTACTGTATTCCAGTGCCTATTGTCACCTAATGCCACAACAATTTGTTTTGGGGTTCTGGGTTAAAGTTTGAGAATGCACAAAATTCAAGCAAGGTTTAGAAGGTGAAGTAAACTGGAAACCATTATTTTCAGGAGGTCATGTAGGTCATCCTCAGTAGCTACAGCAACCTTACCATGAAATTTCAATATATGATTGCAGAAGTCAGTGATGATTTTTTGGAATTCTCCACAAATTCTGTCTTTTCTGACTACTTTGAGAAGTTATTTGTAATCATTTCTGCTGCACTCTTTCAGGCATTTGCTCTTCCATCTCCTCTGACATTAATGCAAACCCTATTTCTATAACCAACACCTTAAAGGTAGTGTCTTGTGCAAATAAACACACACTGATATACCTGGTAACCAATGAGAGGCAGTATTTTTATTAATTTTCATCTGGTTCTTCTGTCTCTTTTCTACTTTCTTCTACTGCATCCACTATACTGCCTCCAGAATGAAAGTATATTCAAGATGAATATACTTTCAAAGATGTCATTTATATTATCAACCCCTCTGGAAAAAACCCTTATATATATCATATGATTAAAATATGCAAGTAATACTAAGTCAGAAAAGTAAAATATAGCCCTTCCACTTTTGTTCAAACACTATCAAAAGAGATGTAGGTTATACAATTACACTGTTTCATAATCTTACCAGGTGCTAATGAAATCACTAGTGTCCACACATAATTATGTATGGAGAAGAGAATGCATGGACATAAGGAATTAAAAGATAATATACTTAGCATGTATTTTCCACATGCAGCTTTCAATAATGAGATGCAGTTACAAATTTCAAAAGACTGAGAAAAACGCATCTCCAGGCATTCGTTTATCATCCCTAAGTTCAGCACTATTGAAACCTTATCCATAGAAAAGTAACATTGAAATACTTTGGATGATAATGCAATGTAATATATGAAAGACACAAAAAGAGAGAGGGAGAAAGAGAGAGAGAGAGAGAGAGAGAGCGAGTGTGTGTGTGTGTGTGTGTGTGTGTGTGTGTGTGTGTGTGTGTGTGTTTATTGGTAGAGAGTTCTTTGTAAATCCTGACTCTACCCCTTACTGCTATGTGAGTTTCAGAACATGTAACATCTTAGCAAGTTTGCTTACTGGCAATGGTAGATGATAACACCCATCCCAAAAGTTGATACATGGTTTGTTTGTTTGTTTTTGTAATTTTTGTTTTATTTGTGAAGTTTAAATCAGGTATACATAACATGGTTACTACAGAGTTGACAACTATAGATATTTCAGACTATTATAAGTAATATTCCATATTTGCCAGCCCAAATTAAGCTGGCAAATTTGACATAGTAATTACAAGAATCTGAAATGTTTGAGAAGGAACATATCAGTTTAAGAAATACTTCTAAAAGAAGAGTGATTTCCCAAATGTCTATACTCCTTAATCAACAAAGGTTGACGTGATTAATGCTAATATGAAATAATATTATGATAGGTTCTTTACAAATTCAAAAGTCTATTTCATTGCCTTTTCATTTCCAGAAAGTAATTATTAGCATCATCCCAAATGGAAGCAGAAAAATAAAAATTAAAGCATGATAAGTAAGTGAGTGGTAGAAAATAACCTATGTGAGATTAGGTTTTATCTAAGCAGGTCTTGGCAATTTATTATCCTTGAAGCAGAAAAATAAAAATTAAAGCATGATAAGTAAGTGAATGGTAGAAAATAATCTGTGTGAGATTAGGTTTTATCTAAGCAGGTCTTGGCAATTTATTATTCTTGTTTCAAAAATATAATGAATAAAAAATTATGTCATTGTTTTTTGTGACGAGAAATAGATATATTCACATTCCAAATATGGTCTGAGCCATTTTCTCTTTTTATTTCAAGAACATTTTAGACATCTCTACTATTCAGTTATTTTGTTTGTTTGTTTTTGTTTTTTGAGAGAGTTTTGCTCTTGTTGCCCAGGCTGGAGTGCAATGGCGCAATATCAGCTCACCGCAGCCTCCTCTGCCTTCCGGGTTCAAGTGATTCTCCTGTCTCCCTAGTAGCTGGGATTACAGGCATAAGCCACTACACGTGGCAAATTTTGTATTTTTAGTAGAGATTAAGTTTCTCCATGTTGGTCAGGCTGGTCTCAAATCCCCCACCTCAGGTGATCCACCTACCTCAGCTTCCCAAAGTGCTGGGATTACAAGCGTGAGCCACTGCACTCGGCCACTATTCAGTTTTGTATTGTAATTTCATGCAGGTAAAGTACAGAGGATTGTCCATGTAAGCAACTGGCTATTCAGGCACTGAGACGAAACTTTAATAATCAGTGACAATATAGCTTATTTTAGCAGAGAATACTAGTATGCCTTTAATGTGGTAACCTTTGACTGTATTGTACAACAAACTCTTTATTTCCCTTCTTTAGTGAGAGGGGGAAACTATCCTCCTTGTTAAATGATATTCACCTTTAACTGATTATCCTTGAGAAAATAGACTTATCTGTTTTCAGCAGAACTCTAGGAAAAAAATATTTTTACATC
The DNA here is from genome assembly GCF_009761245.1 of Sapajus apella. NCBI lineage: Eukaryota > Metazoa > Chordata > Mammalia > Primates > Cebidae > Sapajus > Sapajus apella. Next base: position 8,483,823 of record NW_022436949.1, on the reverse strand, counting down.
TGGTAAGTAATACTGTATATTTTATAGTTTTTCTCATTGAATAGAAATGAAAAAGAGATTATTATATTGATGAATTTGCTCTGGCCCATAAATTTCTGTAATTAAGCTCAAATTGGTCATTCTAGTGGCAGAGGATAAAACTGCAGAAGACTTAATGCAAGCATAGAAATCATAAAATATTTAAATTTCAGAGCTTATTAAACGTCTCCCTTCCAGAATTTCATTAAGCTCTTGAAGAATTCTATTGTACTAAGAGAAGAGGTTTCTTATTTTCTGAGTTCTCCTAAAATTTATATAGTTAAAATACTAATATGATTTTACAAAGTAGACTATCCCTATGAAAGTACTCAGTTTAAAACATTAGCTACCTAGAGCTACTTAGTTCGAAAATAAACAGAAAATTATTAACTGACTATCAAAGGTATTCATTCTTCTGAAAAAAGTGATTTTCAGTCTTGTAAAATTTTCAAAGTTTTCTTGTCACTTTTTAAGCACTATATCTTTCTCGACAATTTTTAAATGAAGTATTGAGAAAAAAAGACATAAAATTATGCTATCACAATTACCTTGTAACTTCTTCTCTTCATCACTTAGATGCAAATCAAATGGTTTTCAGAAACAGTAGTGACACTCTGCCAAAATGTAATTGGCTGTAAACACTAATTGAGTTACTTTTTTGTGCCTTATTTTTAATTATTTTGCTTTGACACCTTCTTCTCACTGGGATTACTCACTGGAGTCATGTCTATCCATATTTTGCATTTAGATCTGTCATTAAAAAAACACAGTTCCTGCTTTAATTTATATGGCCAATGAGAGTGCTTGATTGAGTCTGAGGTTAAATAAGAAAACTTTTTTGATACACATATTTGAGGATCAAAACAAAAATGAATGGATTGATGAAATTCCTGGTCACAGCATTAAGTCTGAAATTAAGGAAGTATTTTTGTTTGTGACATTTCTCCTCTGAAGATATTATTTGCTCAAATGTGATTAAATTACATTTATTGTGAAATGGAAAAGCTCCAGGGATGTGGCTGGGAATGGTGGTGCTCATCTGTAATCCCAGCACTTTGGGAGGCCAAGACAGAAGGATGGCTTGAGATCAGAAATTTGAGATCAGCCTGGGCAACACAGTGAGATCTCATCTTTACTAAAAATTAAAAAAAAAAAAAATTGATAAGCATAGCGGCACACACCTGTAGTCCCAGCTACTCAGGGGGCTGAGCCTGGGAGGTAGAGGCTGCAGTGAGCTGTAATAGCACCACTGTACTCCAGCTGGGGCAGCACAGTGAGACCCCCATCTCAAAAATATTTTTACAATTTAAATAATATTGTAAAAATCTCCAGGGATGTGAGTTAGTGTGGGGGTAAAGTAGGGGAAGATAAATGTTAAGATGCATGGTGGACCTCGCAGAACTTGGGAGTAAAGAGAAAAGAAACCTCTTACTTCTGTATCAAACATGTCCTATTTTGTGACAAAGATGTAAAAAATCGTGGTAGATCCAAATGTTCAGTTTTCAACCAAGAGTTTAGTTGCTGAGATTTTACCAAATTAACCTTCTAAAAAGAAATGCAATGTCACTCAGGCTTGAGGCTGAGTAAGCATAAGTTAAGGTTAAGGTGGGTATGTCCATTTACTGTGATGAAAAGTTGTACTTTTCTCTCTAAGCTTGCTAAGGGTCAGATACAGAAAATGTGTTGTTTTCTTAACCCAAGCACATACCAAACCCAAAATACTGAATAACAAACATATACTATAGTTTTAAAATGTAAAATGTTTTTAAAAGAATTAGTGAAAATTGAAAATACCTTTAGTCTATAACAAGAAATTGCTATTTCTAGTAGATGAATTCAGTGCAGTCATAAAAATTCATAATTATAAAAAGCACAGATATATATACAAATATTCATACAATAATGTTAAGTAAAAAGACTTAATTCAAAGTCTGTATTATAATTAAGATTGATATGGTCTAGAAAGAAACAGAAAAAGTAAAAAATTATATGTATATATAATATACATATATTTTTTTACATATAAAAAAATATATGTATATTAGAGGAATTAACAGGGCCTTCCCATAATTTTATTTTATATATTTTGTAATTATTTACAGAAAGTTCGGTGCAACAAAATAAAATAGAGTATAGAGAAAGTGGCTTAACTTACTGATGATCAATTTCTAATAGGTAGTAAAAGGAGACTAGAAAATTGTCAGTATGTAAACTGAACATACTCATACTCTTTAGGCCAGAAATTTCACATCTAGGCATATATGCAACATAAATGTATACACAGACTCATCAAAAGGCATATTTAAAAATATTGGTAGCACTGTTTATCACAGCTCTAAATAGGAAACTATTTGAATATCTATCAACCGTGCAATGGATAAATAAACTGTGTATGTGCACACCAGTGAATACTACACAGCAATGAGAATAGACCTACTACAACGTGTGACAATGTGAACAAATCTCAGAAACAGTGTTGAACATGATAGAAATACACACCTTTTGTACCTGGCTTTGTGTTTGTAATTGTATACTTATACATTTCCATTTACATTCAAGTAATTGGAAATCAGCATTAAATCCTTCTAGATGGTATTTATACATTTCAAGCCATGGGGGGAATCAAAACTGCTAGAGGAAACCAAGAAACACAATGGCCCATTAGGAGTCAACACATATATCAAAATTGAAATCCTCTACAATGAGGTAAATTCACTTTTACCTAAAGATTTTTTATGTGACAATTATCCCTTATTCTAAAATGTATATTTTTATACATTTATGCATGCATACTTTATGTGTATATGTGTACACCTACATGTGTGTATGTACGTGTGCACATACAGATATATATTCTAAAACGCAACTAAACAAAAATAGCTGCATGTCCACAAAATAATTGTACTCTTTTCTCATAGTTTTGCTGGGAAGCAGGTGCCTAGCCAGGGCCTATATTTACTAGCCTTTCAACCCTTCTCTATCAAGTAGTCTAGATGACTCCTTACAGCCAATGAAATGTGAGCAAAAGGAATGCTCTTTGGTGAAGAGCAAATGCACTGTCTTTACACTGCCTTCTGCCATTTGCCAACAGGATCCAGAGAATATAGGGCAGGACCCCAAGGTTCTGAAGATGGAAGTATACTAAGATGGCCATACCATGAGTCTTCACATTTCAAACTGTAAAGCTGCCTATCTACCAGAATCGTATACATTTTGACATGACCCCAAACTAAACTTATATTAGGTTATATACAATATTTTGAACAAATTTCAAAGCATATCATAACACAGTTTAGTTTTAGTTTAGATGTTTGTTTACTCAACGCTTTCTTGACCCAGTTTTTTGGCCCTAGCTAAAGACTGGTCAGTTCACCTTTGTGAGCAGCTGAATTAAGTTCACATCCCAGCTGCTTCACTTATCAGACTCTCACACTCAAAGCAACTAGGCACTTCACCTACTTGCCCTGGGCTAATTAGCAGACATCTAAGGACAGCCCAAATGCCTTCAGAGCCCACAAAATTATTCACATTAGCCAGTCCTCAAGAAACCCAGAAAACCTAGCTAAACTCACCTGCTTGTCCTATATAAGATGCATCCTGCAGTTCCAGCTTACCTCTGTGTACGACTCCGTGCGTGGCCCCACCTGACAACCTCCTCTCATTTGGAGTTGTAATGAAGAATTCTGCCTTCCAAATCTATCCAAGTGTTGTGTCCTGCCATCAAAAGAATGTTAAATCTTATAAAACATGAATTTAGTACTATCTTAATTAAAATATATCCTAAGCTGCTTTCCATTAAATGTAGGCATTTAGCATTCACAGCATTGTGCTCTTTCCCCAAGAATACCAAAGACATATTGTTTAGTAGTTTGTACATTTGCCAAGACACACATCTGAATAACTTCAAGGATGGTTGAGTACACATGATATTTAACTAGCAATTAGGTTTATTAGGCTGTCCAGTATCTGCATTTCAATGTGCTTTTGTGATTGCCTTATAATTATCTTTGCAGAAAATATAGTAAAGTGTAAAAATCTGTAGTTCTTTGTGAAAAACGATCATTGAATGAAAGATAAACCTCAATGAAATCTAAAAGAGGACTAACGGCAAAACAAAAACTCCTCAAATAAATGTGATTTGGGAACAAGTTGATAGCCTGTTTAAATACAGTCATATTCTGACATTTCAGGTGTTTCAAAGGTATCAGTCACATCCCTCCAAAATTATAATATCTAATTATAGAAATTTATGTAGTTCAATTTTTCTTGGTTTCTTGTGGTTTTCTCTTTACCAATCTACCTTAATTTTTACATATGACTAATTCAAGAGATGTGAATTTTTCAAGGATTGAAGATGATTGCGTGCAATTAGGAGCTCAAATGTGGAAAGACAACAGCAATCTCAATATATATTCATGCTTCTTTCTTTCTCCATTTTTGCTAATAAGTGCATATCTGGGGCCTCTTTAATGTAAACTTTGCAACTAGGTACTTCCATGAACAAGGGCAGGAAATGTGCGTTACTTTCTGTTTCCTGATGATTTAGGATATTTTTTAAAGGGGGGGGTAAGAATAAAATATACATACCATGATAAACATATACTTATTTTGTGAACAATGTTCATTTATATATAAAATCAATTTAGTTAAATCACCTACTAAAAGGATTTTTAAACAATAGCTATGCTGCATCTACTTAGTTGTAGATTTAAATAAACAGGTAAAGAGAACCATATAATGTAATGGTTAAAGTCACAGACTCTAGAGCCAAATCATCTGCATTTGCTTCCCAGTTCCTCTATTTGAATAAGTCTTTCCACCTGCTTGGACTTCAGTTGAATAATCTATAAAATGGAGATAATGATAGTAGCTACCTCACAGTGTTGTTTTAAAGACTAAGTAGATGCATGTATATATTAAATTAATATATATTAAATGATGTGTAAAGTGCTTACAAATGATGTGTAAAGTCCCCTCCCATCAGGAGGATGGGACACGTGCATAAAATACATACTAGCATTATTATTTGGTGTGATAAAAATGGTGGCAGTGAGGGGATCCCAGCTCCGTAACTAGTCCTCTATATAACTATGAACAAGTTCTTTACTTCTCTGGGTTTCCAAGTCTATATCTGCACAATGAAAGATTGGGGCTACATAATTTCTAAGGGCTTTTAGCCCTACATTTCTGAAAGTCAAATAGTACTCTATAAAAGTTACTTCAGTTATTACTCTTCCAATCACATTCTTATAAATGCCTAAATAGGCTGTGTGTGGAATCTTTAGTGTTGCAGCTTTTTGGTTGAAGGTGAAGGTTGAATGAGTTAGCTGTCGAGATCATTTCAGTTTCATGTTTCATTTTCCTTGCTATATATGTATATCTCCCAAAATAGGACAATAATTTAAGAAGTTGTATTTCCTGTGAGATGTTATATCATACTTATGTAGCAACAATCAAACCAAGGAGAAATAGGTTTCTGCGGGGGCTGTATGGCAATATATTCAAGCTTATGTATAAGGCATTTGAGGTCAGGGCATGGAAAAATACTGAGGCACTATGTGTAGGTTACTTGTGGATGGGAATGAAACTCCTTGACCCTGAAAACAGGACAGGGAGTGGAGTGTGTGGTGTGATAAGGAAGGCTGAAAACGGCCCCTGAGAATGCAGCTTCAGTGTGTACAAGGTCACAGGTGCCTCAGCAGCCCACCTCAAATGACCATCTAGTGGATGTTTGTAGTTAATACAAGCCCTTTCAATAAATACTTGGTGGATGTATGCTGGGGTGGACTCTCTTGGAAGAGCTACCCCTTAGCCCCACTTAGCTAGAATTTTCTGCGAACTTTATTCTTGGCATTCACTGCAAGCTATAAGCTCTGCAACTGGTGCCCCCGTCATGATTGCCTTGAAGTTACACATGAATAAGGAGAGCTTATCAATTTTCAGGGAATCCCAATAAGGGATGGTCCTGACTTCCATCAGGAGGATGGGACACATGCGTAAAATATCAGGGGCTAGGTTATCGTGGGTCAAGAAATCACCAAAGAGCAGAGTGTATTTTTTAAAACAGTGCAACAGCTACTTAAGGCTATTCAGTGCACTGTAGAGCCTGGCGCTCTACACAAGCCTATGCTCTTAATTCAGCAAGAATGCCCTTGGCTTTCTGATTAAGGAACCTTAGATTTAGAGTTATGGGAGCAGATAGGTTGCTGCCTGTAAAGAGGATACGAGCAACATCATTTTACTAACATTACTATTTTGACTACCTGGGAGCAGGTACACTCTGCATTGCATCCTCTTTATCTGCCACATTGTGGTGACTCAGACTGCCCATCTTCTCCACCTGAAGGGCATTCAGGAGATTTAAAGGAGAAGGAAAAACAAGAACCAGAACAGCAGGGAGAGACTCTTCTCCCCACTTCATTCCCTTCTATGAGGAATAAGGAAGACAATTTTTCGAGGATCAGGATGGACTGGAGCCTTTTCCTCTTCCTATAGAAAACCTATTGCCCTCTTTTCCTTAAAGGGACCTGCATCTGTTGGCGCTGTCCAGCCAACAGCACCTCCCATCCCCTTGAGCCGACTGCCCAAGGGACAGTTCTTGGATAAGATCCCCCGGTCAGCAAACATCTATATGATTAGGTGGGCATGTCTCCTTGACAAACTTTCCTTCCCTGCTGAAGGGGCACCTCCAGGAGGGAAGTAAAGTGGATGATTATGATTGACTTCCTAATATGCAAGTTCTTACTTCCTATTTCCAGCATCAGCCTTTCTGGCCTTGCTTGTTTTTGTTTTTGTTTTTGTTTCTGTTTCTCTGGAGTATAAGGAAAAGTTGCATGCTGCCTCCTGGGTTTTATCCCAGATAGGTCTGGCTTTCTTGCTGTCCACAGAGGCCTGAGGAAGGAGTGTTGCTAAGATGCCATGGAGTGTCCATTTCCTATTTAATAAATAGTGCTGGGAAAACTGGCTAGTCATATACAAAATTTATAACTTATACATAAATTAACTCCAGATGGATTAAAGATTTAAACATAAGACATAACACCATAAAACCCTGGAAGAAAACCTAGGCAATACCACTCAGAACATAGGTATGGGCAAAGACTTCATGAGTAAAATACCAAAAGCAATGGCAACAAATGCCAAAACAGACAAATGGGATCTAATTAAACTAAAGAGCTTCTACATAGCAAAAGAAAGTATCATTAGAGTGAACTGGCAACCAACAGAATGTGAAAAAATTTTTGCAATCTACCCATTTGACAAAGGGCTAATACCCAGAATCTACAAAGAACTTAAACAAATTTACAAGAAAAAAACAAACAACTCCATCAAAAATTGGGCAAAGAATATGAACAGACACTTCACCAAAGAAGACATTTATACAGACAACAAACATATGAAAAAAAGCTCATCATCACTGGTCATTAGAGAAATGCAAATCAAAACCACATTGAGATACCATCTCATGCCAATTAGAATGGCAATCATTAAAAAATCTGGAGACAACAGATGCTGGAGAGGATGTGGAGAAATAGGAACACTTTTACACTGTTGGTGAGAGTGTAAATCAGTTCAACCATTGTGGAAGACAGTGTGGCGATTCCTCAAGGACCTAGAAATAGAAATACCATTTGACCCAGCAATCCCATTACTGGGTATATACCCAAAGGATTATAAATTGTTCTATTATAAAGACACATGCACAGGTATGTTCATTGCAGCACTGTTCACAATAGCAAAGACTTGGAACCAACCCAAATGCCCATCAATGACAGACTGGATAAAGAAAATGTGGAACATATACACCATGGATTACTATGCAGCCATAAAAAAGGATGAGTTCTTGTCCTTTGTAGGGACGTGGATGTGTCTGGAAACCATCATTCTCAGCAAACTGACACAAGAACAGAAAACCAAACACTGCATGTTCTCATTCATCAGTGGGTACTGAACAATAAGAACACATGGACACAGGGAGGGGAGCATCACACACCTGGGCCTGTTGGGAGATGGGGGGCTAGTGGAGGAATAGCAGGGGGTGGAGGGATAGGGGAGGGATAGAAAAAAATAAAAAATAAAATAAAATAAAATGTGTAGAGCAATATGATTACACAAATTTGGTCATAATACACATATTTATACAGCTTGAACTTTCATTTGATATTATTTCTTAGTCATGTTTCCCTATCCATGGCTGTAGGTCTACCTCATTTCATTTAATGACTGTAAACAATTTCATGAGATAAACCTATTAATTTAACTCTATTCATTAAACCTTAAAATATAAAAAACAAAAAGAAAGAAAAGAAAAGAAAAAGAACATCTAGAAGAAATGGATAAATTCCTGGACACATACACCCTCCCAAGTCTAAACCAGGAAGATGTTGACTCCATGAACAGATCATTAACAAGTTCTAAAATTGAGGCAGTAATTAATAGCCTACCAACAAATAAAAGCCCAGGACCAGATGGATTCACAGCTGAATTCTACCAGATATAAAAGGGGAGCTGGTAACCTTCCTTCTGAAACTATTCCAAATAATACAAAAAGAGAGATTCCTCCCTAACTCATTTTATGAGGCCAGCATCATTCTGATACCAAAGCCTGGCAGAGAAACAATAAAAGAAGAAAATTTAAGGTCAATATGTTTAATGAACATCGATGTGAAAATCCTCAATAAAATACCACCAAACCAAATCGAGCAGCGCATCAAAAAGCTTATCCACCACAATCAAGTCAGCTTCATCCCTGGGATGCAAGGCTTGTTCAAAATATGCAGATCAATAAGTGTAATACATTACATAAACAAAACCAATGACAAAACCCACATGATTTTATCTCAATAGGTGCAGAAAAGGCATTTGATAAAATTCAACACCCCTTCATGCTCAAAACACTCCATAAACTAGGTATTGATATAACATATCTCAAAATAATAAGAGCCATTTATGGCAGACCCACAGCCAATACAATGCTGAATGGGCAAAAGTTAGAAGCACTCCCTTTGAAAACCAGCACCAGACAAGGATGCCTTCTCTCACCACTCCTATTCAACATAGTATTGGAAGTTCTGGCCAGGGAAATCAGGCAAGAGAAAGTAATAAAGGGTTTTCACATAGGAAGAGAGGAAGTCAAGTTGTCTCTGTTTGCAGATAACATGATTGTATATTTAGAAAACCCCATCATCTCAGCCCAAGAACTCCTTAAGCTGGTAAGCAACTTCAGCAAAAACTCAGAATACACAATCAGTGTGAAAAAATCACAAACATTCCTATACACCAATAATAGAGAGTCAAATCATGAGTGAACTGCCATTCACAATTGCTACAAAGAGAATAAAATACCTAGGAATATATCTTACAAGGGATGTGAAGGACTTCTTCAATGAGAACTACAAACCACTGCTCAAGGAAGTAAGAGAGGACTAAAACAAATAGAAAAACATTCCATGCTCATTGATAGGAAGAACCAATATCATGAAAATGGCCATACTGTCCAAAGTAATTTTTAGATTCAATGCTATTCCCATCAAGCTACCATTTACTTTCTTCACAGAATTGAAAAAAAATTACTTTAAATTCCATATGGAACAAAAAAAGACCCCATATAGCCAAGACAATACTAAGCAAAAAGAACAAAGCTGGAGGCATCACACTACCTGACTTCAAATTACTGCAAGGCTACGGTAACCAAAACAGCTTGGTACTGGTACCAAAACAGAGATATAGACCAATGGAACAGAACAGAGGCCTCAGAAATAATGTCACACATCTACAACCATCTGATCTTTGACAAGACTAATAAAAACAAGCAATGGGGAAAGGATTCCCTGTTTAATAAATGGGGTTGGGAAAACTGACTAGCCATATGCAGAAAGTTGAAACTGGACCCCTTCCTTACACCTTATACAAAAATTAACTCAAAATGAATTAAAGACTCAAACATAAGACCTAAAACCATAAAAACCCTAGAAGAAAACCCAGACAATACCATTCAGGACATAGGCATTGGCAAAGACTTCATGACTAAAACACCAAAGCAATGGCAACAAAAGCCAAAATTGACAAATGGGAACTAATTAAACTAAAGAGCTTCTGTACAGCAAAAGAAACTATCATCAGAGTGAACAGGCAACCTACAGAATGGGAGAAAATTTTTGCAATCAATGCATCTCACAAAGGCCTAATCCAGAATCTGCAGGAAACTTAAACAAATTTACAAGAAAAAAACAACTCCATCAAAAAGTGGGCAAAGGATATGAACAGACACTTTTCAAAAGAAGACATTTATTTGGCCAACAAACATGTGAAAAAAGCTCATCATCACTGGTCATTAGAGAAATGCAAATCAAAACCACAATAAGAAACTATCTTATGCCAGTTAGAATGGTGATCATTAAAAAGTCAGGAAACAACAGATGCTGGAGAGAATGTGGAGAAAGAGGAACACTTTTGCACTGTTGGTGGTAGTATAAATTAGTTCAACCATTATGAAAGACAGTGTGGCAATTCTTCAAGGGTCTAGAACTAGAAATACCATTTGCCTCTGCAATCCCATTACTGGGTATATACCCAAAGGATTATAAATCATTCGAATATAAAGACACATGCACATGTATATTTACTGCAACTCTATTTACAATAGCAAAGACTTGGAGACAACCCAAATCCCCATCAATGTTAGACTGGATAAAGAAAATGTGGCACATATACACCATGGAATACTATGCAACCATTAAAAGGAATGAATTCATGTGCTTTGTATGGACATGAATGAAGCTGGAAACCATCATTCTCAGCAAACTAACACAGGAACAGAAAACCAAACACTGCATGTTCTTACTCACAAGTAGGAGTTGAACAATGAGAACATAGGGGCACAGGGAGGGGAACATCACACGCTGGGGCCTATTGGAGGGTGGGAGCAAGGGGATGGATAGCATTAGGAGCAATACTGAATGTAGATGATGGGTTGATGGGTGCAGCAAACCACCATTGCACATGTATGCCTATATAACAAACCTGCATTTTGCATATGTATCCCAGAAGTTAAAGTATACTTTTTAAAAATAGAGAAGATGTGGAAATAGTTGAGGAGGCCACAATAATATGCACAAGACTGTGAAGGGTGTAGAAGAAAGATGAGAGGGAGATAAAAGCAATGGCAACTAGTCCCCTTTCTGGAGATGGTTGCTCACATCAAGGTAAATGATGGAAAATAACACATAGAGTTTTCTATCTTATAATTTGCTTTTATATCTCAGTGCCCTTTTCCCCTTTCAGAGCACAGATTACTCAAAGGCAGGAAATATGTGTGTGCTTGGAGGGAAAATAAAGGCGGTTTCTAGTGAGCTGGACTAAACTACTCAAAATGTCTTGAGGATGTTGTCTCATATGATGTGACAGTTTTTACAGTAGGTGCCTGTTGCCTGTGAAAATATCTCTAAAGATAATTTCTTAAAAGAGCAATTTTATTTTGCTCATAATTTTGTAGGTCAAGAATTAGGCTTTTCTGTATCCAGAGAAGTCATTTACATGATAGCTCACCTTCTTAAAAGGCAAATTGATACTAACTGTTGTCTGGGAACTCAGCAGGGACTTCAGTCTGGGACCCTCAGTTCTCTGTGTGGCCTTCTCTACGGGATTGCTTAGTCTTCCTCACAGCATGGTGGCTGGTTTTCAAGAGCAATTGTTCTATGAGACAGGTAGTAGAAGCCATCAATTTAACAAGGCCTAGGCATAGAAACAGGTACAGTGTCACTTCTGAAGTTTTCTGTTGGTTATAGCAATTGCAGAACATATACGAAATCAAAAGGGAAAGAACATAAATCACACAGAGTCTTATTGCATTCCTGAAAAAAATATTGCTGTAAGTTAAGAATATTCACAAATAGTGTATGAATTCTGGAGAAATGAGGTAGAGAGAAACAAATATGCACCAAATTTAGTTGACAGAACTTTACTCAATTGTTAAAATCTGTGAATAGCTCAAAAGAGAAGCTTTCTTGGCTCTGAAAAACAAAGGATCACCAACATTTTAAGCAAAAATTCAAAAAAGCTTACTTCAGTTTTCTATTAGTTTGCTCCACACAGTTAGCTCCTGTCCCACTTGATATTTATTTACATTTTAGCTTTCAATGAGTCCTGAAAGTTTTTTCTCTATTCAAATGTCACTGTCTCCAAAGTTATCAGAAACCTGCATTTAAGAGTATCTGTCTAAGTCCAACAGCTGACTATGACCTACCTTCTAAAGAGAACCAAAACAAGACAATTGTCTGTAGGTGATTAAAAAAAAAAAAAATCTTAGGACAGTCACTAACTACTAAAGCCACAATTGGCAAGAAAATTTTGGTTACTTCTGTGCATGCAACAATTTTACATAACAATTGTAATTAGTGATAACATACACTAAGTCATATTAGAATTAGAGGAGTTTCCCATGATTTTGGAACACATTATAATAATATATTTATACAAATAACACCCAAAGAAAGCCTAACACCATTTTATATTTGACAATATTTCCTGCATGGTTTTTATACCAAATAAGCCAAATTTCACCATTGCATTAGTGCATTATTTATGTCAAACCCAATTCTTAATAAAACTTTATAGACAAATGTATCCAATTTTAATGTCTGACCATAAGGTAAGATTTTTATTAACCTCTTAAAACTCTTTATAAATTTTTGTCAAAAGGTAGATCAGTGCTCTAAAAAAAATCTTTTGTGCTTTTATTTTAATGTTCAGTTTACAGAAAAACTGTATAATACCCTTTATCCAGTATGTTCACATGCAGAATTTCTTTTACAAGATTAATTTTTCACAAACCTTCCATGACATGTTCAAGCCTTCAGCTTTATCAAATCTAACTTAAAACAATCCTTTAACCCTTTAATTCAGGCAAACCTGTATAATTTAGACCAAATGTCTAAATCTTGAAGACATTTTTATTTTACCAATATAATTATTTTTATTTCACAAAGATTACTAAAGTTATGTGAACTAACAGGCATTATGCCTTTTACTTTTCTGACAAAATATTTGGTTTAGCTTTTATATTTTAAGCCAATTAATTAACGCTCTTTCATATGAACATTACACACACAACACATATACAGAGACAGAAGATCCATTAGTTGTAATATTTTTCATTTGCTAGTTCTTGATAGGATTACTGGCCTTAGGGTAGAGCCCTTAGAGGAACAGGGTCAGGATAGCATGCAGTTTCTATAGTCCAGCAGGTATAGCTGGAAGGCAAAACAGATCCCCAGAATTTAAGGATCCCATTTTTAAACCAGATCCTGGATTTCCCAAAAATAAACACTCTGGAGCAAGACAGTGCAATGATTTTATTGTGTATTTTGTTGCAAAGCAACCGGCCAATCCACTCATTCTGTGATTATCTCATCCCCTATGGGAGTTTTATCTCTAGTGGAGGGAACCTGGCATTTCCATATTTTCAGGTGGCTAAGAGCATGCTTCTCTGATCTAAACGTGCAAACAGCTGAACATCCTCCCATAACTACAATTAGCTATCCCCAAAAGTATATTTTCTACCATTATTATGCAGCAAAACTCTCTCATAATGCCAGGTAATTTCTGATACCCAAAGAAGTTAGAAACATCAGATAATGGATAGATCCATCTCAAAATCTATGGCAAAACAGAAAAGAGCCATAGATTTTGAGATGGATCTATCCTGGGGTTTCATGAGGAAAACAGAGGTTCTCCCAAAATGGGGTCTGTGGTGCCTCCTTTGTTTTTCCCAAGGAGTCTCAGGTTGGTAAAACTTGAATATCTAATTTTAATTAAGCTGACTTCTAACCATAGTGCTCTTTAAAAAATCCTTTTAAATATCTTATTATTTGACTTTAGCCAGGCCAAATGGCTGATATTTCTGGCTTTTGAACTCTACCAAAAGCAACCTCACAGGTAAAACCAACAAGCCTTAACTAAGGTTATGGCTTACCAGGAGTGTACGAAGTATTTTCAGAGAGGTGGGAAGCAGTTCTTATCAGCTCTTTTCTGCAGGTAGATTGTCCTAAAGAGTCAAGGAGACCGGAAGTGGATATCTCCTTCCTGCAGCTGGTAGTCCCAACATCTGTTCGAGTCTGGCTGGGTCCAGGGTTTTTATGAGCTCACAAGGGAGGAAGTGCATGCTGACTTGTCCATGGGCAGGCATGGGAGGGCCTGGAAGGAGCACAAGTTTCACTCCAGGCCAGAGACTCCACCTGGAACTGGCATGCCAGCCCCCAGGCTTCAGGCTGTCCTTGGCTTGAAGGTGGGTTTTCACCAGGGACTCCCCCGCCCCATTTCCACCCACAAGCCTGTCTGCCTCCTGCCATCATCAACATGTCATCCACAATACCCAAGCTGTTCATGCAGAGGGCCACCTGTAGGTCTGCGCTGAGCCACCCTCAGCCCCTCCTCAGCCTTCCTCCCATGTTTGTCAGCACCCAAAGTCCAGAGCAGACTAAGGCAACAGGGGGCTTGAATGGCAGTGTCATCCTGAGTGCATACACACCCAGCTGGGTTGCAACAGTGGCCAAGCTCGGCCGCAACTTTGCTCTGCCCCATAGCGGGTGCCAATAACTGGGAGAGGACAGGGAATGGGAGCAGGCACTTGGAAGCCTATAGGGGTCAGGGGGTTCCTGGGTCCCTGAGAGCACAGAGATGCCTGGGTCCAGTGTCCTGGCTGGGTGACTGCAGCTCTACCTAGGAGCATGACACTCCCATCCTGCCAATTCAGTAGGGGGCAGGCTCCCACCTACTCCTGGCTGCCCCCCAGCTCTGCAGAGCCCACAGCCCTGGCCTTGTCTCCCCCACTGCATCTGGCAGCCCAACAGTGGCTGCTCCAGATGGGCCACTGCCACTATCACAGTGATCCTATACATGCCTACTCTTGTTACCTACAGCCATCAGCAAAGAGTACAAGGCAGATTAATCCAAAGAAAATGGTTTTTAACGTGCCATAATGTCAAATTCATTCTGAGTCAAGAGGAAGTTTACTGAAAGGGTATTCCAACCCCTCTAAATTTCTTTTTTTTTTTTTTTAGAGAGAGATGGGGTTCTGCCCTTATCACCCAGGCTGGAGTTCAATGGCATGATCTCAGCTCACTGCAAGCACCTTCTCCCAGTTTCAAGCGATTCTCCTGCCTCAACCTCCCAAGTAGCTGGGATTACAGGCACTCACCACCACAGCCAGCTAATTTTTGTATTTTTAGTAGAGACAAGGTTTCATCATGTTGGCCAGTCTGGTCTCGAACTCCTGACCTCAGATGATCCACCTGCCTCGGCCTCCCAAAGTGTTGGGATTACAGGCATGAGCTACCATGCCCAGCCAAAGCCCTCTAAATCTTAGGAAGTACTCTAACCTTCCTAACTTGGACCTCAAACCTAAGTTTGCACAAGTATTCTTGCCTTTTTGTTAAGAGGGTCATTTAACCCACTCTGTCTTAGGAGAGACTCTAATTCCCCTAAACTGGGCCTCTATCCCAATCCCATCCTTTACCTGGATACCCCACCACTTTCCCAAATCCAGCCAATTGGTACTGCAGTCTTTTTCCTTAGGTCGGGGTCTCTTCAGTACAGTCTCTTCTGGATTTACCAGAAAGATGTTACTAGAAAGCAGACCCGATTCAGACCCTAAGAGAGAGTTTTGGATTTCATGCAAGAAAGAATCTGGGGCAAGTTCATTGAGTAAAGTTAAGTTTATTAAGAAAGTAAGGAATAAATGAATGGCTACTCCATTGGCAGAGCAGTGGCTTGAGCTGTTCAACCAAGGATTCTTATTGTTACTCCATTATTATATGCTAAACTCTTCCTAAGGTTTTTTTTTAGGTTTTTTATTTATCAGTATTTTCATTTTGTTCATGCATTTTTTTTAACTTTCTTTGCATCTTTTTTCAGTTCTTCAAACACCTTTAAGACAGCTTGAAATCACTGTCTAGCAGATCTGCCATGAGGTCTTTTTAAAAAACAGTTTCTATTGATTTAGTTTCATTTTTTTCTACCGAATGAGTTACACTTTTCTGGGTTTTTTTAATGTCTCATAATTTTTTTTAATAAACTTGAGATTTGAAGCTAATAACATAGTAACTCTGGAAATCAGATTCTCCTGCTTTCCCAGGGTTTGCTATTTTTGTTATTATTGTTTTTGCATTATAATTGTTGTAGCCTGTCTCTGCCAGCGATGAGCATGAGTATAAACTTAAGGTCCTGGTAGGTCCTTTCTGAGCCTATACCTTTCCCTGAGAATACATGGTCACTTCCTAATTCTTCCCACACATGCAATTGCTTTTTAATGTTTTATTCTTTTGACGTCTTCCTTCTAAAAGTAGAAAAAGAGAAAATGAAGGGAGGAAAAAGAAACCAGCCCTTTAAGTCCACTGAAATTCACATCAACCAAAGGTGGGATGTGTGGGCTTGTAATAATGGAAGTAGGAGCAAAGCAATAGCTTCCCACCTTTTGTCTGCACCTCTGTGATCAGCAATTAGAGCATAGATCCCCAGTATTTGGAAGATAGGGTCCTTTTGTGCCCACCTTGGCATCTGTAATCTGTGTGTAGGTTGCTCCAAGAACACATGCACAGCTGTCTGCTCTGAATCTGGGGTGCAGGATGGGTGTCTGCTACTGTTCTAAGAGCTGAAATTGACTAAAATTAACTGCAATTTACCATCCAAGCCTTTCTCTGGAAGTTTCAAGCCTTTAATAGACTCCAGATTTCCAAAATACTTACATCAGACAGATTCTGCCAGTGCAATTATTGTCTAGGTGGAGAGACAGAGACCAGAGGCTTCCTCTTCTGTCATCTTCTTTACCTTAACTGTTAAAGAAATAGACTTATTACATATAGTTTAAAATATCCAAAATTAAATTTGCTTTTCTATGGCTAACTTACTAATAAAAAGCAATATCTGCTGCACATAATAAGTTCAATATAACATCTGGCTTGGAATTTATATTACTGCATTGTATTAAATTGAATTTGTATCATTTAATAATAGTTTCAGCTTAAAGATTAGCATTTGTATAAGGTTTTCAATTGTAGAGATAATTAAAAGTGTCTTTGTCTTTCAGTATTGTCTTTATCTAGTATTGTGGCCATGATTAAAATATGTCTGCAGAAATTGAGTTGAGCTATAATATCACATGGAAAAGAATTATTAGTTAATTAACAACTTCTAAATCTGTTTCCTTTCAACATTCACATACAGAAGTTTATAATTGCTGTCATTTTCCCACGGATGCACTGTATTTTTTAAAAATCAGTTTCAAAATAAGACACAGATGGCTTTTGTTCCAAAAACCTCTGGTTTCTTTCTCCTTCACTGACCACATAGTCAATAAGTATGAATCACGAAGCGGAGGCTTAACATTTTCTTTAATTAGACTGGGGCAATAATAAATCAAGGATTCATTTCTGGAGATGGCAAACTTCACAGATACAATGCTGTGGGGAGCAGACAGACATCTGTTTCATGGGAATGTTGCTAATGATGATCAGTTACACATTAATACATAATTTGGACTTATTTTTAATGGGTCAGAGCTTATTAGGTTAACCCCCATTTTTTGTTACTGAAGTTCAGGCTGCTTTAATGTGACAAATACATAACTCTCAAGATTTATTCAGGTCAGATGTTTAAGTGTTGCAGTAAATGTTCCATCTCAGCTTTCTGATGGATCTGAAGCAGTGTACAGTCAATTGAACCCCACTCTTGAACACATCCTGAAAATAATGTAAATATAGGATTTTTTCTTTTGAGTAGCTGGTATAAAAATACTTTTGGAAAAACATATTGGATTTATTTAGATTATTCTTCAATAATATTTCTGAAGAATAGAAACTATGACAGAGATAACAAATCCACCAAATTAAGGTGGGGGTCATTATTAAGGTTTCTCTGGAAGAAATTCAAATCAAAATGTCTTTGAGGCTGACTTTAGGTGGTGTAAGAATAAGGACGACTAAGAGCCCTATTGCAAGGGAAGGCAAGGAGAACCATCAAAGAAGACACAGGCATAAGAATTTTCCTATTGAAATGTTGTTGCATATAATTGTGGACTCCCTCTGATGACCACTGCAGTCTTCAACAGAATTAACCTCAACAAAATTCTTTCACAAATTTAGTAGAAACACTCTTGGCATAAATCAGTGAAGAGGCTTAAATCTTGGAACAGAACAGGAGAGAAAACAAAACAGCAGGAGATGGGGGCAAATGACCACAGAAAACTACCCTATAGACTGTGGCAATGAACATGGATTAGGTTCCAAAAGTAAGTGGGATTTATCATAATCTCTGCATGAGAATCCAGTCAGATTTATAAGTAAATGTTTGCCATTTGCTTAAATAAAACAGTAAGGACATGGTGCATCAAATGCATAAATTTTTAGTGGTAGAGAGACAAAGAGGCCTATTATGAGTACGTGTAAGAAAAATTTCCTTAAATAAGGTATTATCTAGTTGAGACCTGAAATATGAAAAGGAAATGCCCATGTGTAGGAAATGTGGAGAGTGATGGTGCATGCCAAAGAAACTAGTTTATATTAGCCAGGAGTGGTGGCTCACACTTGTTATCCCAGCACTTTGGAAGGCGAATGCAGGTGGATCACCTGGGGTCAGGAGTTCGAGACCAGCCTGACCAACATGGTGAAACCGTTTCTCTATGACAAATACAAAAATTAGCCAGGCATAGTGTCAGGCACCTGTAATCCCAGCTACTTGGGAGGCTGAGGCAGGAGAATCACTTAAACACAGGAGGCGGAGGTTGCAGTGAGCCAAGACCATGCCGCTGCACTCCAGCCTGGGTGTCAGAGTGAGACTCCATCTCAAAAAAAAAAAAAAAAATGGCTTATGCAAAGTCTAGGTAGAAAAGAAAATATTCCATATTTAAAGAATGGAAATGACTTCTGATTATCAGATTTATAAAATATAAATATATGAATATGAATATAGAATTGTAGAATATAAAATATAGTATGTTGAAAAATAACAAATATACTAGAGTCAGACCTTGAAAAGCCCCTACTCTGTTCTGTGGAGTTGGGACTTGATCTTGAAGAAAACAGAGAGTTATTAAAGAATTTTCAAAAGGGACTTAATAATATTAGCAGTGTCACATTTACACCCAGATAAATAAGCCCTGGTTCATGGCTTCTTCTAATTATGACTCTCCTCATAGGGCAAGAAGTCCAAGGGGCCAAGGGCACAGGCCTGCTTGGAGCCAGTGTCCACCCTTCTATAGCACTCTCTGTGTATACAGTCCCCCAGTATACCATACCTAGATAATCCCAAACTGCTTCCATGGTCTCTGTGGCCCCTTCCCTGGGTCTGTCCCTTTATGGGTTGATCTCAACTGTGGGCTCACCTATAGGCTGGAATAAAGGGCCCTGAACAACTGTTTTGGGAAGGATGATAATGGACAATAATCGGACATACAGGTTGGAGTGGCTACATATGTGGGCCTGGGGCCCCTAGGAGTAATGAATGGAGCTTGAGGGCAGAGATGCTATGAGTCAGGATTCTCCAGAGAGACAGAACCAATAAGATAGATGATGATTGATTGATTGATTGATTGATGATAGATAGATAGAGACGAGAGGGGGTTATAAGGGGAATAGGCTCTTGTGATTATGAATACTGAGAAGTTCCATGACAGATCATCTGTAAGCGGGAGACTCTGGGGTGCTGGTAGCATGGCTCAATCCAAGAACAAACTCCTCAGAAACAGAGAAGCTGAATGTGTAATTCTCAGTCCAAGGCCACAGGACTGATAATCTTGTGGGGATGGGTGGTACATCCTGGAACCCAAAGAAAGGCCAGAGAGCCTGAAGTTCTGATGTCCAAGGGCAGGGGAAGAAGGGTTTACCAGCTCTGTTTTTCTTTTGTTTGTTTTTGCTTTATCTTGGACTCTAGCTAACTGGATGGTTCCTGCCCAAAATGAGTATAGATCTCCACCCTGACAATCCACTGACTCATACACCAATCTCTTCTAGAAACATTCTCACAGACACATACAGAAATAATGCTTCAGCAGTTCTGCAGATATTGCTTAATCTGGTCAATTTGACGCCTAAAATTATCCGTCACAGAAGCCATGCACTTCCATTTATGCTCTTGCCTGAGCTTCACTGATTTTAAAACTCGGTCTGATAATTGTATGTGTGCTTTAGAAGGATCACTCTGACTATGTTGCAGAGTCTGAAATGGAAGCAAAAAAAGACTAGTAAAAGCATAACATTTAACCATCTGTCGAAATATTATAAGAAAGAGTGGATATGGCCTAATCCAGGGTTGTGACAGTGAAAATGGAGATGATATGATAGAACTTGATGTTTGGTTAATGTGAAGGCTGAGATGGAGAGATAAACTAAAAATGATATCCAGATTTTCAATTCTTACAACTGGGTTGATTACAGCATATTGCATTTCAATAAATACAATCAGAGACAGAATAGTTTACCAGCAGATTACGTTGAATTCAATTTATATGCACTTATAGTTCCTGTGGGAATTAAGATGAAGATGCTCAATAGGGCATGCATTTTATGATAGAAAGAGCTATGTGCTGGAGACATAAATGTAGAACTTATTAGCAAATAGATAGTAACTGAAGTTCCTGGGGCGAATGAGATCATCTGAGGAGTGATAGGTGAAAAGAGAAGTGAGCTGAGGACAGATTTAAAGAGTAAAGCCAGCATTTAAGGGATAAGAATGCGAAAAGGGCTCCACTATTAAGTGCATTACCAAGGAAGTTAATTAAATAGGCTGAATAAAATGAGTCAATAAAATTAAATGCAGTTTGTGCGTTAATATCCAATACTACCTATTAATCCTGGAGGTATAGCCTGAAAATATGTTCAGCAATTTAAAAATAATGTTTAATTATATACAATACATGAGCCAATGTAAGGAACTCGCTTTTTACAAATAATATTCTGTAAAGGGGTATTTTTAGGGATCATAAAAATTTGCCTTATTTATTAATTATAATTGAAACTGAAGATATTGGTTATATGCACTATTATGGAATGTTTACATTTAATTGCATTAAAATTATTTAATTGACATACTCTTCTTTGAGTACCATTATGTCAGAGACCATGTTGAGAACATTTTACATAATCCCATTTAATCCTTATGAAAAACATAAAACAGCTACTGTTTCCACCTTTCATGAAGGAACAAACTAAAGTTTAGAGAAATGGAGTAACTTGGTCAATATCACAGAGCTCACAGATGACAGAGTTAGAGTTGAACTTGGGCTAATTAGTATCAAACATATTAACATTATAAATGCATTTTGGTATCAGAAAAGGAAGTACAAATAAATATACTCTTAGCAGTTGATTTGAATTACAATTTATTGTAATAAATAATTTTAGGACATCTGCATGTTGACTTTCTTATTATGTGTTCACTACTTTAAAAAATGAATCAACTTTAAATTCCTTATTTTTGCTACATGGTAAGTAACTAGAATGGAGTCAATCTTAATTGAAGTATTGAAATATCAGTTTATTTTGAAACAATATCCAATTCTTGACACCTGCACTATTCAAGTTATATAGAAAAACAAATTCGTAACTTGAAAAAATTCAGAAAAACAATTTGAATATGTGAACATTTCTAAAGAAAGAATATTTAAAATTCAGTTTGCTAATTAGATCATAGCTAACACATAATCATAAATAATTTTTTTAAGAGTCAGAGTCTCACTCTGTTGCCTGGAATGGTGCAATGGCATGATCACAGCTCCCCATAGCTTTGAACTCCTGAGCTCAAATGAAATTACCAACTCAAGTTCCCCAGTTCTTGGGACTATAGGCATGTACCACCGTGCCTTGCTAATTGTTTTATTTTTTTGTAGAGACAGGGTCTCACTGTGTTGTCCAGATAGGCCTGTAATTCCTGGTCTCAAGGGATTGTCTCACATCAGCCTCCTGAGTAGCTGGAATTATAGTCATCAGCCATTGTGCCTGGCTACTAATTTTAAACATCATAGACAGATTATTTTTAGGTAAAGTGATATAAGTAAAGTAAAATATATCAAGTAAAATACCTTATCTATTGATTACTACCATGCAAAGTGACACTGCTAAGGACTTGAAATATTCTAAGTTCATCCTCTTAAAATTATATGTATACTATTTATTTGTTTAACAGGATTTTTTCTTTTAGCATAAAAGTAAATTTTAGCATCATTCCTATTCAAATCATTAAAAATTCCTAGTGAGGCATAGCTAATGAAATATGGCATTATTCTTAATTACTATAATAACCTGTATTTCATATGCTATATTAAAGATAAAGATGAACTGTCCAAATGAGTTTGAGTTAGTTACATTATGAGGTTAGCATGTCATAAAGTTAGGTGTCAATACTGAGGAATGTAAGGTGGATAGACAATCTCAATAAATAAAGACCTTTCGAGAGTAAACCAATAGAAACTTAGGCAAGAAATAAAATACGCAATAGCGGAAAGAGGAAAATATTTACTTTCAGAAAATCAATTCAAAGAGATGCTCCATCTTTTTATAAATGCACATAAAACAACCAATTAAGATTGATATAGGATGGTGACGGTTCCGCGATGTTGACAAGGCCGCGTTGGGCGGTTCAGACTCAGGGTGATGGCAGGAGAGCTGGCTGACAAAAAAGACCGGGATGCATCACCTTCCAAGGAGGAAAGGAAGGGATCACGGACACCTGACAGAGAGCGGGATAGAGACCGGGACCGGAAGACTTCCCCATCTAAAGGTAGGAAGCGGCATCGTTCGAGGGATAGACGTCGAGGAGGCAGCCGTTCTCATTCTCGTTCCCGTTCCAAATCTACAGAAAGAGAACGACGGCACAAAGAACAAGAACGAGATAAGGAGCGGGATCGGAATAAAAAGGACTGAGATCGAGACAAGGATGGGCAGAGACGGGACAAGGACCGTAAACGATCCAGCTTATCTCCTGGCCGAGGAAAGGACTTTAAATCTCGGAAGGACAGAGAGTCTAAGAAGGATGAAGAGGATGAACGTGGTGATAAGAAGCCTAAGGCCCAGCCATTATCCCTGGAGGAACTTCTGGCCAAGAAAAAGGCTGAGGAAGAAGCTGAGGCTAAGCCCAAGTTTCTCTCCAAAGCAGAACGAGAGGCTGAGGCTCTAAAGCAATGGCAGCAGGAGGTGGAAGAGCGGCAGAAGATGCTTGAAGAAGAGAGGAAGAAAAGGAAACAGTTCCAAGGCTTGGGCAGGAAGATGTTGGAAGATCCTCAGGAACGGGAACATCGGGAACGCAGGGAGAGGATGGAGCGGGAGACCAATGGAAATGAGGATGAGGAAGGGCGGCAGAAGATCCGGGAAGAGAAGGATAAGAGCAAGGAACTGCATGCCATTAAGGAGCGTTACCTGGGTGGCATCAAAAAGCGGCGCCGAACGAGACATCTCAATGACCGAAAGTTTGTTTTTGAATGGGATGCATCTGAAGACACATCCATCGACTACAATCCCCTGTACAAAGAATGGCACCAGGTGCAGTTACTGGGGCGAGGCTTCATTGCAGGCATTGACCTCAAGCAGCAGAAACGAGAGCAGTCACGTTTCTATGGAGATCTAGTGGAGAAGAGACGAACCCTGGAAGAAAAGGAGCAGGAAGAGGCAAGACTCTGAAAACTTCGTAAGAAGGAAGCCAAGCAGCCCTGGGATGGTTGTCATTGGTCTCAGAAAAAGTTAGATGAGATGACGAACAGGGACTGGCGGATCTTCCGTGAGGACTACAGCACCACCACCAAAGGCAGCAAGATCCCCAATCCCATCCGATCTTGGAAAGATTCTTCTCTTCCCCCCCACATTTTGGATGTCATTGATAAGTGTGGCTATAAGGAACCCACACCTATCCAGCATCAGGCAATTCCCATTGGGCTACAGAATCGTGACATCATTGGTGTGGCTGAGACTGGCAGCGGCAAGTCAGCAGCCTTCCTCATCCCACTGCTGGTCTGGATCACCACACTTCCCAAAATTGACAGGATCGAAGAGTCAGACCAAGGCTCTTATGCCATCATCCTGGCTCCTACCCGTGAGTTGGCTCAACAGATTGAGGAAGAGACCATTAAGTTTGGGAAGCCACTAGGCATCCGCACTGTGGCTGTCATTGGTGGCATCTCCACAGAAGACCAGGGCTTCAGGCTGCACATGGGTTGTGAGATTGTGATCGCTACCCCTGGGCGTTTGATTGATGTGCTGGAGAACCACTACCTGTTGCTAAGCCGCTGTACCTATGTGGTTCTGGATGAGGCAGATAGGATGATTGACATGGGCTTTGAGCCAGATGTCCAGAAGATCCTGGTGCACATGCCTGTCAGCAACCAGAAACCAGACATGGATGAGGCTGAAGATCCTGAGAAGATGCTGGCCAGCTTTGAGTCAGGAAAACATAAGTACCGCCAAACAGTAATGTTCACGGCTACCATGCCCCCAACGGTGGAGCATCTGGCCAGGAGCTATCTTCGACAACCTGCTGTGGTGTACATTGGTTCCGCAGGCAAGCCCCATGAGCGTGTGGAACAGAAGGTCTTCCTCATGTCAGAGTCAGAAAAGAGGAAAAAGCTGCTGGCAATCTTGGAGCAAGGCTTTGACCCACCCATCATTATTTTTGTCAACCAGAAGAAGGGCTACGATGTGTTGGCCAAATCCCTGGAGAAGATGGGGTACAATGCTTGCACACTGCATGGTGGAAAAGGCCAGGAGCAGCGAGAATTTGCATTGTCCAACCTCAAGGCTGGGGCCAAGGATATTTTGGTGGCTACAGATGTGGCTGGTCATGGTATTGACATCCAAGATGTGTCTATGGTTGTCAACTATGATATGGCCAAAAATATTGAAGATTACAACCACCGCATTGGCCGCATGGGAGGAGCAGGCAAGAGTGGGGTGGCCATCACCTTCCTCACAAAAGAGGACTCTGCTGTGTTCTACAAGTTGAAGCAAGCCATCCTGGAAAGCCCAGTGTCTTCCTGTCCCCCCGAGCTAGCCAACCATCCAGATGCCCAGCATAAGCCAGGCACCATCCTCACCAAGAAGCGCCGTGAAGAGACCATATTTGCCTGACACAGCACTCTTCCCGTGGGCTGAGGGCAACTCCAAAGCTGCCTCTTGCCTCTTCAGAACCCTCACATCCCTCTTCCCAGGTCCTCACTCTTGGGTTTTGGGGGCTTACGAAAACAATCAGACTTCCTAGCCCAGAACCTCAGGTCAGGAGGCCTACGTGTGGGGCTGCGAAAGGAGAGGATGATGCTGTCGGAGGTGGGGAGAGCAAATTACTGCAGCTTTTTGGCCCACCTCTGCCCTTCTTTGCTTTGGGATTGCAGTGGGCCATCACCTCATAACAGGATATGGGGGCAGCCAGCCGGCATTGCTCCCCAGACTGAACGGAATCCTGGCTGCCTGAGCGACCTCCTTTGGCACAGACTTGACTGTATAACAATATAAACTGTGGCAGCATTGTTGCCCTAGATGCCCCAGGAGACCTGGCACCATGAGGATTATGGACAGTGGAATCTTGCTGTCATCTGGACAGCTGTTTTCCCATTTGGATTGTAAAGCAAGTCAAGAGCCTTTAGACATGTGCACAGCCATGCACCAAGGGGTGCTCTGTGCTCTGGGCATCCCTCCCCCAGGGTATTTTCTAAGTAGATGGGGGACAGGGTGAACTGGCTGTGTCCAGCTTTGTCACTGAGTGAAATCTCTGTTTTCTATTCTCTGAGAAGATAAGTTTGTATGTTCTGAGAATAAATACATGAATATTAAAAAAAATTGATATATATGCATACATATTAGAAAAAGAGAAAAAAAGATAGCAAAAGAGGGTGAAAGACATTTTAGAGAGGTATACAAACAGGTAAAACTATCAAAAATGATAGTTTTATATATATACTTATAAATAAGTATTGATTTTAATAAACATTTTTAACTTTTTCTGACTATGGTCTATTTTTCAATAACCATTATCATCAATAATGAAATTTTATTGAGTCATGATTTCCCAAAATAGAAATACTTTATCCAAGTATTTTAGATACTCCTAGACACTGTATCAATTTTTACACACTGAGTTTCCTATTTGTAAGTTGCTCTAAATATATATTGAGCTTATTTCCCTACTTTTAGATTCATCATATCATTAGTGACTTAATTTCTTTTATATAGTTTAATATTTTAAGATTCACTAAGATATAGAAAGGAGAGAAAAGACATAGTATCATTAGTATTGTTAAGTTGTCAACAGACTAAAAGAAAAAGGTGCATGTTTCTCTACTTCAAATTACATGATCTTATGAAAACTCTATACTCACACCTACCTATTCATTGAACTTTTAATGGGTTAGTTGCTAAATCACACCTCAGAATGTTTCTCTCATTTAATTATTCATTCAAAATACTTGAGAACATCTCCTATGTATCAGACACTATATTTTTTTGTGCTCAGGGTACAGAAATAAACAACATAGCCCTTAATCACATTGAACCCACAGTCTACAGGGAAAAAAGTAAAAAACAGTGATTATAATGTGGTTTGTTAACCATCTCATAAATGTATGCCCAGGTGCTGTGAAAGCAAAGGAAAGATCTGACTTACGAATTAGCCTATCATACCTGGGAAATTTTCTCTGAAGAGGTTGATTACTTTTGAGGTGAGTCCCGAAGTCCATGAAGAAGATTCTTCAGCAGGGAAGAGGGGTCAGAATGTTCCCTTAAGTAAACATAGAAGGCAGAAGGATGAAGCATTAAGTTAAAAAACTGAATATCAATTAGAGTGGCTTAAGTAGAGATTGCATATGGAACAGTAGAAAAGGGAGCAAGAAAAAGAGTCAGGAGATTTGGCTTGTTCAGTAAAGACATTTGACAATTATCCCAAAATCTAGAAACCACAGAAAAATTTTAAGGAAATCTGTATATTTATCTAACTGGAATCTTGACATGAATAATCTCAAAGTATGTGCTTTGACAAGAGATTCAGGCGTCAGATAAGGACACAAATGAATATGCTCTTACAATAACCAAAATGAGAAATGAGAAAGTAAGGTAGTTGTCGTGGGTAAAAGATTGCATGTGAAGAGGTGATTAAGAGGACCCTGACTGACATAGATAGACATAAGCATTCATTGATGATGAGGTTACAGGTGTAAAATAAAGGTAGAACATGTCTTCGGAATAGTATGTGATGGACTGTGCCTTTGAAATGTCAAGATGTTAGTGACCAACAAATCAAAGTAGGACACTCAGACCTGAATCTCAAGAGAAAGGTAGAGACAGATGTCTCAGAAAAGCAACATTATGTAAGTGATAGCATTTGGCTGAAGTCATGCAAGGAGACCAGGAAGAGTGAGAACAGATGCAAGGACAGTCTCATATTATTTTACTCAGAGAAGGAAACTTTAATCTATGAAAATTAAATTTTAGATTTTTAGAAGATATAAATTTATTTATTTTATAAATATAAAGAACTCAGATCTACACATTAAGCTGTGTGTGTGTGTATGTATTTGAGACAGAGTCTCACTCTGTCACCCAGGCTGGAGTGCAGTGGCACAATGTCAGCTTACTGCAACCTCTGCTTCCTGGGTTCAAGTGATTCTCCTGAATTAGCCTTCCAAGTAGATGAGACCACAGGTGCACACCACCATGCCCAGCTAATTTTTTTTTAATTGTATTTTTAGTAGAGATGAGATTTCACCATGTTGGCCAGGCTAGTCTCAAACTGACCTCAGGTGATCGGCCCATTTCAGCCTCTCAAAGTGCTGGGATTATAGACATGAGCCACTGCCCCTGGCTGTAATATCTTTCAATCTAATCTTCACATCGTGTTCAGTGCCAGGTTCATCTTGAAGCAAATGAAATTTACTTGCATAGATTCCTTCCAAGGTCCAGAAAAGGGCCATCAATGTGTTTATGACCAATGTGTTGACTTTTTAAAAGTTTGCAAAAGATATTTTAGCTGCAATGGGTTAAGAACACTGTCTTTTTTGCTATTCAACTCCTCTTGTTAGATGGCACAGCATATTTGGGAACAGTTGAGGATATAGCTAAGGAGAAGTTGAAGGTACATTTAGTTTGAGTTTAGTGGGAAATATTGTTGAGATTCAGTCACTTCTGTGCATAACTAGATGACTGCTACCTGTTTCAATATAGGAATGACTTCTAGAAATACTCTTCCACCTACTGACTTAAAGTGCTGTAGGAATGAAATCCCATTATGATATGAGCAGGTTCTATGACATCCCAATCTAGAAGTTGGGGAATAGAATCCATTTGCAATATCTTAGGAACCAGAATGTGTGTAAAATTCCCCTAAATCGTATGCATGTATTTTAAAATGCCCTTAAAGGCTTTCCCAATTTTGGAACACAATTCTAGAAATTGCACGATATTTTCAATAATAAGTTAGAATACTAAAAGGGATGCTAACAAGTCATAAAAAATGTTTTTATATTTTAATGTTTTTATATTTTGATTAAATATTCTAGAGAAAAGCTTTTTTTTTCCTTTTGTTTTATAGAAAGATACAAGAAAACCTTGTAGTATGAAGAGGTGATCAAAGAGCATGCAGCCAAATATGGGGCAGGGGTTGGGACTGTTATAAACAGGCACTGTAATTCAAAAAATATCATGCAGATTTTCTGGATTTCTGTAATATTAGTGGTTTCCACTAACATTTTAAAATGCACTGTTAGTTTAAATTTATTTTCTCCTTTTAGATCAATGCTCACTTGTGTACTTAATTATGAATTTATAATTTTACATTAGTTTGTTAACAAAAAACTTAAATTGTATAAATTCTATCTCAATAAAGCCTAGTTTTTCCCTGATAATGCTCTTGTCACTGCCATAGAGAAAGGAAAATGGTTTGAAAATATTTCTTCTATATGCACTACACTATGGTTGAAAAAAATAGAGAAAGAATTACTGAATACTATTTATATTCATTAAAATTATATCTAGATGCTTGACTAATAGTTGAGCTTTTTAAATGATATTTAGTCCACCACTTAAAACATCATTGTCACACAACAAATTTACATCAATTTTGGATTGTTATAATCTATACATCATTGACTTAAAGGCATGTAGGTTTATTTTACACTTTTGAAATTATTTTCTGCTCTGGCAAAGTACATAGTTTAATATTACAGTGTATATTCCCTTTATTGCTTAAACAGAGAGAATATGTAAACATTGAATTTAAAGTTCTTGAAAAAAATATTATGTATTTAAAAAATTGTCCATGTATAATGACAGCTCCAAAAAAATTTTAGTTTTTGTTTTATTCCACCAGAATATCACAATGACCTACAACATTACAGCTAGACCCACTCTTAGGTATCTTTGGAGCACAAAAGGGTAAGAAAAATCCATAAAAATCACTGTTCTAATAAGCATAATTCCTTTAGGTACTGATATTTATAGGTGAATAAGAGAAAAAAAAATTTCTAAAATGTCAATGGTGCAGTTTGTGCTAACCTGAAGCATTGCAAAATTGCAAAATACCCACAGGCAGACAACAGGAGAAGTTTTACATTCATAGTAGAATGGGAGGGAGGGATTTCTAAAAGCCAACCACTTGTATAAAATTTCTCCATATATGGAATGAATTAGACATATACACATTTTTCTTTTGAAGTCATTTACAGCCTCATTTATCAGGATCAACATTTTAAACTCTATATTTATAACTTTTAAATTTTTCTTATCTCTAATATGGGAATTTATAGTCCTTAAAGTAGGGAATAAGTAAAATTTCCATATTATTTAAATCTAGGAACGCATGCCAGATTACTTTCACAGAAATGTTTCCAGTATCTAACCTAAGTATGTATGTTTAGCTCTTCATAAAAAATACAGGAGAAATTTCACTGAAATTTCTTCAGTGTGAACATGTGTATAACGTGCAACTGATATCATTTCACACTACCTCTATCTTTCTTAAGTTCTCCCTCTTTATTCTTCTCCAACATTTCATTAAAATAGCCATTTGGACTCATATAAAAATGAACATATCCAATGACACAGAGAAATATGAGTAACGGTTGATCATATCCAGTATAGAGGCAGAAAAGTGTGATATCTTTTCTCACATATCATATGTATCAAAGTCCACACATCTATAACAAAAGACAGGTTAGCAAGAGAAAAGCATAAAAAATTTATTTAATCAAAGTTTTACATGGCACAGTAGCCTTCAGAAATGAAAACTCAAAGATTCAGCAAAAACTGAATAATTTTTCAATTATTTTTCATAATAATTTTATGCTTAAGTGAGATGAAGAATGGACAGCTGTGGTGAAATGTGAGTGTACAAAAGGGTATTGTATCAGTCCATTTTCACACTGCTGATAGATATACCTGAGACTGAGCAGTTTACAAGGGAAAGATGTTTAATGGAGAACCTACAATACCACACGGCTGGGAAAGTCTCATAATCATAGCAGAAGGTGAAAGGCACATCTCACGTGGCAGCAGACAAGAGAAGGAGGCTTGTGCAGGAAAAGTCCCCCTTAAAAAAACTATCAGGTCTCATGAGAGTTACCATCATGAGAACAGCTTAGGAAAGACCTGTCCCCCATAATTCAATTACCTCCTATCAGGCCCCTCCCACAACACATGAGAATACAAGATGAGATTTGGGTGGGGACACAGCCACACCATATCATTCTGCCCTGGCTCCTCCCAAATCTTATATGCTCACATTTCAAAATCAATCGTGCCTTCCCAACAGTCCCCCAAAATCTTATTTCAGCATTCAAAACTTCACAGTCCAAAGTCTCATCTGAGACAAGACAAATGCCTTCCACCTTAGAGCCTGAAAAATCAAAAGCAAATTAGTTACTTCCTAGATACAATGGGGGTACAGGCATTGAATAAATATAGCCATTTTAAATGGAAGACATTGGCCAAAACACAGGGGTTAAAGGCCTCATGCAAGTCTGAAATCCAGCAGGGCAGTCAAATTTCAAAGCTCCAAAATAATCTCCTTTGACCCCCTGTCTCACATCCAGGTCACGCTGATGCAAGAGGTGGGTTGCCATGGTCTCAGGCAGCTCCACCCCTGTGGCTTTGCAGGGTACACTCTCCTTCCCAGCTGCTTTCACAGACTG
This sequence comes from Sapajus apella, assembly GCF_009761245.1. Lineage (NCBI taxonomy): Eukaryota > Metazoa > Chordata > Mammalia > Primates > Cebidae > Sapajus > Sapajus apella. Next base: position 8,452,658 of record NW_022436949.1, on the reverse strand, counting down.
GCATTGAGTGTCTATGGCTTTTCCAGTTGTACTGTACAAGCTGTTGGTGGATCTACCATTGTGGGATCTGGAGAATGGTGGCTCTGTTCTCACAGCTCCACTAGGCAGTGCCTCAGCTGGGACCCTGTGGGGGGGATCCGATCCCACATTTCCCTCTGCACTGACCTAGCAGAGGTTCTCCACAAGATCCCCACCCCTGCTGCAAACTTCTGCCTGGAAATCCAGCAGTTTTCACAGATCCTCTAAAATCTAGGCAGAGGTTCCTAAACCTCAGTTCTTGACTTTTGTGTACCCACAGGCTCAATACCATGTGGAAATTGTCAAGGTTTGAAGCTTGCACCCTCTGAAGTCATGACCTGAGCTTTACATTGACCCCTTTCAACCATGGCTGGAGTAGCTGTGACACAGGGCACCATGTCCCTAAGCTACACACACCGTGGGGACCCTGGGCCTGGCCCACAAAACCATTTTCTCCTGGGCCTCCAGGCCAGTGATGAGAGGGGCTGCCATGACGACCTCTGACATGGCCTGGAGACATTTTCCCTATTTTCTTGGTGATTAACATTTCGCTCCTTGTTACTTATGCAAATTTCTGCAGCTGGCTTAAATTTCTCCTCAGGGAATGGGTTTTTATTTTCTATCACATTGTCAGCCTGCAAATTTTCCAAGCTTTTATGGTCTGCTTCTCTTATAAAACCAAATGCTTTAACAGCGCCTAAGTAACTTCTGGAATGCTTTGCTGCTTAGAAATTTCTTCCACCAGATAGCCTAAATCATCTCTCTCAAGTTCAAAGTTACGCTAATCTCTAGGACTGGGGCAAAATGCTGCTAGTCTCTTTGCTAAAACTTAACAAGAGTGAACTTTGCTCCAATTCCCAACAAGTTCTTCATCCCCATGGGGACCACCTCAGCCTGGACCTTATTGTCCATATTGTGATCAGGCTTTTGGTCTAAGCCATTCGACAAGTCTCTAGGATGTTCCGAACTTTCCCACATCTTCCTGTCTTCTTCTGAGCCCTCTAAACTGTTCCAACTTCTGCCTGTTACCCAGTTCCAAAGTTGCTTTCACATTTTCAAGTATCTTTTCAGCAGTACCTGACTCTAGTGGTACCACTGTACAGAATTAGTTCATTTTCATGCTGCTGATAAAGATATAGGGGTCTGGGCGGTGGCTTACACCTGTAATCCCAGTACTTTGGTAAGCCAAGGCAGGAGAATCACCTGAGGTCAGGAGTTCAAGACCAGCCTGGCCAACATGGTGAAACCATGTCTCTACTAAAAATACAAAAATTACCCAGGCATGCTGGCAGGTGCCTGTAATCCCAGCTGATTGGCAGGCTGAGGCAGGAGAATTGCTTGAACTCAGAAGGCAGAGTTTGCAGTAAGGTGAGATCACACCACTGCACTCCAGCCTGGGTGACAGAACAAAACGCCATCTAAAAAATTTAAAAAAAAAAACAAAAAAACAAAAGATATGCCTGAGATTCGGCGGTTTAAAAAAGAAAGAGGTTTAATGGCAAACTCACACTTCCACATGGCTGGGGAAGCCTCACAATCATGGGGGGAAGGTGAAAGACACATCTCACATGGTGGCAGACAAAAGAAGGCGGTGTGTACAGGAAAACTTCCCCTTATAATAACCATCAAATCTCCTGAGACTTACTCACTATCATGAGAACAGCACAGAAAAGACCTGCCCCCATGATTCAATTACCTCCCCCTGGGTATCTCCTATGTGGTAATTCAGGATGAGACTTGGGTGAGGATACAGACAAACCATATCAGGTATGATCTAACAGTAACAGGCTGAAGGGGAAGCCCAGCAAGGCCTGTCTGTTCAGATTCCTCTTTCTTTTTTAAGCTGCCCAGTCTCCGGTATATCTTTTCGGGTTTTGTTTGTTTGTTTGTTTTTAAGATGAAGTCTTGTTCTGTCACTCAGGCTGGAGTGCAATGGTTTAATCTCACCTTACTGCAACCTCTGCCTTCTAGTTTCAAGTGATTCTTCTGCCTCAGCCTGCCAATCAGCTGGGACTACAGGTGCCTGCATCTTGAGGAAGAAGAATTCTAGTTTCTATGACTTACACTGGGAAAGAAAGAGGGATGGAAAACAGGGGGATGGAAAAAGCCAAGACTGCTTCTGAGATGGTCCCAATCTCTTTTACTTCAAAGTATTCAGCATGCCAAAGTGTCATACTTTGGAGTATCATGTTCTGAGCCCCAACACCAGAATCTGGGAGGAGTTTATACAAACTCTAATACCAGTGAATTGGATTTTTAAAAAATCAAACTAGTGTCATGATCTTTTTTACATCACTACTCTTACTCTACATGTCTTATGTAGAAGATTAAATTATTGTTTCCTTAAATATTTAGCTTTATTGTTTATAAATAAACATGTAACACCTTGCCATGCTTCATACCTATTCTAACTTAATAATAAAAGAAAAATGAATGTCAGCCTACGTGTGGCTTCTCAGTTTGCCAGTAAATGTTGTTTAAGTTTTGCAACTAAATACAAGTATTAATTCTTGGACTACAAAAAAAAAAAAAGTCCAGTTTCTAATCTAAGGCATTGTTTAATTGATCATGGTAAAGCTACTATTTAAGTTCTTACATTTGTTAAGTTAAATCTTGAAATGAAACTCTCATTTCTCTTACAGATCAAATAGAATTATTTTTGACTGGATAATTAATTATAGTCATTGTGCTTATAGTAAATAAGAAACTGCCTGAAGCTTTAGCTAATATTCTCCCCTAAATCTATTGATTAGTAATTTACTTGTCTTGGCTACCAACAATTAAATTTCAATCATTCTACAGTTGGCTTAAAGCTATCCTTGCTAATAAAGTATATATGGACTATTTGGCTTGGTAGAGTTTTAAAAAGTTTTAGAGTATTCTTTATAAAGATATAGAAGAAAATAATAGAAAGGAAAAAAAGAAACTTCAGAGGCCTCATCTTGATTTTTGTAGCAAGAAAATAACTCAGGATTTCACAAAAGATGAACTAAATTGGCATCTGGCCATTTGAATACACCTCTGTATTAGCCTGACCCTATCTGTACACATTGATTGGAACGTTTTGCTGTGTTTGTTACAAATGGTTCACAATAAATGACCCTGCAGTGCAACCATCATTACGAGACAAATTTAACTAGTGCTTATAGGTCTTTTGTTGTTGAAAGAAAAGAAAGAGATTATCTAGAGCTAATGAGGTGGCTATGACATTCAGCAGATGAAGAAAACAGGCAGAAAAAAAGAAAGATAGAAAAAAAAGAGAAAAAAGAAATACAAGGGAATTGTCAAATCTTCTTTCTCCCCCATGAGTTAAGATTGACTTAGGTTCAGGAAATAATTTCTCTGATCACTGCTGTGGAAAATGTAACAATCAAATATATTGATTTGTATAAATATCAGAGATTTACATCACAACTAATCAAGCAACTAAAAAAGTAAATCAAGCTGGAAACAATTAAAAGTGTCAGGACACGCATATTTTCATTAACAGTGAACAATTTAAAATGTCAGAACATGTATATTTTCACTCAGGCTAAAAAAGCATTCAAAAACAAGCCAATGAAAGTATCCTTAGATAAAGTGAATATTTGACTGTGTAGAAATTCTCAAAATTATACATGTGCTTTGTTGCAAAAATACTGGCCTCAATAATTATAGTGAGTGTTCCCAGAGTTGACTTGTCCCCACTCTAATTTCTAAAGAAAAAAAAAAGAGTGTCATGACAAGAACAAGTTGAGGAGTACAGATGTTACTGAACCAACCACCCATACTGTAAATTAAATGTCATGTTTAGTTTGGATTTTCATGGAGGGGAATTTTGTAGTTACAAGGAAAATTGGCTTTGTTTTGTTGGTTTTACATGTCATTGTACTCATAAGAGACTATGTCCTTCTCTAAATCATAGACTTTAGCAATCAAAATACTTTTCAAAATATCTGAGTCTACATACGCTGACTTGAGCACATCAGGAGAATGGGCTCAAAAAATATTAAAAGTAAATAGGGACATAAATTGTATGGATCCGTAATTGTATGGATCATCACCTGACAGTGACCTGACAGTCCTGGTGTGTGTATGTGTTGAGGGCTGAGCCCTTTCCTGCCCTGCTCATGTCTGACTAGCTACCTACTGTAACACTAGAAGCCTATTGATGACCAAAAGCCTCACCAATAACATAATCAATTGATTAACACATAGTTGTATATTATCTGTATCATATACTGTACTCATAAAAATTAAGCTAGAAAAGGAAATAATATTTAAAAAATCAGGAGGAAAATATATTTACTATTCATTAAGTGAAAGTAGATGATTACAAAGTTCTTCTTCCTAGTTGTCTTCATGTTAAGTAGGCTGAGAAGGAGGAAAAAGAATAGGAATTGGTCTTGTCTCAGAGGTGGCAGAGGAAAATCCACGTGTAAGAGGACTTTCACAGTTCAAATCGTGTTTCAAAAGGTCAAATGTAGTTCAATTGATATTTGGTATAATTATCACATACTTCTAAAATAAGTGTTGATTAAAATAAATTTACTTTTATAAAATATATGCCGTATCTTTAAAAACATGTTTTTTACTTCACTCCAAACAGTAAGAATTGAGATATTGAATCATAGTTTCTCATTAGTTCTCTTGTCTGAGATATGTCTCTATATCTATCTGTATTCATCTGTATTTATATCTAATCTATCTATCCATATATATGTATCTTAAATATCATATAAATTTGAATCAGGTACTCATTCACATTATGCTTACTTAATACTCACGTCAGTTTCACATCAAATTTAACCTAAGAATGTTCAATTTAAGATATATTAACCTGGCTTCTGAGTAGATTTTTGTTAAACAATAAACTTAAAAAAACATTTTAACTTCTGTAGAGATAGCAGCAGAAGTAGAAATGAAGGTGCGATTAACAGGTATTTGTCAGAGGTTAACTATCAGAAATTCTCTTCAAATCCAGAGTGATCTGGCATATTATAGAAAGTGCCTGATTTTCCAGTTGGACTGTTTTTTAAGGCTTTATCAAAAAAAAGCTTTAAATAAATTCAACTAATTTTTACCTTTTGTATATCAGTATATAGGAAACTCAAAGCTTTAATCCAACAATGTTCCTTCAACAGAACATTTATTTTTAGAGCAATATTATTTAGGTTTACATAGAAATTTGGCAGAAAGCACAGAGTCTCTATATGTATCTACTCCCATTGCTCCAACAAACACACACAGTTACCCCTAGTAGTAACATTTTGAATCAATGTGGTATATAATTAATGACCCAATATTAATGTTATTAAATAATGTTCATAATTTATACTAGAGTCTCTCTTTGTGTTATACCCCACAGATAATTTTGATTATTAAATAACACCTTTTACTATTTAAAATCTACTTATAAGTAATTGGCCATGAAGTTAAAAACCAGCAGAAAGTTCAAATAATCAGTGGTAATATTTTATATACTCACATAACATCCTCCATTTTTTCTCATACTTGGATTCTAAACTGGATATAGAAGAGGATAGGGCAGATCTCTTCATATCTGAAATCAAGTCTTAGGTTTCTAAATGGAAACCAAATCTCTTAGGACTATCATTTTTTTCTTCACTATTTTCTCTGGTGCTCACAACCATTTTGATTTTTGTTAATAAGCAGAAAAATGAAAGGAGTGGCACAATTTAACAGCCACAAATACATAGATTTAAGGCTCAAGATAAAAAAAATATACATTCCAATTATCAGGATTACCTAAAGATGAATGTTTTATCTTTGAACATGATCACTTTTCAAGAGGTTTCAAGTAAGTGCTCAACTAAACCATGGATCCATTATCATTGCATCAGTTAGTCTATATTGGATAATATTTATAAATAATTTCATGTTTGGAATTATTATATAAAAATAGCCTCAAGGCAATGAAAATAATGTCTTATGATATCTTTGTTATTCATCTTCTTCCTTAAAGAAACAAATAGATTATCTATTCAGACTGTTAATAATAAACCCAAGTGAAAGTCAATAAAAAATTTAGTGCTGTCATTACTCCACAATTAAACAAAGTCAACAATTAGAAATCTACTTGTCCAAATAGATCATCAAAATAACTTTCATGACTGTATTTTCAGTTGATTTCGTAGCTCTCTTGGGTGTCAACGTGCATGTGTTGTGGGCATGTGTGTATTGAGTGCATGTGAATATTGCTTAAATGTATGGAGTGTATGCATGAGTGTATCATGTGTGTATACATGAGTGTATTTTAGGGAACTGTTTGGTGTTTGATGTAGTTAATATTAATTTAAATTGTAATAATTTAGTTAAAATTATAGTTTATTTTCAGAAATAAGATTTAAGGAAGAAGTAGCAATTAACTTCAACTTTTAATAATAATTTAGATCTAACGCTGTAATAAAGTAATAAACAGCATCATCAAGGAGACCTGCAATACTTTTTAAAAGTCAGACTTAAAACTAAAAGCGGGTCTGTGATTTGCACCTGTGACTATAAAAGAACTAAAACATCTCACAGTAATAACTGAAATTACCCTGTGCCACTGGAAGCACTTGATGTTTTCTCTGTATAATAAACACCAAGCATGCCCCTATCCATACATTCTTAATGACTGGCAACCGGTTCCAGCTTCTAAATTGAAATAATAGCAACCACACCTTTCTTCACACTCAAATGCAAAATAACACGCAGACCACACAGCTGGCATCAATTAACTCTGATTAAAAGTATTATCATTGATTTGGCATTGGAGGTTTTAATTCCCATCCCTTTAGTTCAACAGTGTCACTCAGCCAACTTCATTTACATGAACTGAACAGTAGCATAGAAAAGATTAAGCAAAAAATAATCTAATAAAATACAATTTTTTAAATACTAAAACTTCAACCCCTTCCCTTTATTTTTCTATCTCAGTTCTATCTGGAATGTAGCCAAATATAAACCATTTAAAATGTTAAAAATGTTTTGAGACATTTTTCAATAAACAGCTTATTTAAATTGACTAGATCCAAAACAACTACACCACGTCCATGAACAAACCATGAATCGTGCTTATGCAATAGCAAGATAATCAGAAGCAAGTGGAAAATGGTCTCAAAATATAGAACAGCACAATTTCACTCTGTGGCCTAATTTAACATGAACAGGCCAAATAGTTTGCCAAAGGCCCTTGTTTTCAAAGAGTACTGTAAAAATGTACACACCTGCTTGGAGCTAACTGTAGCATTAACTACCTCAATTGCAAAATGGTAATAAGCACGTACACATACTAGGAAAGATTTGAGCCATCAGCTAATGCACATTTTTCTGGGCATTATTTAATGGCACACAGTTATAGTCTTAATCCAAATATTCTTTGCAGAGGAGCAGCTATAGTGTAAAATAAAACTTTTAGAGATTTGTTTAAATAGATCTTTTCTGTTTAACAGTTCTTTTCTTAAATAAAAAGATTTTGCTCTTTTGTAATCTTTATCAAAATTTTGTTATACATATATAATTGTACATATACATATACATTCATTTATTTATAATCACACATACACACACTGAGGAGACAGAGGAATAGAAAAAAAAATCACCTACATCAGAACTCTGATCTACCTATAACTTTTACAAAGCACCACAAAAAATATTACTACAGCTTGGTCCTGAATACTTCCTAACAGGGTTCTGTTTCATGCAGTTACAAAATTTCCCTAATAATCTATCATGACTCTGTCAAAAGACTATTAAGAAATTCAGTAAATTATATCCTCCAATCCTTCATTTAAAATTTAAGAAATTCAGGCTTGCCAGGCAGCAAGAACAGATGAGAAATCAACAATTCTGGGTTTTAATTCTGGATCAAAAACTTTAACACACATCATTCTCATCACAAGTCAAACTAGAATTATCTCTGTTCCTTCATTAATAATTTAGTAAAAACTACACCAGTTCATGCCCTGAACACAGGCACTTGTATAGAACCGAGTAGCAAAAGCCTACTGTAGGCAGGACAACAAGTTCAGAAATGATCTCTCCATCCTCCCAACAAATTTTTATTTTTATTTTTTTGGTGATAAAATTTTTTCCTGGGTTACTGAAGTTAATCAATCTGGAAATCTGGGTGGCGTTTTTGACACCGTTCTCTCCATCACCTACCCAACTAAATCCAAAAGTTTTAGAGATACTCCTAAAATCTGTTAACTTTTTTCTTTTATTAACTTTTATTTTCTGTTTAAGTCCAAAAAGTTGTAAATATGGTATTGACCCTTTTGCACAAAATTCTTCAAATAGCTCCTCATTATCCTGATGATCAAGCCAAAAATGATGGACTTGACTTACATTTTCTGTCACAAAACTACTGTCATCCATACACCTTCACTCCATTCTTCTCCACCATCCCCAGCTCTTTGCACACAGTCTGTTTTAGTCTTGTATTATTGTTTTTATTTCATTTATATGCTTGGCAATCTCTAGGCTTTGAATGTGATATTTTCTAACCCTAGAACATTTACCTGCATCTCATTCTTCTTCTTTGATTTGTTCTTGGGTTAGTGGTCACTTCTCATGGAGGCTCTGCTAGTCTCACCAGACATGTGTTAGGAACCCAGTTTACGTGCTTCAGACAAAATTGCCTGTTTCTTGTCCAGGCCCTCACTGACTATAAATGTTATGTGATAAGGAACCATATCTGTCTTGTCTGCTATTTTATCACCAACCCCTGACACACAGTAGGGGTCAATATGTGTATATTAACCAAGTAAATAAATAATACAATCTGTAAAAATTAGTGCTTGGCTTTAGTTGGAAAAGAAAAGAGTGACAGGAATGTTAGAAATGAGTGTTTATGGGAGTCAAGAGTAATGAGAGGCAGAATAAGTCTTTGTTTTCTTCTTACTCTCTGGAGAAAGTGACTTCATCTCTACGTGATGTAAAATGGGAATGATAACAGCATTGTCATCAAAGAGTCAAATTTGGTAAAATGTTTAAAGAGGAAAATTCTGGGCCAAATATGAGTGACCAAAGCCTGAATCATAGTTTCAAGAGGTCCTGAGAATGAGACCCAGGTCGTTGGGTTACAGCTTGATTTTATACATTGTAGGGTGACATAAGTTATAGGCAGACATCAGCTAATACATGTAAGGTGCACACTGTTTCAGTCCAGAAAGGTAGGACAACTTGAAGTGGTTCACAGGCAAATTCAAAGATTTTCTAATTGGCAATTGATTGAAAGAGTTAAGTTATTGTCTAAAGACCTAGAATCAATATAAGGGAGTGGTTGTGTTAAGATAAAGGGTTGTGTAGATCAAGTTTCTTGTCATGTAGATAAAACCTCCAGGTGTCAAGCTTCAGAAGGAATAGATGGTAAATGTCTCTTATCCGAACTTAAAAGGTGCCAGACTCTTAGTTAAAACTTTCCTGTATTAGGAAAAGACCTGGAATGGGAAGGAGGTTCTCTACAAAATGTAGATTTTTCCCACAAAAGACAATTTTGCAACTATTTTAAAATATGTCAAAGAAACGTATTTTGAGATGAAATACTTCCATTTCTTTTAGGCCTTGCTATCTGTCATATGACACTATACTAGAGTCAGGTTGGAATTAAGTATCTTATTGCTGCAAAGAGTCTATTTTATCTGCTTAAGATCAATTTTAATGTTAGTGCTGGTCAGTTGTGCCTGAATTCCAAAGGAAGAATGCATAATGAGGCGTGTCTGACCACCCCCAACCCCTTCTCACCATGGCTTGAACTAGTTTTCCAAGTTTACTTTAAAATCTCCTTGACCAAGAGGAGGAATCCATTCAGTTGGCTGGGGAACTTAGATTTATTTTTGGTTTACAGTCTGTCTCACAGGATTTTCATAAAATTAAACTAATATTTGAAAGCACCTAGAAATATGTCAGACACTTCCTAAGTGCTTCGGGATATGTATTGGAAAATAAAAATTACACCAGACAGGCTAAAAAGGAAATATTGCAATGGTAAACAGACTACTGAAATAGGGGTGAGAGACTGAACTGAATTCCGTTAACATGAACAATAGAAAAGATTATAAACACTGGGATAAGCCAGTAGAGAAGTACAGGAAGATGCTGGCAGAGGTTGGTCAATGTGATCAGGCTATCCATGTTTTCTGATTGTCTCTTATTGAAGTTATGTTCCTACCTTCCCACAGAAACTGGGAAATAGGGAACTATCTTTCTTGATGATAATGATGGCTTCCAGGTTCTTGAGAAAGATACTTTTGGGTTGCAGAAGATTTACATCTCAAAAGGGCAGAGAATTTACAATTACAAGTTTTCTAAAGCAAATACTCAAAAAAAAAAAAAAAAAAGGTAGAGGAAGATCAGGAATCAGAAATAAACCTATCTAAAATTTAGTCAAGCTGAGAGAAACTCTTTCAGGCTATCTTGGTTAGTATTGACTATTATACTATTAACCAAAGGGTAGAAATGAAGATAAATTAACTTGATTTTTTTAGATGTTACTGAATATACTTTTTTAATGTTTCTAATAATCTTTTGCACATACCAACTAAGGTCAATACATTTTTGAAATTAAAGTACCATTTTATGCTGTGAGAGTCTTTGCTAGCTCCATAAAATATGGCATAAAGTCAGAATTGGAGCTAATGAGAACATAATGAGATGTCCCTTCAGATAGTGGCAAAAGGCAAGAGAAGGGTAAGAATGAATTAATTAATAAATTATAGGTCACACCAAATTCATATCACTTAACTCTGGGCTAGAAATTATGAACCGTTAATCAGCAAGCCACCAAATTTTAGACCATTAAAATTTTTTATTCCTCCCAGGGAGGAGTGTTTCTCATTCTAAAAGATATTTGAGTATTTGAATAAGCCTGTCTGAGAAGTTACTAATCACCTTCAACTTTAATTATCAACATATCAAAGCATTTGATATGTTTCCAACTTTCCTAAAAATGTCATAAACTTCATGTCATAACACAGATAACTACTATTTAATCAGAAGATAATGGGCTAAAATATGACACCTACTGATTAAATTTCCTCATGTAATTGTAATATTCAGTGGCAGCTTTTGCATATATTCATATTTAGAAGAAGCAAACATGACTGAATGCATAGACTATGTTCAGCTACATGTGTAGTGAATATCTGCTAATTATCTTAATGACTCCATAATAGGTCACTAATTGTAGCAGGAGAATAACAGAAGAAATTCAAGGCATGACTGAACTGTAACAGATTCTATTCTGGACTAGCTCTACCTACGATGGAGAAAAAAGTAACAGCATCAGACAGTGACAGTGAGTTTGAATACTATATTGTTTCTATGTTTTCTGTCTTTTCCTGCTCAATTTTTCAGAGTTAAAGCACCACTCCTTTACTACCTATGTATATGTGACTTCCAAGTTTACCACACCAATTCTAATCCTTGTGTATTAGTCTGTTCTCACACTACTATATGGAAATACCTGAGACTAGGTAATTTATAAAGAAAAGAGGTTTAATTGGCTCATGTTTCCACAGGCTGTACAGGAAACATGGCAGCATCTGCTCTGGGAAGTCTCAGGAAACTTTCAATCATGTCAGAGGCAAAAGGGAAGTGAGGCATCTCACATGGAGGTTGCAGGAGGAAGGAGGCAGGGTGCCACAGGCTTTCAAATTATCAGATCTCATAAGAACTAACCATCATGAGAACAGCACCAACAGGGAAATCCACCCCCATGGTCCAATCACCTCCCACTGAGACCCACCTCCAACATTGGGGGTTATAATTTGACATGACATTTGGGGGGAACTCATATCTAAACAATGTCATTCTGTCCCAGGCCACTCCAAAATCTCATGTCCTTCTCATACTGCAAAGTCTAATCATGCCTTCCCAAGAGTGCCCCAAAGTCTTAATTCATTTCAGCATTAACCCAAAAGTTCAAAGTCCCAAGTCTTGTCTGAGACAAGGCAAGTTCCTTCTACCTATGAGCCTGTATAATGAAAAACAAGTTAGTTACTTCCAAGATGCAATGTGGGTATAGACATTGGGTAAATACTCCCATTCCAAAAGGGAGAAACAGCCAAAATAAAGGTGCTAAAGGCCCTATGCAAGCCTGAAACTCAGCAGGGCAGTTATTAGATCTTAAAGCTTCAAAATAATCTCTTTTGACTCTATGTCTCACATTCAGGGCACACTGGAGCAAGCAGTGAGTTTCCATGGTCTTTGGCAGCTCTGCTCCTGTGGCTTTGCAGGAGAGTACAGTGGTCATGGCTGCTCTCATGGACTGATGTTGAGTGCCTGCAGCTTTTTCAGGTGACAGATGCAAGCTGCCTGTGGATCTGCCATTCTGGAGTCTGGATGATAGTCACCATCTTCTCATAGCTCCACTAGGTAATGTCCTACTGGGGACTGTGTGGGGGCCTCTACCCTACATTTCCTCTCTGTACTCCCTAGTACAGGTTCTGCATGAGGGCTCTGCCCCTTCAGCAGGCTTTGGACTGGAAATCCAGGCTTTTCCATACATCCTCTTAAATGTAGGCAAGCCTCAACTCTCACAGGCTTAATATCACATAGAAGTTGCCAAGATTTATGGCTTGCATCCTCTGAAGCAGTAGCCAGAGCTGTACCTTGGCCCCTTTGAGCCATGGCTGGAGCTGGAGCAGCCAGTATGCAGGAGCAGTGTCTATAGGTGGCACAGGGTAGCAGGACTCTTGGCCCAGCCCATGAAACCATTCTCCCCTCCTTGGTCTCTGGGCCTTAGATATAAGGGACTGCTGTGAAGTTCTCTGAAGTGCCTCAAGGCCGTTTGGCCATTGTCTTTGATAGTAACACTTGGCTTCTTTTTACTTATGCCAATTTCTACAGCGTATTTGAATTCCTTTCCTGAAAAATGGGCTTTTCTTTTCTACCACTTGGTGAGCTGCAAATTTTTCAAACTTTTACATTCTGCTTCCCCTTTATATATAAATTCCACTTTTACATATCTCTGCCTATGCATATGAGCATATGTTGTTAGAAGCAGCCAGGTCACATCCTGAGTGCTTTAATACTTAGAAATTTCTTCTACCAGATATGCTAAATTATTACTCTCAAGTTTAATGTTCCACAGATCCCTAGAGCAGGGGCAGAATTCCTCCAATGTCTTTGTGAAAGTATAACAAAAGTGACCTTTGCTCTAGTTCTGAGTAACTTTCTCATTTTCATCTGTAGCCTCCTCAGCCTGGCCATTTCTCTCCATATCAGCATCAGCATTTTTTTCACAACAATTTAACAAGTCTCTGGGAAGTTCCAAATTTTCCCTCAACTTCCTGTCTTCTTCCGAGACTTCTAAATTCTTCCAGCCCCTCCACATTATCTAGTTACAAAGCCACTTCCACGTTTTCAGGTATCTTTACAGCAATGCCTTTCTCTTCGATATCAACTCTCTGTATTAGTCTGTTCTCACACTCTGATAAAGAAATACCCGAGACTGTGTGATGTATAAAGAAAAGATGTTTAATTGACTCACAGTTCCACAGCCTGCACAGGAAGCATGGTGGCATCTGCTTCTGGGGAAGCCTCAACAAACTTTCAATCATGGTGGAAGGCAAAGGAGGAGTGAGGCGTATCACATGGTGGGAACAGAAGGAAGTGAAGAAGAAGCCACACACTTTTAAATGACCAGCTCTCACAAGAACTCACTCACTAGCACCAAAACAGCACCAATGGAGAAATCCACTGCCATGATCCAATCCCCTCACCACCTTCAACACTGGAAAGTACAATCCAACATGAGATTTGGGTGAGGACACAGACCAAACAATACTACCCTGGTTTGCACTTCAATCTCTGTTTCCCTCTCTAATCTCATGCATCTGATATACCCAGAAATATCCAAGATAAATTCTTTTTCTTTTTTTTCACTGAACTGAAACCTGCAAGTTATTATGTGACTCTTAAGTTGCTACATTTTTCATCTTAACTCACAAGAGGTTTAATCACGAATTCTCTATAATGTATCAAGGATATAACTCCCAATACCCTATAAAATGAGGGAAGAAAATCTCAAAGCTCATTGCTCTTTCTCTCTGGGAAGGTCAATCACTAGAACTTAGGTCATAGCCTGGGCAACATGGTGAAATCCATCTCTACAAAAAATACAAATATAAAAAATCAGCCAACCATGATGGCACATGCTTGTAGCTCCAGCTACGTGAGGTCTGAGGTAGGAGGACTGCTTAAGCCTGGGAGATTGAGCTATCATAATGCAACTGCACTCTAGCCTAGGTGACAGTGAGATTCTGTCTAAAAAATATAAAATAAACTGAGATCAAACAGAAAGTCCATGATCAAGATGTTTACTTTTTTAAATATTTTAAAACATCACAGGACTACTTGCAATAAGTTTATAGGGAAGTGAAAATAAATGAAGGTAAGATATGCTCCTAATACAACTCCATGTTGTCATCACTTTATGACTCTTTCTTTTGCAATGATGGTAGTTTTCCAAGTCAGGCTTATACATATGCCCAAACCATAATATTGAAATATAAAATTCAACTGAAGTATTGAATATAAAAAAATGTAGTTGGAGTAATCCCATCTGGATGTTGACTGATCTGAGCACTTAAATTTGAAATCTTTAATAACTTCTCATATTTTGAGTTACTCCTACCTTAAAATTATAACCATCTATTGAATGAATAAATGTGTAAAGTAATAACTTCATAGAAAAGTAAGACAATCAGTTCGTCAAAAAATATTTACTGAGCAATAGCAATGCAATAAGTGAGACAGGAGATCTTACTCTAATAGTACCTATAATTTTGTGAAAAGGACATTATTCAAGTAACTGTAAGTATATTGAGATCTGTCAGAGTAAAGTATAAGTCAAAGGCTAAAAAAAAAGAAGTGAGATTTAAGTGACAACTTGAAAAACTATTGGCAATCAGTTCAGTGAAATGCATCCATGTCAAATTTCTGGTGAAGTAGGCCAAGTAATGCTTAGACCCACATTGGGTCTTGTCTTCAAAAGAGACCATCGGACCAGAATTGTAAATTAAAGAGCAGTCATCAGCATTAAAATGTTAATCATAGACATGGAAACAAATGAGATTACCAAAGGAAGCAGCATAAATGAAAGGAGGACAATTAAAAACACATGCACAAAAGAAAATCTTGAGTTTTTTTAGAAGGCAAATCACATGCCGGATCTCCTTGTTCCTTTCCACTCTGATGGTACAGGCATGCAATTTCTTTCTGAATTCTTCAATCACTTCATCTCTATCACTGATCTCTCTTTTGTCACTGAATCCAACAAAAGTTTTTGTAGCAAATAATTTATCTTATTAGTTTTGTCCAACTCAGGGGCACTTAGAGTAATACCCATAGTCCACAAATCACCACAGGATTTGGTGCTTGTACCCCATTACTTTTTTATTCCATCTTCTCCTCATTCTTTCTTTTTCAGCTATGCTGGCCTCTTGACTATTTCTTGGAAGCACCACACACACTCTCATTTTGGAGTTTTGCACTGGTTGTTCCTTACTGTCTGAAACACTCTTCTTTCAGATTTATACACAGCTCTCTCTCCTTCAATCACTTTCAATTGTCACTATCTAAAAATGCAACAATCCCAACTTCCCTAACATGCTTTGTTTGTTCACTTCCCTATAGTACTTTGATAGTAATATATTCCAATTACCAAGATCATTCAATAATTGTTCTTAATAAATAATTTTTGATGAATAAATAAATGGATGTATGAATGAATAGATGAATGTGTAAAGAGCCCATTTGCACCAACTTCTGGCAACTTAACAGTAGATAAGTCCATACATAACTCATGGACAATAACAATGCAGTAAATATTGTTTTGGAATAATCTACAACTTGCCAAAGTACTAGCATACTAATAAAGTAATTTAGAGCAGACTCTCTGAGAGTTTAAATCTTTGAATATCCTGCCGGAATGCAGATTAGATGTGTGTAATTGATGCACATAGAAAGGAACAAGATTTGAAATCTGTGATGTCTCTTATAGCATCACTACTCCTGATTCCAAGTGCTGTTTCAGAAGTCTTAGAAAACATTCTCAATGGCTACTTTCAGAGTAAACACCAAAAAGAGTGCACTAATATATCAAAGAGTTTCTGTCATAGATTTGCCGCACTACCTAAATGGAACTATTTTCCTTTACCTGTGATTTAAAATGAAGATCTAAAGATACCTTATTAAACAGTTATTAGCTCAAATAATTATAGTAGATAGTAGGATAAATACTCCTGAGTCTGAGGATACTGTACACATGTTTACTAGTAATCTTAAGTAAAAAGTCATGCCTAATTCCATGTTAAATGTGAATTTGAGGCTAGTAGCCACCATTTTTTAATAAGGAAAACAGTATTAATCTTTATTTAGGTATCCTCTAAAGGTATCCTCTCTAGGTTTTCTAATGACAAATTATTTTAAACTTTCTGATCAATGAAATTGGTTTGAACATAATTCAATTCCAGTTTAGAGATTATTTTTATGTCATTAATTTCTCATTTGCGGGATCACAATCCAGTTTCACCAATGAGTATATAGTGAATGTAAGGTAAGAATGCTGGTCTTCTTTCTGCCCATGTTTCATTCTAAAATGGAGAGTTATCAGCTTTGCTGCAAATCAGTCCCTTGTATTCTGTGGGTTCAATTTTGAATTTAATGCTACCGTTAGATGTAAAGACACATTCTTTACTCAGATGAAAAGACACAGCCTATTAGAAAGTTCAATAGCTCCTTTTGAGCTGGGGAGTTTATAACCATCAGTCTTATTCTAATGAAATAAATTCTATTCCCATTTTAAATAATTTGATAAATTAGTATCATCTTATCTAGAGAAGCACCACTGTGTTCTATTAAAATTTAATTGCATAAGTATATAACAAGCAGTTTTTGAATCCTGTAAGGCTTGTTTTTAAATTAACCAAGTAAAGGGTGAGATAGAAACATGCAATTTAGTCATTAAAAACAAACACAACAATGAAATACAGACACCTACAGTGAGAACACAAACACGAAATAACTCATGAAACACAGCCCAATGGGACATTAATTTCAATGTGCTTATTGAAAAGCTCACCAGCTGCGAAATCCCTGTTAAGAAATGAGCTGGACTCAAATTAAATGGTGCCTCTCACAGTAACTAATTGTGTTTTCAGTTACTTCAAAATTAGAATATAGAAATATATTATATTAAAAAGGTGAAATAAATTTTAGTATCTAAGAATGAGAGTAATCCCGGTCTCAGGTAGATGCTGTATGCATCTAGTGAAGACAACACAGTGAGGGTGATCTCTCTACATTTGCTTCGTACAGAGGGAAACTGTCTTATAATTTTAATCTACACATCTAGACCAAACAGCTATTTCACAAACGAATTCCTTTTGTGATATGAAGCAAATAAGATGATGCATATGGGTGAGAAAACATATTAGCATTACTTTAAAAAATCCTCTAAGTTCATGTCTTCCTTTTATTAGGCAGTGAGAACGTAAAGAACAGTATATTTCACTTAACTTACAAAGATCTTGAGAGATGAGACCACAACCGTTTTTAGTAGCTAACATTTAAAAGTCTTAGAAATTCTCTAAATCTTTAGTGCAGTAGTTTATGATCCTTTTAGGCAAAACCATGCAGTAGCTTGTCAACCTCTTCTACATAATTGCTGAGCACCAAGGTGGTATAAGGAAAATGTCACATTTTAGAATAAAATAAAAGAGGGTTGACTACTTTTTCGATATTTTTAATTGTATAGAAACATTACAAACTTCTTTAAGCTTTATCTTTCTCTAAAAAAGGACATCAACCCCTATACTGTACAGGTGCATTAGAAAAATCTTCTAATTTGAGCATATCTAATACAGTGCCTTGTCTTAAAATAAATTCATTTTTCTTCATAATGACATGAACATTTTATTGCTGGGTTTTAAAATAAAATTCCAGGTCATCTAGAGCCTCTGATGGCATGCATTAATTAAAGTGGAAAACACTGAAATTGCTGGGGAAAATCACTAGGCTGAATGTATCATTATCTGTGCTTTCACTCATACCAGAAACCCTCAAATAGAAGAGTATGTCCAGCACTCGCCTCAGAACACGTGAACATGCTTCCACCTCTATCCCTCTGTAGTATTTTTGAGGTCTGACTTCAGTCTTTACTTGTATTATAGCTAGTCCAGGATGACGAAAAAACAAAGGGAAAAATACGAAGAGGAAATATTTTGCTTTCCTGAAGTTAAGGCTGTATTGCACTGAATAAGGTTACACTTCGTGAGTCTCTACAAGATATTCTGCATATCCTACCTATAGTTGTAAGGGAGAATCTTTGAACAATATTACCTCAGACAATAGTGAGGTAATGCATATTTTGGCTATCAAAATGATAGCTAAATACCTATCTTGGCCAGGAGTGGTGGCTCATGCCTGTAATCCCAGCACTTGGGAGGCCGAAGCAGGTACATCATAAGGTCAGGAGTTCGAGACCAGCCTGGCCAACATGGTGAAACCTGTCCCTGCTAAAAATAACAAAAATTAGCCAGGCATGGTGATGGGCACCTATAATCCCAGCTACTCAGGAGGTTGAGGCAGGAGAAGTACTTGAACCTGGGAAGTGGAAGTTGGAGTAAGCTGAGATCACGTCATTGCAATCCAACCTGGATGACATAGGAAGACTCAACCTCAAAAAAAAAAAAAAAAAAATTGGTCTGTCTATCTGTCTATCCCAAAAGCCAAGGTCTACTCTAAACTACCTAATATTTGACCTGCAACTAAATGTGTTAAATCTTGTACCTGCTCTCTTTTCTTCCGTGTATGATATGACTCATATGTCAGATTTGTAATATCATCTGCAGAATTCTTCTAGAAGATGTCATATGTCTCCCCAAGCAATAGAACTAATTTTATATACTCTGCAAACATCTGCATTGCCCTTTTGAGAAGCAGGATACAAAGACTAGAGAGTTAATCCATACACTCTGGCAACAGAGAGACGTTAGGCATTTAATCTGTAAAAGGGCTATTAATTACTCAAGAACTAAGATGTATCGAAGAGCCAACACTGTGAAGCTCCTTCACATTCCTCAATCACAGAACATCTTCTGTTCCCAATGCCTTTCTACTCTGAGGAGTCCAGTGTAAACTTATTCAAGGTGTTTCTGTGGGAGTGTTAAACTGGAATGTTGCAGAAACTCCGAAATGATTAAGTCCTTGTTTTTAGCTAATCGCTCCAGAATTAACAACAAAAAAATTACTTTTTCCTTGATATGATCAAAGGTTTCCAAATTTGTTTTAAAGTCCTCTTTTAAATAATTTACAAATGGATTGACTAATATTAAAAGCTTAATATATTATAATTTGCTGAAGAGTTGCCTTATAAATTATTGTTGTTCTATCAGTGTAATTACGGTGAACATGAAGAAGATGTTTAAACTGCTGGAATACTAGCTCTGAAGACATTATGTACAGTACAGACAAAAGTTACTGTAAAAATTATTTGAATTATAAATTCTATTCAATTATAATTGCTTGATTGCAATTATTATAAAGTATAATGTTTAAGAAAGAGATTTGTGTTATGCCTGAAATTTAAACAACATAACTGAATCACTGCTACTCCCATCTCTGAGCCTTTGGAATGCATTTAAAAATCTGAAATTATGAAGACAGACTCACAAAGGCCAATGACAGATATAAAGATGACAAGAGCATCAAGACAGAGCCTACCTAAGAAATCTCCTAGATAAATGATAATTGATTTATCATTTAATATTTGTTGACCACATACTATGTTGCAGACAGCAAAAGAGATTGTCTGCCTTCACATAATTTAGAATCTAGCAAAAATAAATAAAGACTTTGAAAAACTATTAGAGGTCCAGTTTTGTTAAGGTAAAGAACAGAGATCTATATAATCTTGATACAGAAGCGAAACTAATGTGGAAATTAGAGAAGGTTTTACTTCAGTAAATGATACTTAAGTTGACAAACCAAAAGGGAGTTTTGCACTCATCCAGTAAAACATTATCATCTACCTAAAAACATCACCACCAGAAGGAAAATATGTGAAATTGAAGCTTCTCTTTCTCCCTATCTAACTACCCTATGCTTCCCAACAAAGTTACATGAACTTGTACTTGGGGAACTCTCAAAATGACTCATTGTTTTTCTCTGGAGTAGCTATAACCAGAAAATAGAGGAACTCAGTTCATTTCAAATAGCTAACTCATTCCAGTTTATGGATAAGAAGCTATTAATACCCCTGTCTTATGCTTTTTTTCACATAAAGATGATAATTAGTTGTGGCAGCTTAAATGTTGAGACTTCATAGTCACATACTTGATTTTTGTCTGTATTTTAAATCACTTCAACATGCATTTAGCAAATGGAACATTTCTAGAAAGTGATTCTAATACCTAAAGTTTTATGGATGAAAGCTTACTGGTGTTGATAACACACTGTAATCTATTTGGCTTTTTAAATTCTTAAAGTAACAGACGTTTCATAATGAGTATATTTCAAAATTGATAGATTCAGGAACAGCCTTATTAAGATATGCATAAAGACTCAGTACAATTCAATCCAACAGACATCACTGAGCTGCATTTGTGTACATAGCACACCATTCCAGGTGTTGTGGGAGACTAAAAGACAGATAGCGTGGTTCTTGCCTGAAAGCATTTTTCTTGATTAAGATCTTTGGCCTTTTAAGTTTCTAGTATTCCAGGGGATATACAACCTCAGGTGTCTTCAATGAGGAGATATTTCTATACCGATTTTGGAAAGCACATCATGATTCATTGATTATGTTACTTTCATTTTTTCTTTGTTTCTATTTGCTTTGTCTATAATTTGTTCCTTTGTTTTAGTTTTATAGAACAAAAACTAATTTCATTGATTTGTAGCCTTTTGTCTTTTCAGACATACTTATATAAAGGTAAAAATTTTCATTGAATTATTGTTTTAGCAGCATTTTACATATTTCATATGTTATATATTTCTTTTTAGTGAATTCTGAATATTTACTACTTTTCTATTTCTTCTTTTAATTACAAGTTGTTTAGAGGAGGGTTCCAATAAGTTGAACGTACTGTTTAATTTTTTGTATCCCTATCAATTTTCTATTTCTTATTATAGGAATATCAAAAGAGGAGTGTTGAAATGCCCAACTATAATTGTGAATTTCTCAATTTCTCCTTTTCAGTTAGGTCAATTTTTAAAGTATTTTGAAGCTCTGCTATGAAATGCATACATATTTTGAACTGTTATGCCTCCCTAATAAGTGGACCCCTTTGTCAGTAAGAAATGACCATCTTCATTCCTAGTAATATTTTTTGTTCTGAAGTCTACTTTGATTTTAACTTAGCTTAGCTATGCCAGCATTCCTAAAATACGTATTTGTATGAAATATGTTTTCCCACCCTTTTCTTTCAGCTACGTGTGTCTTTGTGTTTTGCTGCTGTTTGTGAAAACATATAGTTGAGTTTTTTTTTAATTCAATCTGATAATCATCTTTTAATTGGGGTCTTCAGACCATTTACATTCAATGTGGTTACTGATGTGATTGATTTAAATCTACCATTTGTTGTTTGCTTCCTAATAGTTTCTTTGAGTTATTACTTCTTTCTTTTCCTGGAAATATTTTAAATTTAAATATTTTAAATAATAACTTCATATTATATATACTTTTTGACTTATTAGAAACACTTTTTTTGTTTTTGTTCTTTTTTTTTTTTTTAAGAGGCAAGGTCTCTTTCTGCTGCCCAAGCTAGAAAGTGTGTTATGATCATAGCCCACTGCAGCCTCAAATTTCTGGGCTCAAGCTATCCGTCCAACTAGGCCTCTCAAGTAGCTGGGACTATAGGTGTAAACTAACATGTCCAGCTATTTTTTGTTTGTTTGTTTTAATTTTTAGAGACTGGGGCTTATTATATTGCCCATGCTGGTCTAGAACTCCTGGCCTCAAGCAATTCTCCTGCCTCAGCCTCCCAAAGTGCCAAGACTAAAGGTGTGAGCCACCACACCCAGCTTGTTTTTATTTCTTATTGATTTCTTTAGAGTTTGTAATATCTATCTTTATTTATATTCTGCCTTCAATTCTCTTACAACAATTTACTTATTGTATGAGAACTTTATAACACCATACTTTCATATCCCTCTTTCTATCTTTTGTGCCTTTGTTTTGTTTTGGCATATATTATAAGCCTCACAAAATACTGTTGTTACTTTGTTTTAAATAACCTAATGCTTTTAAACAAAATTAAAGAATGAGACAAAATGTTTTATTAGTAATTATCTACATATTTGCCATTTCCAAGACTCTGAATTTTTTTCATAGCTCTAAAATTATTTTTCTTTTCTCATACTATTTCTGCATGAGAAAAAAATATTTATTTCCACCATAATATAGGAAAGATAATTTTGATGTAGAATTCTGAATTGACATGTTTTCTTTCTTATCATTTAGCATTTTAAATTTGTCCTTTTTTCTTCTGGCTTTCAGTTTATAACAAGAAGCCTATGGCAATTATCTTGGTATCTATGTAGGTATTATGACTTTTATAAATCTGACAATTTTTTTTCCATTTCTCATGGATTTTCAGAAATTTCATCATGGTATGTTTGGTGTAATCTACCTTGTGTTTATCCTGGTTGGGGTTCATTAAACCTCTTGCTTCTGTGACTATAATTTTCTCAAATTTGTAAAATTTTTAACATCTATTTTTCAAATATTTTTTCTGCTCTTTCTCTGGGACTCCAATCATTCATATGTTAATTGCTTCACATACTCCCACAGATGACTGAGTCTTTCTTATTCTCTGTGCTTTATTTTGTAGAATTGTTTTGCTGCTTCTTCAAGTTCACCAATATTTTTTTCTTCAAGATTGTTTAATCTGCTATTAAGCCAATCAAGTGAAATTTTCGTTTTAAAAATTTGTTTTATCCTCTTGGTTCTTACTTTTCTAAAAACGTGAACATGCTGAACATAGTTTAATGGCTCTTTTAATGTTTTCATGTGCTAATTCTATCATCTCTGCCATTTATGTTTCTATTGCCTGATTTTATATCTGGCTATAGATCACAGTTCTTCTTCAACAACTAATTATTTTTTAATGAATCTCAAACATTGTAAAGTTTACATTTTTCAGCAAATATTTATGAGTATTGGAGTTTGTTCTGGCAGGAAACTAAGTTTCTTACAAATTAGTTTAATACTTTTAGATCTTGATTTTTAGCTTTTAAAGGGTAAGTCTTCAATAGCCTTTTCTATATTGCTATTTTAGCTCCACAGCTAAAGGATGATACTTCTGGAATCTTGTATTACATGTCTTATGTTTTCAGTCATATCTTTTCACTCTCACTCACACGAACTCAAGTAACTAACCCTGAGTGAGCTCTGGAAGTTTTTCCTGTTAGAGTTCCCTGATAATTGTTATCACCCCTTAATTTTTCCCCCAGCTGCATGAAGTTTCACCTATGCATATATACGTAGGTATATAGCCAAAGATACAAGAAAAGCCCTATACAGATTTCTAGAGCTCTTCCTCTGTGTACCTCTGTTCTTTCAAATATTCTGCCTCACAAAGTTTGGCCTCTGCAGACTTTGATATTACTTCCCTCAACTTATCCAGACCACTCAGCTCTCTGAGTTCCCTTTCCCTATGAGACTGTAGGTGGGACTCACATCATCTGTTTCCCTTCTCTCAGGGATGACAGTCCTATGTTGCCTTTGGTTTAATTTATAAAACCAGTGGTTTCATATATGTTTTCCACTTTTCTTATTGATTTTGGTGGAAGAAAAATGTGGAGCTGATATGGTTTGGCTGTGTCCCCACCCAAATCTCAGGTTGTATTGTAATCCCCAGTGTTGGGGAGGGACCTGGTGGGAGATGACTGGATCATGGGGGTGACTTCTAATAGTTTAGCATCATGTCCCTATTACTGTCTCATGATAGAGTTCTCACAAGATCTGGTTGTTTGAAAGTGGGTAGCACTCTCCCCTTCACTGTCTCTCTCCTGCCATCATTGAAGGTTGTGCCTCCTTCCCCTTCACCTTCTGCCATAACCGTAAATTTCCTGAGGCCTCCTAGCTATGCTTCCTGTATAGCAAGTGGCACTGACAATCTCTTTTTATTTTATTAAGATAAAAATTCTTTTTTATACTTGAACATAATTACAGCTCTAAAAATATTTAAATATTTTAAAGGACTAACAATAAGAGCAAAAACAGAACTTACAATAATTTTAAAAATATTCTCTGAAGTATGAAAATAAAGAAAAAACTATAAACAAAGTACAGTATAGAGACATCAAAAGCAAGACAAAAACATGAACACTGAAAATTTTGAAAACTCAATACTGAATAACCCTGGATTTGTGCAATTTGTGAGCATGTATGTGCTGGTGGTAATGATAGTGATTTGTGTGTGTCTGAAAACACACAGAGAAATAAATGCTAGAAAATATATAGTAAAACATTAAGTGAAATTTCTTCTCTTCAATACAGTCATTGAATACTTGTTTCAAGGTTATTTGGTGTTGTTCACAGACTGCTGAGCTGGACGAGTTTCCAGGAGATCAGTTTGGGATTTCATTTGCATTCCAAGCACAGCTGAATAAAATAGAGTGCTTTAAAGTGTGCTATAAGACTGTTCTGTTTCACTCCTTTTAGGCTCTCTGTCACCACACTGAACTAACCAAGTACATTCTCATGGTTCTGTCTTAATATTTTCATACACTCTGGTCAAACACATTTATTTAGTAAATGCTAACTCATATATTGATATGTATAAGTTCGATGATTCTAAATTCTTATTATATATGTACATCTTTCACATATATTTCTTAGGCTTTTGCCTGACTCTTTCATTTGCCAGCATTCTATGCCTTCAACTAGATTATAAATTCTGATCATAGCTTCTTTCAAGTTAGTATGACTCAGTCCCTTGACTGTGATTCTTTTCTTAGTTTTGGTTCTTATGATACTTATTGACGTTATCATTTAAATTAAGACACCTTCCTAAATCTTGATTTGCTAATGTCTATGTCATGCATATATTTTGTTCTAAATTCATTTGGTGTTTATTTTTATACAGAATTTGGTATTCAGCTATTAGAGTAGCTACAAGGAAATAGAGAAGAATAAAAGAATTTTCCCAATTTCTCTTTTAGAAAGCTAGCATAGCCCATATAGCAATAGCTGATGCACACAAACATAGACAGACAGACAGACACACACACACACACACACACACACACTAATATCAGAATTACTTATATATATATACAATGATATACATAATTATAAATGTGAATAAATACAAATAAAGCTAATTCTCTTGAATATGAGGAAAAATTCTTAAGTAAATAAATATGCATACAATATTGTTAGGTGGAAACACTTCTGGGTATGTAGATTCCAGTAGTTGCATATACTGAATTTTAAATGCAATGATTATAAGTAAAAATCACAAAATAATATTATTTAAACTGAAATAGCATTCTACATTTTTCTGAAAGATCAATCACTAAAAATTGTCAGAAATTATCTGAAAAAGAGATTTTCAGTTTTTTGCTAAATTTTCAGTTTTTTGCTGAATATCAGAAAGCACTTTAAAGCAAAAGTAATTAAAGCTCTCTATATTGAAATAGAAAATTGATAAAAGGGGAGAACAGAATGGATAATTCACGGACATCTCCAAATATGTTTTAATGTATTAAGTAATAAAGTGTGATACTAAATAACTAGGTAATGAATGGACAAAGCAATAAGTGCTTATTTTGTCTACTAAACATTTGAGAACGAGATAATAAATTACTTCTTCATATAATGCCATACGACAAAATTATTTTCAGCAAATGAAAGAACTAAATAAAAAACAAAATGTAAAATTTTGTATAAACTCTTAGGTGGCTAGTAATATATATATAATACTAGGATTAAAGGGGACTTAACACCTCCAGAAGTAACCATAAGGAAAAGATTGATGGATCAAACTACATAAATATTTAGACTACCATAGTTAAAAAATCATCCCAGAAGCAAATATAAACAGCAAAAACAAATGGAGAAAAATTATAAGTCCTCACTTACCATCATCTATAGGTTCTTGGAGACTGAGACTTTAAGTGAAATGAAGTAAGACAAAACCAATTTTTTATCATTAAAGTTATAAGAAAACAATGCTTAATGAAACATTATTCAAGGACCTGCTATATGTTGTTTCATCAAAAGTTGCAGTTTTCAAGAACCTATCAACAATTTTAAGTGAGGACTTACTGCACTTTTAATATATTTGACAGGAAACAAATGATAGCTTTTTTCAGTTGTTTTTCCATATCAGCAAGAAAATATAATTCTTAGGAATAAATGTAACCAAGAAGGTTAATTGTACACTGAAAACTATAAAACACTGATGAAAGAAATTGAAGAGAACACAAATAAATGAAAAGATATTCCACGGGCATTAATCATCAGAAAAGTTAATATTGTTAAAATGTCCCAACTATCTAAAGCAATACATGGATTCAATGCAATACCTATCACAATTCCAATGGCATTCTTCAAAGAAATAGGAAAACAATCCTAAAGTTGACATGAACGACAAAAGACCCAAAATAACCAGCACAATTCTAAGAAAAAAAATTGAAGGTGCCATACTTCTGGATTTAAAATTATAAAGCTATAGAAATCAAAACACAGTATTGTACTGGTATATAAACAGACATATAGATCAGCGAAACAGAATAGGGAGCCCAGAAATAAATACCAACAAATATGGTCAACTAATATTTGACAAGAATACCAAAAGATACAATAGAAGGAAGAACAGTCTCTTTAACAAATTGTTCTTGGAAAACTGGATTTCCATTTATAAAAGAATGAATTTTAATTCTTTTGCCATATACAAAAGTTAACTCAAACTGAATAAATAAGGCCTGAAACCATAAAACTCCTAGAATAAAACACAGGGGGAAAGCTTCCTGACATTGGGTGTGGCAATAATTTCTTACATATCACACCAAAAACTCACACTACAAAATAAAGATAAACAAATAGGACTCTATTAAACTAAAAAGTCTCTGCACAGCAAAGAAACAATTAACAAAATGATGAAGCAACCTACAGATTGGGGAAAAAAATGTAAACCACATATCACATAGGTTTAATATTCAAGATTTATAAAAGACTCATATAACTCAATAGCAAGAAAACATATAAACCAATTTTTTCAATGGGCAAAGGAGGTGAATAGGTATTTCTATGAAGAGGACATAAAAGTGGTCAAGTACATGAAAAGCTCAGAATCACTCATGTTCAGGGAAATGCAAATCAAAACCATTATGAGATATCACCTCTCACTTCTTAGGACAGCTATTACCAAAGAGCCAAGGGATAACTGTTGACAAAGGTGTAAAGAAAGGGGAACACTTGTACATTGTTAGTGGGAATGCAGATCGGTGCAGACATATAGAAAACAGTATAGAGGTCCCCGAAGAAATTAAAAATACAACTATCATGTGACTCAGCGATCCCTCTTCTTATTATAGACTCAAAGGAAATAAAACCACCACCTCATAAAGATATTAAAAATATCTGCACTCCCATTTTTTTTGCAGTATATTCGTAATAGACAAGATATGGAAACAACCAAAATGTTCATCGATCAGTGGATAAAGAATATATATATCAATATTATTCAGCTTTAAAAAAATAGAAAATATCCATCATTTGCCACACAACAGGATTGGACATGGAGGACACTGGACATTTTGATAAGTGAACGAAACAGACACAGAAAGAAGTACAATCTCACTTATATGTCCAAATTTTAAAATGATCAAATATATAGAGAAAAATGCGGTTACAATGTCTGCAGTGAAATGAAGCAAATGGGAAGATGTGGGTCAAGGAATACAAAGTAGCAAATATGCAGAATGAAAACGTCTAAAGATCTAATGTATATGACGACTATTTAATAACAATATATATTGTAATCAGGATAATTGCTAAATCAGTATATTATACCTACTCCTGCTGTGGGGTGGGATGAAGAATGAATAAGTGTGTGACATGATAGATATGTTCATTTGTTCCACTATAGTAACCATTTATTATATAGATGTACCTTATAACATCATATTTTATACCATAAATGTATACAATAAAATTTATTTTTAAAAATGAAAATACAGGTCAGACATGGTGGCTCAGGTCTGCAATCCCAGAATTTTGGGAGATCAAGGCAGGGAGATGGCTTGAGCCCAGGAGTTGGAGAACAGCCTGGGCAACAGAGTGAGATCACATCTCTACCAAAACAATAAATAAATAGTCACACATGGTCGTGTGCACCTGTGGTCTCAGCTCCATGGGAGTCTGAAACAGGTAGGTCACTTGAGCTTGGGAGGTGGAGGCTGCAGTGAGCCACATTTGTACCACTACACTCTAGCCAGGGTGACAGAGTGAGATCTTGTCTCAAAAAAAGAAAATACAAACACCATTCGAAAAACAGGCAAGATCATTAAAAGGCAATCACAAAAGAATACAAATGGCTAACAGACGTAAAAATTATTCCATCTTTCTAGTAGAAAAAGATATGGAATACTGCCAAATTGTTAGTCATTAAAAGTACTAATGCCCATTGTTTGAAATAGCATTTTATATGTATTTTTATATTTTGTTGTTGGAGATGTTAGCTATACTGCCTTCTGTATAAAATATGGTGGTATCTATCTAAAGGCTTAGAAAAGCTCACATCTTTGCACCCAGAGATTGCTAAAATTCACTGTGAGATGGTGGTTTGGAATTCATTTCAAAAAGAGGGGGTGGAAACAATACGTCCAAGGTATGGGAAGTAAGGAGATGCATTGTATGTAGAGAATTTACAACAATAATAAAGCTGGCTAAAAGTCAGTTTGCTTTTTATTCTCACTATACACAGGCAATTTCAAACAAAATCTGCAATTTAAATGCTCCTCCCTCATCAGGATAGACAGTCTCTACTGCCTAACCTTGAGATTCCACTGTTGTAAAGAAATAAGAACAGAAATGTGAAGTATTTGATGAACATTATTTATCACCATATTCATTTTAATATTAAAAGGAAATAACCATATTGTGTTGATTATTATAGGATTAGAAAAATAAAGCAGAGAACATTCATATTTCACAATCATTAAATATGACGGTGCTATCTTGTATTTGTTAACCCATGGTGTATTGTAAAATGAAGAACAGAGCAAAAATTATACTCACAATCTTTTAAAGGTATTTATATTGTATTATGGTCAATAAAAATTTACCAAATAATAACTGTAGTTACAATCTGATTTTAAGTGCATTTTTGTCATATCGTAGGAGAGATATCAGGAAAGAGAAATGACTTCTGAAACATTTGCCCATATCAATACACACATGCACACGCACGTGCGCACACACACACACACGCACACACACACACATTTTCACTGGAGCAGTTGTTATCCAACTTGGCTGCATATTAGAAAAGCTCCTGGGAGGCTTTCAAAATCTCAATACCCAGGATATATCCTTACCAATTAAGTTGGAATCCTGGTAGGTGCAGGAAGGAGCCAGGCATCAACATATTTTAATATTCCTCGATGGTTTCAATGTTCAGCTAAGTTTAGAGCCAATCAGGGCAAGTCTTGCTTCTCAGGAGTGGTCCACGAACCCACAGCAGCAGCCACCACCAGCAGCCAGTTGGAAAGGCATAATCTCGAGCCCCATGAGACCACAATCTTCATTTTAACAAGATTCTTAGGTGATTTCATTAAAGCTCAGGAAGCCCTGATTGAGCACCTTTGTTTCCATCTCTTTAATACAAGATTTCAATGGGGAAAAGTGTTTTGGGGTGCAAAATAAGTCAGAAAATATTGGATTGATAAAGACTTTCTCTAGCTGTACATTTTGTGACTCTTTCAATTTATCTCTTTTTGTCTAGGAATGAGTGCAGATCACTTTTACAAATCCATATTCAGTAAGAAAAAAAGCAGAGATTCATTGGAAACAGGTTTAGGAGGTGATGTATGTTTCCTTGCTCTTGACAAAAATGAATTACATCGTGATTTTCCTTTCTCTTTTGTAAGCAGAAAAAATATCCAGACTTTGGGTTCAACATTAACTTACTTGTCTTTTTCAGACATATCTTAGCTAAATAACTTCACAAGCTGAACTTTAATAAATTTGCTAAATCACTAGAGAAATTGAGGGACACATCCCTGTCCAGATCAAAAGAATATCTGAGTCACTCACATGTGATTCTAATTCCAGTTGCTGTTTAAGTAACAAACTGCAAATGAGTAAAGTTAACAACAGAAAAGAAATGAAAGTTTGGGGAGGGGTACTAAAATGAGACAAACTTTTAAATTGAAAAACCAATTGCCAAACAAGGTATTTTGTGTAGGGACTAAATTTGCATAATGGAAATTCTAGCCAACCTGAATCAATACAAATAACCCAATGCAATAACAACTTTATTAAGATAACAGCTATATGCATATGGAAAAGAAAGGCATTTCCCTCAGCCTTAAAATGGTATTCTCCTAATAGAAACCAGCCTTACAAGCTCTTCAGTAACAGAATAAAATTGGCTGATATATTGATGTTTTCTGCGCATAACATATTAATGCAAACTCAATTTCTTAGCAGTTTCTGCTGTAAACATTGACACTGTTCTATATGGTGGACAAAAGTTTAAATTGAATTTTGTACCATAAATTTTTATTAGCACTTCAGAGTTTTTAAAGATTTTTTTCCTATTCATTCATTGAAACCTCATCACAACTCTGATAGGGATTGTTATTCCCATTAGACAGATAGAGAAACCCAAAGTTGGAGGAGTTCTATAACATACCCAAGAACACACGACCACGAGCGGTATACTCAAACCTGGAGCTTTCACTCTAAGTGTCTCCTATATCACAACTTCTTTTCGTGTAATTTAATTTGGATTATTTCAACTTATTTTGTTCACTATGTTTTGTGACAGTACATACACACATACACACACACTTCTGGGTAATAATGGCTGAAATCCAGGTCACAGGTCACATGTTGTTAAATAAATACTTTCACGTAAATGGACTTTTTCAGATTCTGATGCCACCTGTGCATGGTAAATATAAAGGAATTGGGTCTTCTTTTGTTTTCCCATTATTCTGAGAAACAGTGCTAACTTCTTACACAGGTTGTTGCTCATACCTTTGCCTAAACCAGAAAAAATTTTTAAAGTGTTATTGATAATTATGCAAGGTAAAATTAATTTTTAAATAAATTCTGCTTTTCAAATATATAACTGCCGTGCCACATCTCTCTATATACACTCGAAGACACCCTATTGCATATCTTATTTTGAATGCTGCTTTTTTAGTTTAGAAACTGTCAACCTAGTGTATTTTTCATGATATAAACACAACATATGGTAAATTGTATAAATATCTAGAAGGCAGGTTAGAGTTTATTTAAACATAATAGTCACAAAAATTTTCAATTTACTTTCCGTAACTCATTTGGATTTACTTCTAATTCATGCAGGCTTATTATTTCTCTTTATTCTTTTAGAAAACATTTTCATGCATATAAAGATTAAAACATAAATCTAAAAAATCTTGATATTGATATTTAATGGTTTTACATTTAATAAAATCTGTTCAAAAATAAGAAAACTCAAGGAGAAAATAATTGGAAAGAGATTTAAAATGAATTAGTGATACCAAATACAATTTAAATAAGCAACATTTAATTCCAAATAATTTTTATCCTATAAAATTTATAAAGATTTCTCTAATCCCCTTTGGTCTTTATTTAGCTAGTAACACAAGTTTTAATATACATAGGGATGCCTTTGTGATATATTGGTTACCAGTACAGTATATTTTATCTTTGAAGTTAATTATGGTCATTATGCAATATAGACTGAAAATTAAGAAAAAAAAAAAAAAAAATTTAATACCTAACTATTTTGATATTCATATTTTTTTTTAGCCTCACAGTTATGCTGCTGGTAATGTATATACCTGGTTCAATTTCAGATCAAACTAATTTGCAGTTTTGTTCATGTTAAATTACATGTCTTCATCCCAAATAATAAATAAATATTACTATCAGAGTTAGAAAAATACATAGTAACCAACTGATTTTAAAAGGGAAAAAACAAAGTATTAAAACAAATGACTGTTAGAAAATTAAAGAAAAAGATGTTAATTGTTAAAGGAAAAAAAATTATTTTAGTGGTAGTAGTCTCCAAATCTGCCCACCTTATCCTCTCTCCCTTTAATGAACTACGATTCCCAGTATTCTTTCTCTCACAGATGCTAGTCTACTTGAATGTGGGCTGACACGTGACTTGATTCTGCCCTGCCAAAGGCAGAATAAGCATTTTTTTTTTTTTTTTTTTTTTTTTTTTTTTTTTTTTTGAGACGGAGTTTCGCTCTCGTTCCCCAGGCCGGAGTGCAATGGCGCGATCTCGGCTCACCCCCGTAACCTCCGCCTCCTGGTTCAGGCAATTCTCCTGCCTCAGCCTCCTGAGTAGCTGGGATTACAGGCACGCACCACCATGCCCAGCTAATTTTTTGTATTTTTAGTAGAGACGGGGTTTCACCATGTTGACCAGGATGGTCTCGATCTCTTGACCTCGTGATCCACCCACCTGGGCCTCCCAAAGTGCTGGGATTACAGGCATGAGCCACCACGCCTGGCCAGAATAAGCATCTTTATGTTATTTTCAAGTTTAGCTCAAAAGAAGTCTGTGCTTACATCCATTTATCTTGAAATGCTAGCTCTAGGGGAAGCCAGCCACCTTGTAAGAAGTCCTTCTACCTTGAAGTCACCATGGGGTGAAGGAACCCAAGACAGTTATATGGAAAAGGAGATGCTTAGCTAGCCTCCAGTTATTTAAGCTGTCCAGTTGCAAGCAGACATGTGAGTAAAAAAGGCTTCTCTGACATTCTAGTCCCAGGACATTTCATGTGGGAAGACCCAAGGAATCAGCCAGAACTGAGGCTCCACATACATGACTCTAGTTGAGCCATTTAAGTATTTCCAACCACAGTGAGCCCCAGTCATCCTAGATGTGAACCAGACAACCAGGAGCAGATGCAAGTCATTCTCACTATGTTCTGATGGAATCCTGATCTACAGAATTGGAAGCATAATTGCCATATAAATGAGCCCGAAAGATGACCTCTGTGTATTGGCTGCTAGTATGTTTATTCTTCACTACAAGATGAGACCTGTTAGCTCAAAACCCACTAGTGCCAAATCAAATTTTAATATTCACTATTGTTATAAAAATAGCCCAAACAGGCAATTTTAGCCACTTAGAGCCTGTCTGCTTTGCATAATCTGAGAAACCTCACCCAGTATCTGCCAAACATAGATATAATTAAAAGCCTCCAAACTACTGCTGCTCTTCAGTTTTCTGACACTGAGACTCTCCATCATGTTGCTCAATATTACCTAGGCATCCTAGACACAAAAGACCCCTCTCCCATTTTCCTCTTCCCATAGACGTTCTTGTGCCCTCCTCCTTTTTTGAGTAGTAGTAGCTTCTGGACAGACTCCTGCTACAAGGGACTATCCCACATGCAAAACTCTTAACGCATGTATGGGCTACTGCTACCTTATGGTCAGATCTTTTTTCTTGATCAAACCCTGAAATCCCTTTAACTTCTTATGATAATAAAATGGCTTTTGTTTTATGCATCCATATTTCAGGGTGATGTGTTATGCAGCAGCAGTAAGTAATAGAAGCAAGTTAAATTGTTTCTCTAAGACATTAAAAACCAGTTATAAAACTACTAAATGCCCTAAGATATTTGCAAATGTTATAGGGTTATTGTAGTGCTATGCGTAAGTACTATGATGCAAATCTGCAGATGGTGAAGTTCCTGAAATAATGTTACCTTTCATGGTCCATTATATCCTTTAAAGAACACAATGAGATTATAAAATATTTTAATAAGAACAAGGAACAATTTTTCCAATAGGAAATTTAACTGTTATTAACATGCAATAAATAATCACAACCACCAGCCATCTTATCCATCACAGGAAAAAAGGGCAGCTTTAGAACTAATCAGCTGTTCATTTCCAAATAAGAAATGAACATTTGTAAATTATTAATACAAATGTTCATTTCTGATTTGCTTTTTGCTATGCATTAACATTTATTAACAGATAAGCTCTAGTTAGAGCCAAAAGGTTATAGACAATAATAAAGAAAAACCAAAACTTGAAAAATAACCTATCTGTAAAATTTTGTAAATAAGAAATAATTTCTTTAAGAAAATTAAACTTTGTAAGAATTAGGAAAAGACTACCATTATGGTCATTTGGCAGTGTAACACTCTGGTCTGCTCACTAGAACACAAGTGATCTGTGTCAGCATAATCTGAGAACAACTGACATGCAAGTGTTCTATCTAATGCATTATTGTCTTCCAAATAGGGTAGAAGATAATTAAATAGTAAATCCCATATTATTCAATCTATTTGGTTAAATTATGCCTGGAGTTAAAGAAAATTCATAAGCTAGTCTCTGAATACTTATATGAAAAATAAGTATATCTTCCAAGTTAATGACGACAAAGACAGACAAATTCCTATGCAAACAGGTATGACTCCCTGGTGAAACCCAACCTTCAAGCCAAACACAGCCTGAAGCCTGAAAACTCAGCTGCCAGCTCTGGGTAGAGCCTGTGATCAGAATGGGAACTTCCGTGATGTCTTTTAGCCAATAAAATCGTGCTTTTTTTCAGGCCCACCCATGGACCAATCAGCATGCACTCCCTCATTTTGAGCCCATAAAACCCCCTGATTCAGGCTCACAAACAGCTACCTGCTTTCAGGGCCCCTGTCACACAGAGGGTTACCCACTTCGGGTCCTCTCTTGGTGTCAAGTGCTTTTCTGTCACTCAATAAAATTATTCTCTGCCTAGCTCACTCTCTGGTGTCCATGGACCTCAGTCCTCTTGGTCCCAGAACAAGAACCTGGAACCCGCCAAGGCAGATGTGAAAAGAGCTGCAATGCACTGCTGCTCACTGAGCTATGGGAACGAATAAACCGTGGGGTACCACATGCCCCCATTTGCTGAGCTGTGGGCAGCGGGACTAAATGAGTTCTGATGTGACACACTCACATTCACCAAAGCTGCAGGTGGCGGGAACAAACAAAAGCTGTAACACTTTGTGGAGGCTCAGACCTCAGGACTCCCTGAGCAAAAGCTGTAACACCTCTTGGGGCTCACTGCAATCTCCACCTCCTAGGTTCAAGCCATTCTCCTGCCTCAGCCTCCCAAGTAGCTGTGATTACAGGCACACACCACCACATCCAGCCAATTTTTGTATTTTTAGTAGAGATGGGGTTTCACCATGTTGGCCAGGATGGTCTTGATCTCCTGAGCTCATGATCTATCCGCTTCAGTCTCCCAAAGTGCTGGGATTACGGGCATGAGCCACAGCTCCCAGCCAGGAAAAGGAGAGTCTCTTTCTATTTTACTTACCGGGAAAATTCATCACATGACCTAAGATTTTCAGGAAAAGTAAGGAGGTTACTACTTCCATTTATTTAGATAATTCTACGACATAACATGGTAAGATGCACTGACTGGCTAATAAATTATAAACAAAGTAGACAACAATGTCTGTTTACAAGCTTTGGAAGCAAAGAAAACCTAATACCAATAAGACATGAGATACCATACCCAACCAAAATGATTCAATTCCATTCAACAGATAATACTATCAGTTACAGCTTGTATTTGTGGCTAAAAGTCCCTTACACATATTTTATTTCTATTAATCTTCTTAAAACTATATGGAATAATTATTTTCTTAATTATACCAATCAGGATATTGAAGTATCATAAAAGAGACAAAGTCTAGTCTCAGGGCTTCTCCAGCTTCTCCCTGAATACAAATTTGAGTTCTGCAGAAATTCTGAACAAAAGACACCGTCAGCCCGCTTTCATGTGAGAAGGGGAAATGAAGTTGTATTAAGGATAGTTTCTAGATAGTCTTACTATGTTAACACTTGTAAGGCCAGGCATGGTGGCTCACACTTGTGATCCTAGTACTTTGGGAAGCCGAGACAAGAGAATCATCACTTGAAGCTAGGAGTTCAAGAGCAGCCTGGGCAACATAGCAAGACACTATCTCTACGAAATAAAGAAATCAGCTGGGCCTAGTGGTGCACCTGTAGTCCCAGCTACTCTGCAGGCTGAGGCAGGAAGGCAGCTTGAGCCCAGGAGTTTGAGGCTGCAGTGAGCTATGATCAGGCCACTGTACCCCAATCCTGGGTGACAGGGTAGGACCCTGTCTCTGAAAAAAAAGTTATCACTTGTAGGGACATTTGAATTTTTGAAAGGGAATAATTGCTTACCTAGAGTTATTAGACATTTAACTGTTGAATATCTTTAGTGAGATTGTAGTCATGCATGCATTTATATATCTCAGCTTACGGCTTCTATGTCATGGCTCAGAAGATCCAGGAAAACTGGGAGGTTGCTGTACATGAGCAAGATTGATGGGTTCATTCAACTCAAGGCCAAAAGTAGGTCAAACTGAGATAGCATATATCCAGGTACAAGACACAGACAAATACTAAAACCAAGTACTGTAAAAAAATAAGAAGTGGGAGAATTGAGAGGAATAAAGATAAGTTCCTAAAATGCCAGAAAGAAGTTGAAGATGGACAGATTATAGGAGTAGAAGCAACATAGAGATCTATTTAGTAAATCATAAAGAACCATAAAATTTTAGCTATTATTATATATTGGTCAATTAAATTTCACAATATGGTACCAATTTTTTCTCATCAATTTATAATAAGTTTTTCTTTGCTCCCTATTTATACTAATCTCTTCCTACCTAAATTATTTTAGAGATTACTTAACACTCACTTTACTAATTTCCTCAATCCTCCTTCACTACTTAACTCGCTCTGATCTAGCTTGCAACCCCCTACTATGATAATTCTATATCAGGTCACCTGTGACTTCTAAGTGATTTAAATTAATGGGCACCTTTAGCCCTAATTTTGCTGGAGTTTCAACAATATGCAACACAGTTTTCCAGTCCATCACTGTTTAAACACTCTCCTTGTTAACTTCTATGATGTCACATTCTCCTGAGATGTTCACTATTTTTTTCTGCTTCCTCTTTTTCTCTTTTGTTAGCCCAGCTACCTCTACGTAGTCCTTAAATGCTAAATGCCCTCAAGACACAGTTTTCAGTCCTTTTCTCTTTTCACTCTATACTCTCTTTTTGCAGCTTCATGTATTCCATGCTCTTCAGTGACCAGTCATATATTTTTGAGAGAGAGAGAGAGTCAACACTGCATAGCTGCAGGATGCTACATCTCCGACTCACACTGCCTTCACTTAACTGTTTCAGAGACACCTGAAGCAGCCAGTTCAAAGCCAAGTTCTTGAGCTTCTCCCCAGTCCTGTCCTCTTTTCATGCCCCCTCTCTCAGTACAGTCTCATCCGTCCTGTTTTCAGTCCTGAGGCCTAAGCATCATTCTTGACTCCCTCCTGCTCTGTACCCAATATATCACTAAGTTCTGTTGACTCTATCACATAAATTTAAAACTCTCCATTTCTCATTCCTCTCAGCCTTTACTTAATTCAAGTTACTACAGACTCTCACGTAGACCTAATGCTATAGCTTCCTGACTGGGGCTTGTTGAAATTTATTTTCCAAACTTTAGCAAAAGCATTTTTTTCATGTAGATGTAATGCTATAGCTTCCTGACTGGGCCTTCTTAAAATTTATTATACAAACTTCAGCAAAAGCACTTTTTAAAAGCAATCCGACCAGGTATTTTCACTGCTTAAATCTCTCAAGAAAAGATTCAAAATCTCTAACTTGGCTCACAGGGTCCTGGATGATCTACCCCGCTATGGTGTCTCAGGCCTCCCACACTGCTCCGCCTCCCATTCTGTGCTCCAGCCACACTGAACTGTTTCAGGTACACAAATACATCCCACACTCTCCTGTGACAGCCTTGCACTGCTGTGCCCTGTACCTGGTGCATGCTCCCCCAGGCTCTGCCATTGCCTAAATTAAATCTAGTTTATTTTTGTATCTCAGCCCCAAAGTTGCTTCCTCAGAAAGTCTTCCCTGACCTGCTCCCCACAGCTACCTCCCCAAAAAAAGATCCGATTTTTTAATCTACTCTCATTATACTCTGAACCTTTTATACATAGCTCATTCTGCAGTGTGCAAATATATAGCTCTCTGTGTGATGGTCAACTCCAGGAGAAATAAGGATGCTCCTCTTTTTAAAAAGTTATTTTTTATTATGTATAAAGAGCACAATATGCTTGATATGTTTATACATAGTTGAATGGTTATTATAGTCAAACAATTAACATTTCTGTCATCTCACATAGTTACCCTTTGTGTGTGTATATATGTCTATGTGGGGGTGGGGGGTGGGTAAGAGCACCAACAATCTACTCTTTTAGCCAAAACCCCAAGTCCCATACAAAATTACAAGTGCAGTCCTCATTTTGTACTTACTTATTCTACACATTTGCAACTTTGTATCTTTGGACTTATGCCTCCTTAATCCTTACCCCTCTCCCTGGTAACCATTTTATTCTCTACCTCTGCATCTTCAACATTTTAGAAAAAATCCCAGGTATAAGTAAGATCATGCAGTATTTTTCTTTCTGAGTCTGGCTTACTTCACTTTGATGTTTGCCTTTGGTCATCATTGCAAGCCCGGTACCAAATACAGGAGCCACCACAGAGTGTGGGTTCAGTGTTATTTGTTGAACGACTAAGTGTATGAACTGAACTGGCCAGGTGACTACCTTCTCATCTTATGAAGGCTCTAGGAATCCTTCCTCAAATGAAATATTTCCACCTTTGTGCTCTTAACTCTGGTTGTGTCAGTATCATATTTATCACACTGATGGTTGTAGTAACTGTCTTTTTGCCAACATAGGTTGTGAGTTCTTCAGAGACATGGAGAGTAGAAACTGTATCTTGTTCACTCTCATCTCCTGGGGACTCTCTTAGTGCTGGGCATGTCTCAAGAATTCAAAGTGGAGGGAACCAAAGTGATGAACTCTGCTGACTTTATGATTTCAACTGGCCTTGCTACAACAACAAACACATTGGCACACAGGAGATGAAACCACCTATTATTGAAGAAAACTGCTTAATCCTCTCTATATATTAAAGATAATGTCTCAAATCTGCTATCAGTTCCTGCCAACCTGCTGAGTTCTAGAATGATTCAGAGCTTGCTGCTGTTGCTTCTTCTTAATTCATAAATATAATCCACATATTAAAACTTCATTACTCTTTCAGAATAAACAAAATGCCCCATGGTAATTTCATATTCTTTGGAGAAAGCTATATTTAAATCTAAAATGGGTAGGTTTTTTTGAAAAACAATTAAGATAAAGCATTAATGTTCACAGCAGGTGATCAAGTTTTAAAGCTCATTATTAAGAGGAAATGATTATAGACAGGAAAAAGGGGATGGATTTTATTGTTTTTAAGTTGGTTATATTTATGACTAATAGAGTCTTGAATTTTTTACCAAGATGAACTAGGTGTAGTTAACCTTTAAATGTCACACTAAAAAGAAAAACTGTGTGTTCTCATGATTTGTCTTTCTAATATAGAGTTTGTTGTCAACACTTCTCTAAATGAGTCATTTGTTCTTTTCCAGGTGGTCAATTTCTAGCTTTTGTGTTCTCCTAAATATAACTAGTAGATACATTTTAAATTTTGCTTTTAGTAACTGGCAATCTCTCACAGAGTTTAGAAAAGAAGAAAAAATATATGATTAGTTTGTTCCTTGTCTTCTAAATCTGAAGCATTAGTATTATCCAAGTAAAAACTATTGTGTTCACTATGCAGAGAAATTTGGATAGCATATATAATGAGCCTGCAATGAAAAAAATAGGAACAGGAAGCTTTGAAGTTTCAGATAATAATCTCAGTAAGGAGAGACTGACTATCTTTACCTGAATTTAGCACTAAGCATATCATCAAAGCAAGAACATATTAGAAGGAATGCCATGCATATGATTTAATGAGTAATATTTTAACATAAAAGTTACACTGATATTTCATTTATATGTATCAGTTGATATGCTTATTAAGTGTAACTAAACTTACTGGAAAGAATATTTTCAAATATTTTTTCTTTATTGGTTTGAGTTAACAGATTTTATACACCAAACTACAGATTGAGGTATTAGTAAATGTCAAAAACTCCCTATAATTTTCAACTTGTAAAAAACGGATATGAAAATTATACTTTTTACTTTTAAAATCAACTTTATTGAGAAACAATGTGCTTATAATAATGCCCCATTTTTAAAATGTATAGTTCAATGGGTTTTAACAAATGTTTACAACCATGAAACTACTTCCTCAATCAAGATACAGAATATGTGGATGTACAATTTGTTCATTCATTTGTTGATAAACATTTGGGTTGTTTTCAGTTTGGGACTATCATGATTAAAGTTATGATAAACATTCATGTATAAGTCTTTTGTGAACCCTTTAAACTTTTTAAAATTTTTCTTTCATAAATACCTAAGAGAATTGCTGAATCATAAAATAAGTATATATTAAACATTATAAAAACTACCAATATTAAAAACAAACATTTAATTTGATAATGTTAAAAAGTGTCAAAAGAAAATAAATGTATAGTCAACATTTGTTCATTCATTCAATAAACATTAAGTCATCATCTCTTATGTGGCAGCACAAGTTTGAGCATTCAGTGCGCTGAATTTAGTAAGACACAAACCCTGCCCTGAAGACATTCAGATAAAAAATGAGAAATAACTCTCCCTTTTGCATATATGAAAAGATATCACTCTCTAGACAATCTAGTCAAGAATGCTTATATAGCTGGGTAGGCTAAGCTCTCGGTCTGGCTCTGTTATCATCTGATTATCTAACTTTGAGGAGACAACCTTTGTGAGCCTTATTTCTAAAAAGACAGAACTGAAATAATCCTTGTTTTTCAAACACTAAAATAAATCTGTAATTTGTAGTGAAGTAACATAAAATAACAATAACTTTTGAAATTTGGTAATTCTAAATAAAGTTTAAAATATAAGCTTTCAAACTTTGAAGCAGCTGATAGTTTTGTTAGAAACTAATGAACAGGGTAATTTCTAACAAATATGAGCAACATGATTCATTTCTTAAAACAATACTTTCATTGACCCATCATAAGAACATCAATTGTTTGAGAAATCATTATCAATGAGAAGCCTGAACACCTGTTCTCCATTGAATCCAAACCAATGTGAAATCTAGAAGTGGAAACAAATCATTGCCAAATATAACCAAAAACTGAATTGAAAAAGAAAAGCACAAAGTTCCCACTGGCTCCCAGCATTACCTCTCTTTTATCACAATTTTCAGCTATCACATTTTAATTCTCTTGATACTAAATAAACTGAGCATTGCTTTGTACAGCAGTTGTTGGTGATACCTCTCTCAACAAACAGTTCAAAAAATGATTTTCATGGAAAGTCAAAACAGGCAAGTAGTCAATCATTTTGAAGAAATAAGAATATATCACAGTCCCGGTTCGTCATTAAGAAATATGTTTGTACTTACAGATTTTCAAAGAAGAAATTCTTATTTCTTTTTATGATAATTTAAAGATAAAGACACATGCATATGTATGTTTATAGCGGCACTGTTTACAACAGCAAAGACCATGAACCAACCCTAATGTCCATCAACAATAGACTGGACAAGGAAAATGTGGCACATATATATCATGGAATACTATGCAGCCAAAAAAAACGATGAGTTTATGTCCTTTGTAAGGACATGGATGCATCTGGAAACCATCATTCTCAGCAAACTGACACAAGAACAGAAAATCAAACACCGCACGTTCTCACTCATAGGCGGGTGTTGAACAATGAGAACACATTGACACAGGGAGGGGAGCGTCACACATTAGTGTCTGTTGGGGGGTGGCAAGGGAGGGACAGCAGGAGGGTGGTGAGGTTGAGGAGGGGTAACATGAGGAGAAATGCCAAATATAGGTGACGGGAGATGGAGGCAGCAAACCACATTGCCATGTGTGTACCTATGCAACAATCCTGCATGATCTGCACATGTACCCCTGAAACTAAAGTACAATAAAAAAAAAAAAAGAGTTTGGTTTTACTATGCTTTGTTTTGTTGTGCTGACAACATCCTTATCTGTCATTACTGGCTGTCACTGTGTTCACACTAAGACTCTAATTCCTATACAGCAGTGACCAATTGCCCCTCCACCCCAAACAACAAAGCCACACTGTTCTTTAAGGTGTAATAGCAGAAGATTCAGCCAAGAGCACAAATCACTAAATAGAGAATATTTTTTTAAAGGGAAAGAATGAAGAATGGAAACCATCTTCTCCCGGCATTTGGATAAACATGCAAGTCAACATATTAGAAGATTACTGAACAATGAACAATAAAATGATGACTGCCTGCCTTTGAGGTTTTACAGAGTTAAGATTATAGAATTAGAACAGTATCCAGACTCAGAATCAAGTGAGTTATTGGTCTCCATAACCAGAAGCAAGTCAATGATTACTTTTTTTATGTCTTATTTTCTCTATCAGAACAGTAACTATGTTTTTCTTTTAACATAGATTTGTAATAGCTAACAGAAAAGTCATAAAGAATATCTAGATGTAACAGTTTAAGAAATAATAACGCATACAGATATTTTACATACCATATGACAATATGTAACATAAAATAATTATTTTCTCACGATTTCAGATGTAGATACTATTTAAGATTTCCAGAAGGATAAGAAAGTACTTCTTGGAATAATAGAAGTTCCTCATAAATTCTTGAACTTCAAATTCAAGCCCAAATCTGAGGCTAACTTTCCACAGAGCTGGGCCTCATAAAATGATTACAAATTCTTGACCACTTATACATCAGTCATGAAATGCTTATGACAGATGATTACTACATGCATTTCATGAATGTAAATCTACTCTCTGACACAACCCTGAATCCATTACATCTATTTTCCTCTTGATCAACACAGGGGAACTTTCTATCAAAGAAAGACTTAACCATCCAAGGCATTAAATAGAACCTTGTTTTTATGATCACCAGGTCACAAATCATAGCAGAAAGCCTTAGGTGTTGAAGAGTCAACAGCTAGAGTCTCTCCCTCTGGCTCTTGGTTCTGTATTTACCAAGCACTAGAGAATTGTACCAGCTTTTTCCTAATCCTGATGCTCAGTTTTATACTTTGGCTTTTTAAAGACTATCCTTATTCATCAATCTTGTAATTCTCCAGCGTGGTGGGAACTAGGAGGAAGAGAAGGCAATGCTAGAATGAAATACCCACTGACTACCAGCCTTAAGGCTATCAAAACGGACAGAAATTGTTCAGCTGGGAACAAGACCTTGAACCTGTATGCTTTCACATCTCTCCTTCACATTCAGGGCTAGCATGAATCCCATGGCTAACTATGGTAAACAGGCTGAAGAAAGCCACACAGTCTGTCTTGTACCCAACAGCTTGTCCTGCATAGTAGTCAATGCTGTTGGTAACCTTCTCTTTTACATATGAAGCCAACTGATTTGGTCTGTCTTTACTTTTTCCTCTTTAAGAAAATGTATATTCCTTTAATAAGTATGTCACGGTAGGTAGTTCCTGAGCTAGGTGAATTCTTTGGCCTCTTCTATGTGAACCTTGCAGAAATCTTTGCCCAGTAAGAGAGTAAGAAACAAGAAGATCATTGGCATTCAAATACCAAAATTATGAACTGTAAAAAGAATAAATGAGGCTTTAAAACTTGTTCCTACAGTATTTCTAAACAATGTAGAGTCAAATAGTTTTGAAGAGATCTCTTGTTTCTTAAGTAGAGATGCCAAAGAATGAGCTAAGATTTGGAAAATTTTAAAAAGTAGCATTTTACTGTTTTATCACTTTCTGCAA
Source organism: Sapajus apella (assembly GCF_009761245.1). Lineage (NCBI taxonomy): Eukaryota > Metazoa > Chordata > Mammalia > Primates > Cebidae > Sapajus > Sapajus apella. The sequence goes on along the minus strand of NW_022436949.1, from coordinate 8,408,674 downwards.
GCATGCTGCACTACTTGGCTGATTTGAGGAGTTTCTGAAGTCAGTTGTTGGTTTTCTTACTGACGATAGATTGTTTCTTACATTAGCTTTAAGCACTTTGCAGACACCACACATCCCAGTGAAACTGAAACAGTATAGCTACAAAAAAGTAGAGATATTCAGAAATACTGATCTATTTCTTTCCATTTATATGTATATAAAAATAGAAATAAAAATATATACAATATATATGCATATATAATCATAGCATTAAATAAAGCGTCCTATTTAAATATATAGTTGAAAAATATTCCTTAGAATTAAATTTCACAAATAGAAACACGGTTCTATAAATTATACAACTACTTTCTCAGGGAAAAGGACATGATCTATTTTTACTCTCTCAAGAGCTTTCTGGCAATTACCACCAAAATTGCATCTGTTTCATTTGATAAGGACATTATTAAAAGGTGGATTGTTAAGAGTGAGTCACAAGTTAATGCCTTTACCTTTAAGGCAGAGAAGATTTGTACAAATGCAAGAACAATAGAATCTGGTTTCTTTGGTTTTAGTTCTCACTCCTGTCTAGCAAGACACAGCCTGATGTTAGGATCCTGAGAGAGAGTGGAGGAAAAAAGGTAGATACCAGATATCAGAAGAGAAAGATAAAAGAGCTAAATGAGAGTGTGCTTTCTAAATCTATTGTACATTTTTAAAATGCAGACTTTATACATTATAGGAGAAATGTAGAAAATCAAAATGCTACAATGTATAGGATTGAGGTTATTTCCTTATATTTAAAATAAGTTAAAAACCAAAAGTATAATTCTAGTTCAACACACCAACTTTATGCCTGAACTTCTAAATTCCTCCTAAAATAAGTATAAAGTAAACAGATAAAAATGGTTGTAGTGAGTTTGATAAAAGATACAAACTGCAAGTTGGCTAACAATGACTGTATTACCTGTACTTCTGCTGCTCCAGTATGCAAATAAGATAGAATGTAAAGTTCTGTGAAGCATGACTTCACATGATCTTACATTGAACACTTAAAAATGCATGGGTGAAAATTGGAGAACCCTTTCCGAGGAAACCACTAACTTGCTTGTTTGACTAATACCCCAGAATAATTGCTAGGAGACAACAGGGTGCTAGATGATAAAAAGGACAGAACAAAAGACTGGAGCTTTACAGTCAAGACACACTCATGGTCAGATTCAAATCCAAGTAGTGAGGCTGGCAGGCGATATTGATATAATTGGCATTCTACTGTGATTTTGTGTTCAACCTAAGCCTCTTTTGTAATGTCTTGGATAAGTAAGTTTGGATGTCTTAAAGACCTATGAAGGGCATGTATGGAAAGACAGAATCTTCTGAAGGAATAAATGGAAAGTTAAGAAGTGGAAGAACAACCTGACAGGTTTCTGAAGCCCGAATCTATCACACTGTGTTTCAGTGCTGAAAACACATCAGATGAACCCCTTGTGTCCCCTTTCTCTATTTTTTGTTCCTATCGCCTTTTTGATCTTTGCTTGTCTTCTCTCTGTCAGCATTAATGGTATTGGCAACATAGGGGGTTTTCAAAGAATGCTAAATCTTTAGTCGCCAATTGTGATCAGTGAAATAACACTTTTTGTTAAATTATTAGCAGCAATCTCTCTATTATAATATCAGGGTGCCTTTATGAGTGTTATTATCATAGTAATTTATAATGTATAGTAATTTTATAGCGTTGCAGTATATGTAGACTCTAGTACCTGTACAATATTTGAGTATCGGAGGAGTATTGCACTCTTCTGAATGAGAACTTAATGGCTGACTAGGTAACTGATGGAGTATTTATAAATATGTTGTGCTAGAAAATGCCAACTCAAAGTGACAGCAAGTTTTTAAATTCTCTGTATGTTAACTAATATTTGGTATGAAGAGTTAGCTGTAACCCAAAGATGAAGATCTTGGCTTTTGTTACATAATGGTTTTCCTTTGTACTCAGCTAATTGCCTTAGAATACATCTGCAGTTTCCCTATCAATAGTATTCCTGGCCTGTTACAGGAATCCAATTTTACTTATCTCATGCATAAATTATAGGCAACTTGTAATCAGCAAGACACAACGTTAGACTTAAATTACGGAAAGGGAGAAGATGCAAGAGATCATGGGATGGCTAAGCATTGCAGGTAAATTGTAGCAGAGGATGCCACTAAATTTCAAAAAGACATTGAAGTGGATAGGAGAGAGAAAAAATAATCCAAAGCTACCTTTCTGGATATTTCATACAGTATATGTTTAGAAGGCCCAATTGAAATAAAATTGGAAGCACTATTGTGATTGTTGGCTTTATAAAACACTTTGAAATCGCCAGATTTGGGACAAGGCACTGCCTGCTTCACTCTCACAGCAGTCTTGATATTTTTCCCATTTGTTGCTTCTTCATCTCAGTAAATGGCAATCTCATTCCTCCAATCAAAAAACTAAAAGTCACCATTGAGTTTTGCTTTAACATCAGCCCTTCTATCTAATCTATTGCCAAAGTCTGTCAGTTCTACTCTAAATAATATAAAATAAAAATATATTTCTCCATCTCTATTACCAGCACCCTAGCCCAAGCTCACGAAGAGATCCATATTAGCAGGTAAAGAGTCTCCCATACCCTACTCTTGTCCACAAGGAAAGCATTTTCATCAGAGCAGGCAGATTTATTTTTTCAAAAATAAATCCGAACTTATCAGACCCCTGGCTGAAATCTTCCAAGGGCTTTCTAACTATAACCTGAATAAAAACATCTCCAAATGATGACCTTCAATGTCCTGAATGATCTCATTTCTACTTATTTTTCCCACCTTATCAGACACCTCAATCTAAGACCATTCAGTTAATTATTTTTGTCCCCCTCTTCCAATGCAGGCTCCAAGTGCAGAAACATCGACTCTGTTCACTATCGTGTGTACTTCAGTTCCTAGTATTTGGCATATATTACATGCTAAATAGATATATGAAATAAATGAGCAAATGAAAGCATGCAATTCAGCCTGTCTCTATGTTACAGTTCCTTATAATGCTAAGTGGCTAGCCATAGTGACTACAAGGAAAGTGCCCTAAAACCACATTTCTGTGCCAATCACTTGTTAAACTGTGACTCCAATCCAAAACTCTCCAAACAAGATGGAACTCAGCACAACACTTACTCTACTCTTGTACTCAAGGGTTTAATTTTATTTTCGCAGCTGGCCTGCAATAGGACAGAGACTAAATATCATGCTCTTATTTTAACAGATAAGGCAACAGGTCTAAAAAATATACTAGGTTAAAGCTACGCACTTGATGAATGTAGAGATAATACATGTATTATAACTATTATCATTATCATGTATAATAATACATGAAAATGTATTCATTAACACATTCCATAGACATTCATTGCATCTCTCCTCCTGGGAAGTTCAGGTATTGTGTGGCCTGAACTCTGCAAAACTGGGCATAAGAGGTTCCTTAAAAATATAAAAGTGGCATTCTTCTTTTGAGTTTTACTATAATGTGTGATCATAGGAAGACATGTCTAAGGTTCCTCCCAGGGCCTTGAAAAGAGTCTGTTCAAATGAAGGGGCCTAAAATGAAGTCTAATAAGGTTGATGGTAAATGGTGTTCTGTGAAACTACAGTATATTTTGCAGCCCACTAGAATCAGCCACAAAAGACACTGTCCCAGCTCCAAAGGAGGTGGTCAGAGAAGCAGAATTAGAATAAATATTATAAAAGTCTGGGGTCAAGGTAAGGCCAGGGTTTTGGGGAAGCACTAGGAAGTTGAAAGACCACTCAGGGAAGGCATCGTGGAGTAAGTCTCACTGTGACTGAGTGTTGAAGTTGAATTAAGTCTTCTACTAAACAGGAGGGTGCCCCTGGGTGGGGAAGAGAAAGTAGGGACAGTGTATCAGAGAACCCCTTAGAAAGGCATACATATACAGAAGAGGTTGGTACATTTGTGAGCTGTCAGTACTTGGATCTGGATGGCATTTGAAGTGAAAGCACCAAACAGTGATGAGATGCTGGAGGAGGAGGGCAAGAATCGGTTCAGAAAGAACCTTTGGTATCACAAGGAGTCTGTATTTTCTCTTGAGAAATATTGAAGGTGTTTAAATAGGTAAATGGTGTATGAAATACATGTTTTAAGAAGCTTATTCTTTTGGTAATGTGCAAATGAATTGAAGCAGGGCGAGATTGCAAGTAAGGGTACTAGACAAAATGCTATTGTAACCAATGAGGAGGAAAATGATGAGGAACTGATATAAAGAGTTGGGAAGACGCCTCCTTCTGGCCTATATTTCTCATTCAGAGATAAGCCATTTCAAGAATACAATATGTAATGAGAACTTTATTCTCATTCATAATAAGAACACTGGGAAAATGGGTAACCTGTCTAGTTGTGCCAGATATGCTCCCACTGCACCAGTCTTGACAATTAATTAATCCTCAGTTTTTCTCTTCTAGGAAATGGAAGACCTGACCTAGACAATATTTGAAGCTCGACTGCAATTCTAAAATTTTATGGACAACACAGTTTCCTCATTTCTATTATAGAGCAATTATTTACTGCTCTTTTTTGCAAGTTAGGAAAAGAAAATTAGCTCATTAACTTGGAATTAATCCTCCAATTGTGCTGTCTTATATTTAGAATTCCAGACATTGATATGGACTTTTTACAAATAGTTATTAAACTCAGTTATCTTTATGAGAAAGGTTGCTGAAAAGAAGAGTATAATTTAAATATAAATTCTAAATTAAAGAGTCAGTTGTATTTTCTCCTGTGTCATAAAAGAACAGCAGAAAATCTTTCTCCCTTTTCTCTCCCTTTCAATATATCATGTATTATTTATTTTAAAATAGCATAAATTAATAATTATGTACAGCTAAGTATCTCAAAATCCAATGCTGTGGTTATAAACTAAGTTTAAGTTGTTTTAAATAATTCTACTAGTTAATTCTAATTAAAGTTGTGCTGCACTCCAGTTCTGCACTTAAATTAAAAACGGTGTCAAGCAAGTGCTTGCCACCACTTACTACAGGGACATAGTAAGCCATTCAAGTCATCTAAACCCCATATATTTAAATGTAATGCATTTTATTTTACATATAAGGTAAAATCATATGGAACAAAATTACTTACACTTGAGCATGTATGACCCCCAAAGCAGCAATTTCTCATAGTTCATCCTAATACTAGTATACAAGTAATTAAAAACGTAATTTCTACAATTTTTATCAATTAGAAATAAAGCTATTTCTATTTTTAAGAATTTTTATTCCCCATGCAGATTTCATGGAATATTAAGATGTAACGTATAGTATATAAAACGCAAAGCAAAGCAAGATGCTTCATGAAAAGATTATATTTTCACACTGGAATTTGGGACTTAGTTGCCCCATCCCACCTAAAGCATCAAAAGAATTAGATGCCATATCTTTAATTTTTTCCAAATCATCTAAATGGAAAGAGAGCAAACTACATGTCAAGGCCTCTACAGAAGTGACCTGGAACTCCACCTGCAAATGCCATGCTGTAAAAGCAGCCAGACTGGAAATAGAGTGGCTCTGCTTACCTACAGGGAACCAGAGAACCACATACTTCACAGTCAGCAGCCTTGCCAGATGGAAGTGTATCTGAGTATGTTTAGGAAAATAAATTAAAAACTGCTTTGGGAGATGCTAGTTAAAGTGCATCAGCAAAAGACAGAAGGGAGGATTAGAACTGACATGTTAAGGTTGTAGGACTGTGAGCAGACATTTTTTCTGAGAAAATCCTGGAGAAAGTAAAATAAGCTAAAGAGGAAATGCACAGATGCACTAGAAGGCATATTCAGAGATCATCGATGAATGGGTTAGTGGAGACAAAGCACCGTATCATTTTTCAAATGGAGACAAAGATATGATGGAGGTATAAAATACTATGTGACTGTCAGAGGACTGAGGCTATTCTTGGAACAACATGGATAGAGATCCAAAACTGCAAGAAACAGAATGAAATGTACACTACAATGCCATTAATTTATTTTAAAATCACACTTAATACTATATATTTTTTATAGATTGACACAAATGAAAAAATTGTATGAAAGAGGAATTAGAAGGACTAACCTAAAACTGAACAAGGATACCTATGACGTGGACCAAGGGTGTGGAGTGAAGACAGTGGCGGCAACAAAGCCAAAAGAATAAATAAACAAAAATATATGAAATAGATTTCACATGACGAGATGAGTTGCTAGAAGGTCAATGTTGAGCTATGTAGTTAATTCTATACTTCTAGTACAATAAGTATAAAAATAAAAATAGAGCACTTCCCATCCAGCCCCTATTTGTAAATTTCCTTCAATCCCCTGCATATTTTTTTCCCTTAGCTCTTTTCTACCGTGCATATCCCTAGGTTACTGCACAATAAATTGTTGTGGTTAGCATTAGACAAATTTCCAACGTTTCCAAAGTTTGTAAGTCTCAGTTTGCTATCTATGATAATGAGGATAGTAAAACTGAAATTAAATGAAAGAACACAAATACAATATTTGGTATGTATAACATGCTTAAGTTTGAATAAATATTGGCTCTTGTTCCTCCTCCTCTCTCCTTCATATTGACCTTCCTTCTCTTACTACTGAAGTTTCATCAGATTCTTACTATTCTCCCTGCTGCATGATGTGGCAAATAGCAGTTTTAACTCTGCCTAATCTGTTCTGTTTGTTGCCACCCATCACTGCTTTTATTCAATTGTTTTCTCATTTTTATAGCAGCTACTGTTGCTTCCAATAAAAGCTACACTCTAGAGGTCTAAGAAGGGAAGTGAGTTGAGAGCATGGAAAAGTTTTTTTAGATGCTTGAAACTCCTAGATATCTGGCACTTCAGCTCACCTTCATGGGATCTGCTGGACCTGATATAGACAACCTCTCGCCTAACTCAGGATCTTTTTCACTTTGCCACATTGGTCCTCAATAAAACTTCCTTGGCACCCCCTGAGCCAATCACTCTCCTGGCTTTGCCCCCAGTGCAGCTAGATTCCATGAATGGAGGTCAGGGCACACTACCCCCAAAATATAGCACATTGACATTTGAGGCAACAGCAGAAGAAAGAAGGTCTCTCTGAACTTCCTCTAAAGTAAGTCATAAGACCCTCATTCCAGAGGGGTCCTCTCTATTCCAGGAAGAAAAGAATGTTCTTTTCTCTAAAGACACAGGAAAATAAGGAAGAATCTAAACAAACAGGTCTTGCTAAGTTTCCCTCAGTTTATTACCATAGAACATACTCTTTATCCAATTATTCTTGTGTATGATTGTCCACTCTTCATCAAACCTAGGCATAAAAATACACAATTTTCCCTGTTTTGTGTTCTTCATTTCTGAAGGCACCCATGTCACATAGAACTTACATGAAGTCAATTTGTATGCTCTTCTCTTGTGACTCTGTCTTTGTTATGGGTGCCTCAGCCACGAACCTAGTGATGGATGACGAAAGAAGTATTTTCTCTCTGATACCACCCTGCCACCCTCTAGATTTTCTGGACAGGAGACAGATCTCAGCACACAGTCCACTTGAGTTTTCCCAGGCACCAGTCTTGATTCTCACTCAGTAGCTCAGAACGTTTCAAAATTACTGGGTGGCACTATGGAAGGTCACCACCAGACTTGAGATAAGAGAACAGAAAACTACCCCCTGCCTGCATCAGCAACATCAGAGATAGAATAATCCTTTAAGATTTCTCCAAAGAGATTTGCTCATAAAATCCCTGCTCCTGCACTTTCTCAGCCCTCTTAAATCCTAGAAGTGATAAACTTTTTAGTTTAATGAAGTCCCATTTGTCTATTTTTGTTTTTGTTTCTTGTGCTTTTGAGGTGTTAGTCATGAATTCTTTGTTTAGACCAATGTCCAGAAAAATTTTCTCTAGGTTTTCTTCTAGTATTTTTATAGTTTCAGGTTTTACATTTAAGTCTTTAATTTATCTTGAATTGATGGTTATATGTGGTGAGATATGAGAGTTCAGTTTCATTCTTCTGTATAAGGAAATCCTATTTCCCAGCATCATTTATTTTTGAAGAGTGTGTCTTTCCCCAGTGTGTTTTTGTTACTTTGTCAAAGATCAGTTGGCTGTACATATGTAACTTTACTTCTGGGCTCTTCATTCTGTTTCATTAATCTATGTGTCTATTTTCACACCAGTTTCATGCTGTTAGAACAAGACAAGTAATGTCTACTTTCACCATTCCTATTCAGTCAGCATAGTACCAGAAGTCCTAGGCAGGGCAATCAGGCAAGAGAAATAAAAAGCATCCTTATTAGAAGAAAGGAAGTTAGATTAACTCTGTTTATTCTATTTAAGCTCTTATATTCAGAAAACACTAAAGACTCCACCAAAAAAGTATTATATTTCATAAATGAATTCAGTAAAGTTTCAGGATACAAAATCAACATACAAAAATTAGTAGCATTTCTATACACCAATAGTGATCAAGCATTTCTATATACCAAATTCAGAGGGCAATTCCATTTACAATAGCTACAAAATAAAATAAAATACCAAGAAATGTATTTAACCAAGGAGGTAAAAGCTCTGTATAAAGAAAACTACTAAGCATTGATGAAAGAACCTGTAGATGAAACAAACAAATGGAAAAATACCTTATGTTTATAAATTGGAAGAATTAATATCATTAAAATGACCATACTGCCCAAAGCAATCCACAGATTCAATGCAATCTCTATCAGAGTATATGTTCTTTAATACTAATTTCATTTTTCACAGAATTAGAAAAAAATTCTAAAATTCATATGGAGCCAGAAAAGAGCCTGAGTAACCAAAGCATTCCAAAGCAAAAAGAACAAAGCTGGAGGCATCACATAACCTGACTTTAAATTTCCCCTTTTTGTTGCTAACTCATTTTCTGCTTAGATAATCTAAGCAAATCAACTAAAAAACTAACAATTTTTAGATTTTTTAGATTTTTAGAAAATTGTTAGATTTTTTAGTTGATTTGCTGAGATTGTCTAAGGAGAAAATGATTTAGCAACATCTCTGAGGATTTTACACTGGAAATAACACCTAAAGAATAAGAAGCTGATTCTACGAAGACTAGGGATGTGTGCGTGTGTGTGTATGTGTCTATGTATGTGTGCATGTGTGTGTGTCTATGTGGGTCTGTGCGTGTGTCTATACAAAGTCTGTACATTTCAGTATCTATGTGTGTGCCGCTGTATGTATGTGTTGCTATGTATCTGTATATGTGTGTGTCTGTGTACCTGCATGTATATGTGTGTTTGTCTGTGATTGTTTATGTGGTAGATATAGGATGCAGGAATCATCCTATATTTGTTTTCAGGACGGAAAGAGAAACTCAAAGGCCTTGTGGTAGGAGATAATTTGGTGTTCCTTAAGAAGAGAGAGGGACCTGGGAAGCTGGAGGTTATTAATCCAGGGAAATTAGTAAACGTGGGTTCTGAGAGGTAGGCAGGAGCCAAGTCATGTAGAATATTGAAGGGCATGAAATGAGTTTGGATTTTGTTCAAAGAGAAACCTCTGGCCTGATGAGTAATTAGGAGGGTGGCATATCCAATTCACATTTTTAGAATATTGTCATGGCTACTGGGTAAGAATAGTAAACTATTGTTCCGGAATCAGAAAAACTGCTTAGGAAGCTTCTTTGGTTGCTCAGGTAAGAGCTGCAGTGGCCTTATTTGTATGTTAGCTGAGGTAATGGAGAAAAGTAGACAGATTTGAGATGTATTTTGGAAGTATAACTGACTAGACGTGAATGAAATGAATATGGGAGTGTCAGGAAAAGAAAGCTTTCAATGGTAGAATGAGCAATTGTGTGGATGATGTTGTTGCCACTAACTGTGATAATGAATATTGGGCTACAAGAATGTTAGACGTGGGTGATAAGAGGTGAAATTTAGAGATTCATTTTAAGCTCACTAGATTGAAATGCCAATCAGAAATCCAAGTGGATATGTCAAGTTTGACAATTAAAAAAAAAAAAAAAACATCTAGAGTTCAGAGGAGAGGTCTGAGCTAGAGATATGTATTTGGAAAAGTCTATATTTAAGTGTTTTATAAAGCTGTATCACAAACTAAAGTTATTCAGAAAGATGGAGAGGGAGAAATAGAGAAGAAGATCCAGGTCTAATCCCAGAGGCACTGCAACATTTATACACCTCACAGATAAAACGGTGAGAGAAAGGAGAGATAGAAGTGTAGAGAAAAAGCAGGCAAATGACATGTCAGAGAAAATGAGAGAAGAATATGATTCAAAAAGGAAGGGCAATTGGTTGGATCAAATTTTGCTAAAAAATGGAGCTAGTTTACTTTGACAAGAAGCAACAAAAGCCAGATTCTATTGTGCTGGGAAGGACATAGGAGATACGAAAGCAGTTACATGCAGGTAGTGAGGGTAGCACTGTCAAGAGGTTCTGCTCCTGAAAAGCAGGAGTAGAGCAGGAGGGTGACAGTCACCATGCCAGGGCTTCTCACGCTTTATTATAGTATGCATACAAATCACCTGGCTCTTGTTAAAATTCAGATTATGATTCTGTAGGACTGAGGTCTGCACATCTAAGAAGTTCCTATCAAGATCCATTATATACTTTCATACATTCAAGTTGGAAGACTATCCACCGTTCCAGGAAAGATTAAAGTCTCAGAAGTACATGTGCAGATAAGATAACACACAAGATCAGATCGTCAAATCAGACTCACAGAAATCAGAGATAATTTCCAGAGTCAAACTTTACCAGTAATTTAAAAAACACACAGATGAACAAAGCATATTAAGGGCTGAGACATGCCACATGACTCCCCTAGCCCTTCCTCACCACATCTGATGCATGATCTCTGGATCAGAATAATAGATGAGTCCTCTAAGTGGGCATCTGAGGGTTATTACCTCCCACTCTATTGAGAGCATTTAATTTAGGAAACATCTCCATTTTACACCCTAGAAAGTTATGTAGCATACATGATATTCTCCAGCAAGCTATGTCTCACAAACCTAAACATTCTGGCTTTATTAACTACGAGAAATTCTTCAGCCAGGGACATCCTGTTGAGGGCATTCAGGTGAGAGAAGGTCTCTTCCTCCTAGCAAATATCATCAGTCTGTTTATCTAGAGATTGAGTTGAAGATAGGTTAGGCCACACCACCTGCTTTCTTTCTCTTCACCCTAAGACCTCACTGTCAGCAGAGAAGGCTGTGAGTGGTTTACAGGCCAGCTGATTTGATGACTTCTCCCCAGCAGGGTGATAGTGAAACCCTCACTCATTCTATGTTCTCATTCTACATCCTGTCTGGAGGACAGGAAACCTCTCTGTGCTGTCAAAGGGACAGTATGGGAATGAACACTTACTTCGTTCTCTCTTCTCTGTCCCTGTCACACTTCTCCAGGAAAGGTGTTTGGTGAGAGAGGGAGGAGACTTCTGGTCACTGGCTGTCATTGCCTGCTAGTGGGATCACTTGTTAATTGGGCCTGAAAAGCCCTTTGCTCCCTCGATGTGATGTGCGTGGCTCACAGAGCACACTCTCTTCTAGTTTTCTGCCCAACCCTCTTAAGCCTTCGAGCAGAATTTCTCCTGAGCAAAAAGGTGGTCAAGCTTAAGTGTATCAAGGGCCCTCTCCTAACCTCAGACATATTGTTACTAGAAGTCATGTGTGTATGTGAGAATGCATGTGTGTGTGTGTGTGTGTGTGTGAGAGAGAGAGAGAGAGAGAGACAGAGAGAGAGTGAGCGTCAGGAGAAAGGACTTCATCTCCTTGTACATACATAACACATTTTTGGAAGGCTGTACCTCACCTGTTCATAGTGATTTCTTTAGCAAAGTGTGGGGTAAAAGCAATTTCCCCTTTTTACTATACAAATTTTGTATTATTTAATTTTTAATGTGCACGTGTTACTTTGCAAGTTTCAAAGTGTACAGATGCCAAAATAAAAAGGCTGAAATAAAAGCTGTTCCAGAAACAGTCTCCACCTAAGGAAGCTTCAAGTCCAATACCAATTGCACCTCCCTGAAAATGCTGCGTACTTTGCTCAGCTGACAGGGATCTTGCCACTCTTAGAGCCCTGAAGCACATATCCCTGAACTCATTTGGAATTTCTGAGTACTGCTTGCAGTCTGTGCACTCTATTTCTTCATGTTTGTAGCTTACGGTCCTACAAGCCAGTTAGGGTAGGGACAGAGTACATCTTGGACTGCCTCAGTTTGATTAATTGAAAGTGCCTCTTGCACATGACAGGTTCTCAACTGTCACAACGTTGATTAACTGATGGAAGAGTTTCCTCTGAAACCTGATGAAAGGCAGAGAAAGCCCTCTCAGTCCTTTTCTCCATCTTTGTGACTTTTAAAAGTACTGTGGAGTCATGGCCCAAATGGAGAGGGCCATGTTAGCAGTGTCAGTGAGAGCTGTGGGGAAAACGGCCCTATTCCCTAGGCAGGAGGCCCTCTTATTCACAGGTGCATGCCTTGGGATCATTGAAATTAATGAAATAGTGAACAAGGCAAACAACTAAATCACTGGCTTTTGTGCATTCTAACATATAAATGACTAAGTCTGAGTTGCTTTAAGATCTTAATCTAGTCTGATGTCAGGTGTATCTTTTTGAACTTTCACCAATATAAACTTTTATTATGAATAATATTATGTAAACCCTATAAAATGTTTATTCCATTTGTGCACTCTTCTCCCTGGGCAGCATGTACCACTACTGGGACTAAAAAATTTCTCCTCTTCGTGATCTGATCGGGACAGTCCCAACTCTCTGCTTTGATACTAATCAGGCAAAGAAACGTAATATTGGCACCTGAAAACACTTATCCTCACATTTCTGGTACCTCTCTCCTTGCAGGTAACTAGGAAACAAGTACCCTGAGTAAGGAGAATGCAGCAGCTGCTAATCCTCTGCTGTACCTTTGCTGATTCCTCGTCTTTGTTTTTCCCCTCCCTGAGTGCACCACCTTGTTCTGCCTCCCATAACTCTAACTTCTTCCAGCAAGAGGGTCATTGTTCACTCTATTTCATGTACCTGTGTCAGAAAATTCAACCGGAGGTTCACAATAATATAACAGTAGGAAAGTAGTCTATGAAACAGATGCCTTGGGTAAAGATGGTAAATAAAGTGAAGTATCTTATCACACAGAAAATAATGAACTAGAGGATTTACCACACTATCATAACATTTAATTATTTCTAAAGGCAGAAGAAGAAAAAAAACTTCAAAATTCAGAACAGCTAAAAAACATACTCCTGTCTGTAGCTTATAATTACCTGGTTTTTGATTTTAGAAAAATAGCATTGTTATGAAAAATGTGGAAAAGTATGCTTAAATTTATAGAATAGACTGGCTCAAAAATACCAATAATCTGTCAGTGTTTGATTAAATAAACACAGATTATGCATAATATGTAACATTAGCCAATAAAAATATCAAACCTATATGTACAAATTAGGAAAGATACAGACAAAATAAGTGAAAAGGAAGCTATAGAACACAATGTATAAAAGAATCCATGTTTTTTTAATTTCCATGGAAGTATATATGTGTATAAGTATATAAATAAGATATATGTCTACACACATGCATAGCACAAAACAAGGAAGAATACACAATAAATTGTCAACAGCAGTTACTTTTGACAAATAGGATTGGGTATCTGTTGAGACCAGATAGACTTACATTTTTTCCTTGTTATGCTTTGTTTTAAATTAGAGAAGATGGCTGCAAAACTATAGTACTACATATAGATATAATTTTCTGGAGTTAAGCTGAGGTAAGAATATTAATACATGTCATCAAATGCTTTTACTATCAAAAATAATTATATAATTTCACACTGCAGCCTCAGCTACATGAGGAGTATTTTGGGTGCTTTCTGCTGTATCAGTTTTTCTCTCCGTATTCCCATCGGCATACTAACATGATAAAATTATACCATGCATATAAAAAGGATTCCCTTGCTCTCCCATTCTTCCAGTGATCACTCCATTTGTCTGCTCACTTTTTCCTACTTAATTTTTTCTTCATTTTAGATCACTCTATGGGGCTTTCATTCCCATCATTTATCTTGTCCATGTTTCCAGTGGCCAAAGCTAATGGACAAACATAATGGACACTTCCTTGTCCTCTTCCTACTTGGCTGCATAGCAGAGTTTAATACAGGTGACCATTTCCTCTCCCTTGAAACCCTGTCTTCACATGGCTTCCATATTATTACAGACTGATTTCCAAACACTGGAGGAAATTTCTAGCCTCCTTTATTCTATCCACTTTCTTTTTTATTCTCAATACTGGAGTTGAGAATCAGCCAACAGACGTCAATTCTTCTGTATCTTTACTCACCCCATACTTCAAATCCCATAGCTCTAAATACTGCTGGTCATAGTTTAGAGGAAGGCCAGTGCAATAGTAAACAACCCCCAAGTTACAGTCAATAAACAAGTTTACTTCTTGTGGAACAGCTCAATGCAGAATTTTTCTAACATATGTACTGTTATTTAGTAAATAACCAGAAATCTTGTAAGTTTTTTTGTATAATCTTCTTTCTCTCTCTCTCTTAAACTTATACTCCCACTCTAGACACTTGACTTTTTGAGTTTTCCTTGTTAATTGAAGCATCATTACTAGCATTGATGTTATGATTATAGGAACATGTGGTCTCACATGAGCATGCACTTACCAGCAGACACTGGTTACGTGCCTCACATGAAGCTTTGGTAGCTGAAAAATTAGAGCACATAAAATAAGGAGCTCCACTGGAAACTATGTTGTTTGATCAGAGACAGCCAAGTTAGTAGATCCATATAGAAATGCTACTTTAATTCATGGCAAGGCCAAAGCTCTTGTGAATGAATATTCACATCCATCTGATACTCTTACAATTTTGCCAATTTTACAGGTATAAGTGGAGCAGAAAGAGCCATCAATTTCAAACCCATTCATCCAGAAAGAAGAGATTATATAATGTTTAGGAAAAATCACCTGAGTTCAGATGGTATAAATTTAAAAATTAGCTTAGCAGCCAAACAATTAATCAATTTATTTCACTGTATAATAATGATGATGATGATAACAGTGAAATTTTTACTGTATGTCCATCTTCTAGATGCTCTCCATACATTCACACATTTAATCCTTACAACGATTCTAAACTTTAAGAGTACTAAACCTTCATTATACAGATGAGGGCTGAGGGGCAGAGAGATGACATCTTTTGTTCAATGTCTTCAAGGTCTACAGGGAACAACTTGTAGCATCAGGATTTAAACCCAGGCAATCCATCTCCAAAGTGTACAACACTGCTTCTAGAATGTTAGGACCATGAATTTCCAAAAGATCAGAAAGAAGGATTGACATTTATAGAAGTTATATGTTACTTGTCCGGAACTTTGCAAAATTGATATTTAATGCTTATAAACAACACACACTGCTACAAATAAAAAAGTCTGAAGAAAAATAAATGACAAGTCCATCTTCTCAGGAATGGCAATATTTTAGTTGTTAGGTTAATAAACAACAACAAAACCATCCATTGAAGCCCTCAAATCCATGACTGCTTAGTCACAAATTAACGACTGAATTCTAGAAAGTTATGGGTTGTTTAATCACAGATTAAACCACTAAATCTGAGCATTATTTTAAACATTATTATTATTAAAACAGCAAAATACAGAATACCATTTTTTTTCTATCTCAATTACAGGGAAAGATTTTATTTAAATTTCCATTTCCTTATCAGGGAAAGATTCTATCTAAATTTCTATTTCCGGTAAAGAATTAAAACAACTAATGAGGCAGTAGAGCGGGGTGTTAAGAGAACTGACTGAAATGGACCAATGACCCCCATTCATTAGCCAATGATGCTGCCACCACCACAAATTCTACAGCCAACGTTGTCGCTGAAACTATTTTCCTTGGGCTTGATCTATCTTTCAGAAAGTAAAGAGAAAATAAAAATTTGTTTTATTATTCTCATTTTAATTGTAGACTTGCAATTGTTTAATTAATTGTAACTGTATTCTTATTTTAATTTTAGACACTCATTGTAAGACTGAGTGATCCTGTTCAGGACAAAGATCAGACTGGCAGATGGGGTCTTCTAGTCTAACATACTTTTTGCCCCATTAGTTTAAAACTCCTTGTCTCACTTCTCTAGAAGGCTTGTTGGTATCCAGTGGATTTCTAGCAAGCCTGTCCCAGCTTTTCTGTGGACAAGGCCCTGTGATGCAAGTCATCATCTGATAACTCTCAGGTTCAGCTGAACCACTTCAGACTTCATTGTCACTGAATCTGATATATTAAACACCTCATGCATGGCATTTGCTAGGTTCTCATCCAGATGGAGTTAAACTTTGGGTCCTCTCTGAAATATATAAAAATTTGAAGGAGATACAGACTGCATTGAATATTACTTTCTCACAATAAAGAAAGTTGTCAAAAATTCTCAAAAATTTCTAGAAAATACTGAAAAGCAAAAAGAATTTTAAGTCATTATTAATGATTCTACCAATAAGAAATTATTTCCTATGGCTTTTTTTTAGTCAACCGAATATACTTGAAATTACACTGTTTCTATATTTTTCATTATAAATGTAATTTATTTTTAGATTATTAAATTTACTTGTAAAAATATTGGCAATGTCACTATCACATTTCATTATTATATAATATTTTACTTAGTTCTTTCATTGTTTTTGAAGATGTAGTTTACAACTTTGCATTAGTGTGAATAAAAGTGCAGTGAACCTCTTGAATATAAATAACAGTCCTTTTTTATCTTTAGTATTAATGAATAGTGTGGAATTAAATCAACAAACTAAACATCTTTGTCTCCGTAAGCCTGTTGATATACATTGTAAACCTGTGTTAAGAAAGGCTGTGTACCATCATGCATTCTCAATGGGAAGAAACAAAAGTCACCCATCCACCAAAACATCATCAATTTTATGCGTTTGCTGGATTATATTTCCCTGATTTGATAAGTGAAAGTGGTATCTCATTTCATGAATTCAAATTATTCTGATTATTTCCTATGATGGATGATTTTTTATTTTCTATTATTGATATAATGTCTATTTTTTTGATCCTCCAGAGAACCTGGTCTAAGATGTTTACTCAACCCATTCTTTTTTTCTACTTTCTAATTTTTTTCACTTCAACTCTAATTTCATAGTTTCATTTTGCCTTTTTCCTTTGAACCTTCTGGAGTTGTTTCTTTTCTAAATCTTTGGTTTAAAAATCAAAATAAAAGATATACTTGTTTTTTCATGTCAGTATTTTATATCTGATCACATACATTGATGTGAGGATGTATTTTTTTAATATTTATAATTTAGATATTTTCAATTTAATTTTTATTAATCTTTATTTTGTTCTAGTCATCAAATATGACTTCTATAATTTCTAACGATTATTTCTGAAAATATTTTAGGAGTGTTATTCACCAACTCCTTATTTAATTCAAAAATAGTCACTCCCATTTTCTCACATCAAATGTTTTTACTTCAGCATATGTCTTTCTGTTCGTAATTACATATTTCTTAGGTCGTTCACTTGCTTATTATGTCTCCCCCATTATGCTGTTAGCTCTGTAAAGATAGCAATCACGATGCCTTCTTTGATCATCACTGTATTTCCTAACCTAGCTATGGTTTTATTTTGGGAATGAATGAAATGTGAAAAACATCCAAGGACCAGTGGTGGGGTAAGGGCAGGAAGGACTAACACACCCAGAGGCTTGACTCAAGAAAATCAATGTTAGCCATGAGTGAGTGATACTGACATTGCTTGTCTTCAACTTGGTTCAGACAAACTAGGGGAAAAAGGCAGATGGCTAGAATATATTTGTATCAACTTTATAACTGGGTGTGCTCTTTCATTTCAAGAGGCAAATTGTGCATAGGTCAGAGATTTATTTATTGTTTGCTTGTTTTCTCTGTGTGTGTTGTTGATGAAGATGTTTTGTTTTGTTGCCCTTTTTCCTTTTTTATGGTCTTCAGCCTATAAACCTTCCTTTTAAGACTGGCAATCAGTAACTGTACTGTAAACAGGGGAGTAAAGTCCACTTACGGGGTTTTTAAGGATCATTCCAACCCAGCCACATAAATTACACTCAGGGAGGCATAGGAAATTAAAAGATTTATTATATTTGGAAGTCCTAGAGACAGGAGGCAAGGAATACCACATTAGCAGCTATATGGGAGGAGCTCCAAGGGAGCAGGCTCAACCTAGCAGGAAGCAATTGGAGAGCCTAGAGAGGCAATGAGGACCTGTGGGCAAGTGCCTTTACTGGGGTTGGGGTGAAGTACAAGCAAAAAACAGGAGGGGATTTTATTTTTGTGTTTGAATGTCACTAGGTCATAGGAGAGGTCAAGATAAGGAATCTGTGGCAGGGACCAACCTTATCAACAGATGTACCTAGTTGTCTGACAGGGACCTCACAGCCTGTTTATGGGGACATCGAGGAATCGGGAATATATAAGGTTATAAAAATTTACAATACAGTAACCTGTGATAATAGGTTATTGTTGCAAATTTTTTTAATGGTACATTTTTCATCAGTTTTCAAGGGTTCTTAAATATTTGGATTCAGAATTCTCTGTTTTATTCTGAAATCTGGGTATTTGTTAGACTTGAAGTTTTTATGCCATTGGGGTAAGATTTAAGTTAATGCATTTGTTCGCTCATAAATACACATCAATCAAAGCCCTCTGTTGCCTCTTATTTCAACAGCTTTCACAAGCATATTATTATCTATAGAAATTGGAAAATTCATTTAATTTGACCTGTGAAAAATTTTCTAGAGTGGATGAGGTGTCATTTCTTGTTATCACCCTTTATTTGTGACATAATCCTGAGAATAAGTTGACCTAGGAATATAATTTTCAAACCTCTCTTCAAAGAATCACTGAAATTACTAATAATAATGACCAAAAAAGCCTCTTAATGATAGGCTTGTGTTCTAATGGCACATATTTCTTCTTAGTGCAGATTGATATTATCATCTTTTCTTTCCTAAAGAATAATTACTGAGCTTCAAAATCTATCATAAGCATCACTCCTCTGGTTTCCGTAAAGTAGAATACGTGTCTCCTACCCGATTCTCCCATCAAAAACTTTTTCACATAACTATTTTTTTTACATGAGACTGTAATTACTTATTCACCTGTCAATCTCCACAGGGAAATTATAAACTCCTTGATAACAAGTCTTCATACAGCCCTAGTGCCTACCACAGTGCCTAGTATATAGCAGCACTCAATAAATATTAGTAATACACTGGAAAGGAAAAAAGAACAGGAGGATAAAAGAAGGAGTGGAAAAGAGATGAAAAATAGGATGATTACAGAAATAATCTGAATCAAAACTTGATATTATAAGCATAGGCGTGTATGTACACATGTGTATGTTGTGTGTGCATGTTTATTGGCAAATAGGAATGAGATCATATAGAACAAATTAAAATCATAAAAAGATTGATGCTTGCTCAGTCTCCTTAAGCTATATTGTAGAGGTTTGAATCCTCATTAAAATATTTTAGTTCTTTCTAGAGAAGCAAGTTTTTACAATATCTGCCTCACCACTATACCTTATTTGCTTTCTTTTTCTATTTCATCAACCCTCTGAAGAAATGAGTAATATTGAATGCATATTTTATAAATGCATGATAAATATCTGCTGAATAAATCCATGAGTGAATGAATGAATACCTAACAATGAAAGAATACCTAAAGCATAAAGTTAAAAATAAGATCGGTTTTCCTACTTAGAATTTTTAAAATTTGCTTGAAATATGTTTATTCCTTAGTGAAGTGATTGTTGATGTTTCAATAGCGAGGGATGCATTTTCTAAAACTTTGTTAATTAGATATGGATAAATTCACAGTAACTGTCCTTTCTGTTCAAAGTGGAGGCTGTTGACAGCCTTGTCCTGGTCTATTCTAGACTAATAACTTTCTAGTCACTAGTTTGACTCTGCCGTCTAAAAAGCAAAAGGGTTGTTAATTAGCAAATACGAATAGTACTTGATCGATTCTACCAAATTAGATTTTCTTGACCTGTCAAAGTGAATTTATCATTAGCATGTATTAGATATACACACACACCAAAAGCAATTGCTCTAATGGGCTTAAGCATTCCAGCTTGTTCATGGTATTCCTCTTTTAACTCAAGGACAGTGTAGCTGAAAAAAACAAAACTTTAGAGTTAAATGCCTGTGAACATATTTCAGTTCTTCACCTTTCAACTGTAGGCTCCGGGAATACTGTTTAACCTATCTAAGCTTCAATAATCCAGTATATGAAATGGTAATAATAATGCTTTTGTTACAGTATTATTATGACAATCAAAGTGGATAATAAATGGAAAAGCCTATTTGATTTGTATCTTATAACATGCCTAGTGTTTATTAGATACTTGGGAAATCTTTTTAAACAGAATTATTTAGGATTAATTTAGGACTAATCTTGTCAAAACAGTTTTGAAGTTAAAGAAGGTTTTCTGGCTAGATTCATAAATTCATTTATTCAGTAGACATTTATTGGGAGAACTTTGAAAGACCTGTACGTTGACCCTTGAACAACATGGGTTTGAACTAAGCAGGTCCACTTATACACAGATTTTCTTCCACCTCTGCCACCCCCCGAAACAGCAAGATCAACTCGTCCCCCTCTTCATACTCCTCAGCCTACTCAATGTGAAGACAATGAGAATGAAAACCTTTATGATTATCCACCTAGACTTAATGAAGAGTAGATATATTTTCTCTTCCTGATTATTTGACAAAATTTTCTTTTCTGCAGCTTGCATTATTGTAATAATATAAAATGCAATATACATAAAAAAATGTGTGAATTGACCATTTCTGTTATTATTAAGATGTCTGGTCAACAGTAGGCTATTAATAGTTAAGATTTGGGAAAATCAAAAGTTAAATGAGAATTTTCAACTACACAAGAGGTCTGTGTCCCTAACATCAGGTTGCTCAAGGGTCAACTATAAAGACACTGAGATATTATCTCTGTCTTCAAATGGGTTATGATCCACTTAAGGAGATAAAATACATGCATGTATGGCTAAAATACTATGTAAGATATGATAAAATTAGATTTTGAAAACTGTTTTCTACAACTATATAAAAATATCTTCCCCAAATTAGTATATTTGAACAACTGACTACAATTATTCATACCTTTTTTTTTTTTTTTTTTTTTTTTAAGATGGATTCTCACTCTGTCACCCAGGCTGGAGTGCAGTGATGCAATCTCAGCTCCCTGCAACCTCCACCTCCCAGGTTCAAGCAATTCTCCTGCCTCAGCCTCCTAAGTAGCTGGGATTACAGGCGCCTGCCATCATGGTTGGCTACCTTTTTTGTATTTTTAGTAGCGACGGGGTTTCACCATGTTGGCCAAGCTGGTTTCAAACTCCTGACCTCAGGTGGTCGGCCAGCCTCCGCCTCCTGAAGTGCCAGGATTACAGGTGTGAACCACTGCTCCTGGCTAGTCATATCATTTTTTAAACAAACACTGTCACTCTAATTACTCACTATCAAAACTGACTTCCTAAGTCATGCTAAAAGCTACTATATTAGTTCTCCATTGTAATAATGATCTTCCTTTCTAATTGGTGCCTTTTGCAGCCATTTAAAAAGCCAAAATTTGTAAGGATATTTTCAATAGCTTCATTTTGTTAGTAAAGATGCTTCCAATTCATAAGACAAGCCCCACTGTTAAAGCAATGAAAAAGGTACCTAAGTGGTCTTTGAGTGTGTGTGTGTGCATGTCTGAGTGTATGTATGTGTGTTTCTCCACAGTCAAAGCAATTCAATGATTCATGACGTGTTAGTGCTGAGATATCAGGCAATGACTTGGAAACTAGGCCTTTCGTTACCTAAATAAATGAAAGAGAAACTAAAAAGGAAGGAATGGTGAAGAATAACGATAACTGGAGGCTGGGCACGGTGGCTCACACCTGTAATTCCAGCACTTTGGGAGTTCAAGACCAGCCTGGCCAACCTGGTAAAACCCATTTCTACTAAAAAAACATACAAAAAATAGCGGGGTCTGGTGGCACACACCTGTAATCCCAGCTATATGGGAGGCTGAGAATGGTTCATAGCAGAATGGCTTGAACCCGGAGGCAGGAGGTTGCAGTGAGTTAAGATTGTGATCCTGCACTCCAGCCCAGCGCTGCACTCCAGTCTGGGTGATAAAGTGAGGCTCTGTCTCAAAAAAAATTAAATTAAATTAAATTTAAAAGATGAATGGAGGCATGAGAGTAATGGATAAACTAAGAATGAATAGACAGTAGTATAGTAGTGTCAGCTGAAAGCACACGTGTGATTGCTAAATGTGTGAACTCAGAGCTGAGAGCTTATGGCAAACTAAAAGATGTTTTGAGCTTTATATAGGAATATCAATATGCTACGTTAAAATCTGAAACTTCTATTCAACCCGAATGGTTGTCCCCAAAAGACTGCTTCATGCTTTAGTTGTGTCACTATTATTTAAAGATATTTTGCTAAATTCTGTACTATGTGTGAGTAGTCACATTTATCACTATTAACTAAGCAAATAGAAGTTTTGCTATTACCTATTGGGTTTTTTTCTAAAATGAATACTATGTAATTTCCACTTTTTAGGAAGAAACTATTATTAATCTGTGACAAGCTCTCATGCTTTGCTGAGACGTATAATATTTTAGTTATTCTCTTTACCATTCCCCAAAATGCCATTCACTAGCTCTGTGAATTCATGCAAGTTATGCAGCTTCACTGAGCCTCAGTGTCTTTTTCTACAAAATGGAAATAATATCTGTGTTTATAAGTTTGAGATAATATATATAACTCAGAGAATATTACATACATAGGTATCATTATTATTAATATTACTACTGTTTTGCTATTTCATTTATTTCATTGTGGTAAGAACACTTAATATGAGATTTCCCCCTCAACAAATTGTTTGTGTGTATTATTATTGACTACATGCACAGTATTGTACAGCAGATCTCCAAAGCTTATTACCTTGCTTGACTTATAATGCACATTGATTAGTAACTCCCCATTTCTCCTTCCCCCTTGTTTGCCATATCTTTACCCTTCACTTCACTTACCATTAGAAACAGCTGTCCAACCACTCTCTACAACTTTGCAGGATATCATGCTGAATGCACGTAATTATAAACCAGAGTTCCAGAGGAAAGCACTTTGCAAATTGTGAAGTTCAATAAAATGCAGAAAATGAAGAATAAACTTCTTAATAAATTTTAGTACCTCCTGATACTCTTCAATAAATAAAAGTTTAAATCAATATCTTCTCTGACACACACACACACACACACACACACACACACACACACACGAACTGTGGAAGTGATCACATGCTCGAGCTGTGGAAAGACAAAATCAGCCCCTTGCACTAATCTAGTTCAAATTATAAAGCCAAAATATACAATCTCTAATCTAGAAGGACAGTAGCAAGTAATTTCAAGTTATAAAAAGGCTCTAAGCAAAGAAAACAATAGTTTTAGATGCCAAAAAAAGTAAAATTAAATGAATAGAGAACAATTTTGATAAAATGCTTACTTTTTCTTTTTTTGAGACAGCGATCTGGGCTCACGGTTACCTTCACCTCCTGGGTTCAAGCCTTTCTCCTGCCTCAGTCTCCTGAGTAACTGGGATTATAGGTGTGTACCACCATGCCTGGATAATTTTTGTTTTATATTTTTAGTAGTGACAAGGCTTCACCATGTTGGTCAGGCTGGTCTTAAACACCTGATCTCGTGATCCACCCGCCTCGGCCTCCCAAAGTACTGGGATTACAGGCATCGGAAAATGCTTACTTTTTTTATAATAAATGGAGAAAGAACAGTTCTCGGATTGAAAGAAAGTATTTTTATTTATGTGACGTCTACAAATGTGTTTAATAATACTAAACACCTTACTTGTGGACAGATCCCGCAGAGGATCAATCGATTTTCCTGTACATACATGATCAAAAGACATGTTAGCCTTTTAATAGCAGCTGATACAAATGGAGGAATATTCCTGCCATAATATTATGAGGAGCTTTTTGGCTTTATTTCCCTTTTACCATTATATAAGCCTCTGCACTGAAAGGCACCATTAGATAAGATACAGTCATATTGCTAAGAAGCTAAAAAATAAAGTTGGGAGGCAATAATAGCATATATATATAGATAGATAGATAGATAGATAGATAGATATTTAGAGCTTGAAGCAAGCATATCAACAAAAATAATAATAATAAAATGTAACAAACACTGCCACAGCCTCTGAAAGGGAAGCACAGCATGTTGCTGTGGAGCAGCACCAAACAAATAAACAAATCCTCTGAAAACAAGGAACTCTTCCCAAGAAATATTAATACACAATATTCAGATATACAACATACACAAGAAAATACGACAGAGAGATCATGTGTATTCCAATCATCAAGGCTGGCTAAAGGCTCACTTAATTGGTCTCATTTCAAAGGGCTTCTCCTCCAGATCACATATAGATGCAATGATAACTTCTTATATCAGTACTGCTTTTAGGGCAGGGCAATTTCTCACGAGCACAAGAGCTGCCTCTCAGGGCCATGCCTCATTCCCCCGCCACAGGTCCTGCTGCCCCACTGCCTCTCCTCCATTGTACTATCTAGCAATAGCTGCTCTCTGCCACTCAGGAAGAAAAGAGAGGTTAATCAGTTTCAACAAAGGCTCACAATCTCCTTTACTCAGAAGACGGCTGCAAGAGCAACAGTCATCAGAGAGAGAAGGCAGCAGCAGCAATAAAATAAGGTTCCTAACTGAGCTGACTTACACTCCTCTCTGCAAGGAACTGAGGAAATATTCAAAAAGGAAACTGTGGCTTCTATTTAGGAATGCACCTAAATGCACCTTAGCAGAACCTTATTCTGAAAAGAGGACTTGCCATTGAGTACATACATCATTAACCTTCAAGAGAAAATGGTTACATGTTTGCAACACTGGATGCAACGGGTAATATCCATTTTGCCACCTACATGATTCCTAATTCTGTTACTGAGTATTGTACAGCTCTGGGGAAAGCAGGGGCACATACATAAAACACTGTGAAAAATGGTTCCCATTCTTATGTGTGTAATACCTATTATAGAAATGCTGTCATTATTGCATTATGTTAAAAAATAGATATGATTGGGCCTGTCAAGAAAAAGACATAATTCACAGTAACAACAGCTATTTCTTATTTTCATTCATTCATTAAAAAATTATAATATTTATTCAGAGACTTCCATGTGCCAGAAGGTAGGAATCTATTTCTGATATTGTGCAGCCCTGGGTAAAACACATGCATGTACTCACATATAAACTCTTGTGAGACAATGCCCTCCATTATCATATGTATATAATTCTTATTATATAAATGGCAGCATTATTCTAACATATTAAAAATAGACATATCTGAATCTGTCAACATAAAGATGTAATTTGTGTTGAAGAACCAGATTTTTTGTTGAAGAACCATTCACTCATTCATTCAAAACTATTTACTAAGAGCCTTTCATCAGCCCAGAGCAGCATGTGTTCCTAGAGAATACAACACACAAGGTCAAAAACAGTCTCCACTTTTATGGAGCTAACAGTGCAGAGAGACAGTCAGAAATTATATCAGCACTGCTATTCATGAGGATAAGTGCTCAGAGGGAGGAAGAGAAGGGCACTGTGCAACACCTAGGTTGACGAGGATGAGTCTGGAATGACTTCACTATGCACTGGATATCTGGTTTAAGAGGCAGATGGGTTAGGTTCCCGCAAAGGGAGAAGCACATGTGAAAGTCCTAAGCTAGGACAAAGGAAGTGACATTTCTAAGAACAGAGTGAATGTAGGAAGGCAGCATCAAAAAGCGATCAGAAGCGGACACATCAGCAGGGGCCAAATTAAAAATAACTTATCCCTTGATATGGGTTATGAATTTTATCTCAAGGGCTACTGAACTAAAGGAAGTATTCTAATCAGGTGAATGACAAGATCAGATTGGTGGTACAAGAAGGAAATAAATTTGAAAAATATAACCCTGGAGTTAAGGAGATATGGTGTGAGGAGTCTTAACATATTTATTAGTGTCAGTAAACGCCGGTGGCTCAAGCTTGAGTAGCTATGGCAAGAATACTAGAAGTCTTTGGAGAGGAAACTGAATGGCAAAATCAGCAGAGCATGGGCAAATACGCACACAAAATATAAAAAGGAAGCAGGGTCAATGTTGGTGCCCATATGAACTGGAAAACTGGAAGAATGGTAAGAACAATTAATGAGAAAGTAACACAAGAGGAGATGTAGGTTTAGGAGACCAAGAAAGACAGGTTGTGTTTTAAAGCTGTGTATTCATCCTTTGAATAAGGATGCCTACAAGACTTCTAAATAAAGATATCCAAAAATCAAGAAGTTATATGGATCTGGAGTTCCAAAAAGAGTCTAGGCTCGAGATACAAATTTGAGAGCAATCAGCATTATCAAGTATGTGATATCAGATAGGGAGAGTATGTAAAGTCAAAGAGAAAAAAAGGAAGCCTAAAGAACATTTATGTTTTTAAGAGAAGAGATAACCACAGAGGCAATGAGAAGTAATTTTGGAGAAACCAAGCAAAGACTGTTTCTAGAAAGAAAAGTAATTTGTACTATCAATTGCTGTTGAGCTACCAAGAAAAATGAGGACTAAATATGTCTACCCTAAAATAAGAAATATCTAATGTCAGTAGAATTAGTTCCAGGGAGTGGTTACATATAAGTCAGACAAAAATGGGTTAAGGGGTAAGCTGAAAATGGAGACATGATGGTGACTTCTTTTGTCAGATGTTTACAGCAAGAGGTATTTTGTCTGAGACAATATATTGCAGCTATAAAATTAACCTAGGTAAGAAGTAGATACTCTTCTCGACAAGGACTCTGGCTCTTACCTTTGAAAATATTCTCCACAGGTATCTTATATTTCTATGTCTTAAAAGTAAAGTAAAGCTGACTGCCCTGTTCTAAGACATTCTTCAAGGATATTTGTAATACAAACAGCGTTGAATAATAGAAAGAATATCTCTCTCCACAGAAAATGGCAGGCATGCTTAATACCACTAAAAGATATTTAGGTTTCCTAAAGTCAGGGTTTCTCTTGCATAATATAACACATGTCATATGCAGTTATCACCTGGCTCTCTTCATATCTCCTTGTGGAAACTGGGGCTCAGGGATCTGGCACAAAAACACTGTTACCCTGGCTACTGCTATTACTATGAATAATATAAAGTCCTGTCCAAGAAGACTCAGGTCATCTGCCAGAATCCAAGAAACTGTTTGCTTACAAGTAAGTGAAAATCTGATTCTACACAGTTCTTAACATTTTGACCATTTGCACCATTGTCCTGGCATTGCTCAGATCTTTGACTTTTCATGACTAATGCCACCTAAAAGGCCAGAGTTAAAAGCGCTACTGTAAAGAGAAAGGGCATACTGTTTTATGTACTATTCCCTCAAATATATATCGTCAATTCCAATGTAAACAGCAGTATAAATTAGAAAAATTAGACTGCATCCTGCACATCACTGACAAGCTTACAGGGTAATATCTCCTCGTTCTGCATTTGAGCACATTGCTTAGAGTGCGTATTTCCTGGTTATGTTCACTCTGCATGCATACACACAGTGAGAACTGCAGTGTTGTCACTTTTATGCCAGGTTAGCTATATGGCACAGACATATGATTCTGGTAAAACACCACGGGGTAAATAATTTCTGAATTATAAGGCTCTTTGGAAATACATTAGAATTTTTTTTAATGATGTCTAATATAAGAGGGTTTTTTTAAAAATTAAAATATAACAGACTCCTTCTAAAAAATAGAATAGAATCCAACTATGTCTTTAGTGAAACACTGACAGGGTGAATTAAGCATGGCTTGAAATGATGTCATTGATGCTAGCTGAGAGCCTAAAGTCAACTAAAGTCTTCTCTGGGTAAATTAAAATTCCTTAATAGCTTTTAATAGATTGAGTTCCCTTAAATAAGTATAGACCCTACGAAGCTCAAAATTACAGAAAATAAACAGGTCATGTTAACCTGAATTGCATTAAATGTTCAGCAAACAAAATGCAGTGACAACAAAATAAAGCAAAACATACACATGCACACATATACACACACAGAGGTGGTATGTGTATATATTTAGCTCAATAGAACATAATAATCAGAAGAAACTAGTTGTGCTTAAATCATAAAGAGCAGATATTACTAGGAAAAATTAATAGGAAAGATATTTGTACTTTTTAATGTCTATTGAGATCATCATCATACAGATGTTCTCTATCAGATAGGGCTTGTATGAGATCTGACAAGGAGAGATGAGCTATCAAGTAAATACTTCATACTAAGAGTAGGATGGAACATTTAAAAAATCATACTAAGCTCCTGGAAACCCTGTGCATCATCATTGCCAGAAGCTTTATGTCCTGAATGATAAGTAAGTTTTCAAACTCAGGTCTGGCTACAGGCAATGCGAACATACCTCCAAGGAGATGTCACAGCTCAGCAGCAGACACAACTAGGAAACACAAGATTTTCAGTTCTTATTATTACAAATGCTCTTTTTGGAATATAGTAGTTAAATACCATAAATTTCTACTCAATAGGGAGTCCAGGTAGATTCTATAAGTGTTGAAAATATCACAACCCTGGGTTATTATTAATGGCTATCCGAACAGAATGTAGCATTTAACAAAAAATACTGCCAAAATAATTACTCATCTTAACGTTTTATAGCTTCCATCTATTTTAAATATGTTATGTAAACAGCAGGTGAACATTTTTATACGTAGTTAAAATGTCACCTCTTAAAATGCCCTCAGCTCTTTCTAAACTCCAATATAGCATCTTCCAAATAAATTGATCAGTGTAAGACATATTAATGATCACACTTAAGGCAGGTAACATGTTGAAAACTGATTCCAGAGATCAAAAAGTTTATCGGGAAAGTAATATCTCTACTGGCATATCTTTTAGAAAATTATTTGCTTCAGTTCACAAAATGCAGAGAAAAGGATAACCTAAGGATGACATTGATAGACGCTTCCATTCCATTTCACCCGTGACAGTCTCAAGTGGTCCAATTACCTAGTATGTGTGTGTCAAGACGTTAAAATCTCTACTTTGTTGGATTGAAGGGAAGCAAAGTGGCCAGCTTCTGCTTCAGTTGAAATTATAGTCTGAAGAATCACACCAAAACTATTAGGCTTCCTAAGTTTATTCTCTAAGTAGCTGAGCATTTCAATTTGTTTCTTCCCACTTTGCCCATCTTTTTCATCATCTTTTCATCAGATAGCACTATTCTGAGTAATGGCCAAATGTCAACGAGTTCACCCATTTGCATTTATATAAAGGAATATTGAGGCTGGATAATTTATAAAGAAATTGTCTTCTTTGGCACATGGTTCTGCAAGCTGTACAAGCACAGCATCAGCATCATCTCAGCTTCTAGTGAAGCCTCAGGAAACAGACTCATGGTGAGAAATGAAGGGGTAGCCACCGTATTGCATAGTGAGAAAGGAAGCAAGAGAGAGAGAGAGAGAGAAGGAGAGGGTGTGCTAGGCTCTTATAAACAACCACCTCTCACATTAACTAACAAAGCAAGGACATGCTCATAATAGTGGGAAAGGCACTAAACTATTCACGAGGGATCTCCCATGACCCAAACAATTCCTACCAGGTCTTACCTCCAACATTGGAGATTACATTTCAACATGAGATTTGGAAGGTACAAATATCCAAACTATACTATTTCACCCCCGATCCCTCAAATCTCCTGAGTTTCCCCCATTACAAAATACAGTCATGCCTTCCCAATAGTCCTTCAAAGTCTTAACTCATTCCATTCTAGCATTTACTCAAAAAGTCCCATCTGAGACTCAAAGTACCTTCCTTTTATCTATGAGCCTGCATAATGGAAAGCAAGTTATTTACTTCCAAGATACAATGGTGGTACAGGAAGTGGATAAACATTCCTTTTCTAAGAGAAAAATTGGCCAAAAGGGCAACAGGCCCCACACATGTCCAAAACCAACCAGGAAAGATGTTAAATCTTAAAGCTACAAAATAATCTTTGACTTCATGTCATTCATCCTGTGCACACTGGTACAAACAGTGGGCTCCCAAAACCTTGGGTAACCCTGTACCTGTGGCTTCCCTGGGCACAGCACACATGGTAGCTCTCATGGGTTGGAGTTGAGTGCTTGTGAATTTTCCAGGCTCAGGGTGCAAGCTGCCAGTGACTCTGTCATTCAGGAATCCGGAGGACAGTGACTCCATTACCTTAGCTCCACTAGACCCCATTTGGGACTCTGTGTGGAAGCTCCAATTCTACGTTTCTCTTTGACACTTCACTAGTAGAGTCTCTCTGTGAGAGCTCCACCCCTGTTGTAGGCTTCATCCTGGACACCTAGTCTTTCCCATATGTATTAGTACATTTTCACACTGCTGATAAAGACATACCTGAGACTGAACAATTTACAGATGAAAGAGGTTTAATGGACTTACAGTTCCATGTGGCTGGGAGGCCTCATAATCATGGCATAAGGTTAAAGGCACATCTCACATGATGGCAGAGAAGAGAAGAGAGCTTGTGCAGGGAGACTTCCCTATTTAAAACCATGATCTCATGAGACTTATTCACAATCATGACAACAGCATGTGAAAGACCTGCCCCCATGATTTAATTATCTCCCACCAGGTCCCTTCCAGAATACATGAGAATTCAAAATGAGATTTGGATGGGGACACAGCCAAATCATATTATTCTGCCCCTGGCCCCTCTAAAATCTCATGTCCTCACATTTCAAAACCAATCATGTCTTCCCAACAGTCCCTCAAAGTCTTAACTTATTTCAGCATTAACTCAAAAGCCTACAGTCCAAAGTCTCATCCGAGACAAAGCAACAAAATCTAATCTCAGACAAGGCAACTCCCTTCTGCCTATGAGCCTGTAAAATCAAAAGCAATTTACTTCCTAGATATGATGGGGGTATAGACATTGGGTAAATACAGCCATTCCAAATGGGAGAAATTGCCCAAAACAAAGGGACTACAGGCCCCATGAAAGTCTGAAATCCAGCCAAGCAGTCATATCTTAAAGTTCCAAAATGATCCCCCTTGACATCATGTCTCACATCCAGGTCATTCTGATGCAAGAGGTGGGCTCCCATGCCTTCAGCAGCTCCACTCCTGTGCTTTGCAGGGTACAGTCCCCTTCCTGGCTGTTCTAACAAGCCTACATTGAGTATCTGCAGCTTTTCCAGGTGCACAGTGCAAACTGATAGTGAATCTACCATTCTGGGATCTGCAGGATGGAAGACAGTAGTCCTCTTCTCACAGCTGTTCTAGGCAGTGCCCCAGTAGGGACTCTGTGTGGAAGATTTAACCCTGCATTTCCCTTCTGCACTGCCCCAGCAGAGGTTCTCCATGAGGGCCCCACCTTTGAAGCAAACCTCTTCTTGGACATCCAGGGATCTCCATACATCCTCTAAAATCTAGACAGAGGTTTCTGAACCTGAATTCTTGACCTCTGTGCACTTGGAGGCTTAACACCACATGGAAGCCTCCAAAGCTTGGGGCTTTCACCCTCTGAAGCAACAGCCTGAGCTCTACATTGGTCCCTTTTAGTTATGGCTAGAGCAGCTGGGATGCCGGGCACCAAATCCCTAGACTGCATACAACAGAGGGACCCTGGACCTGGCACAGGAATTCATTTTTTTCTCCTAAACCTCTGGGCCTGTGACAGAAGGGCTGCCACAAATGTCTCTTGACACATCCTGGAGACATTTTTCCGATTGTCTTGGTGATTAACATCCAGTTCCTTGTTACTTATGCAAATTTCTGCAGCTGGTTTGACTTTCTCCCCGGAAAATGGGATTTTCTTTTCCATCACATTGTGAGACTGCAAACTTTCCAAACTTTTATGCTGTCTTTCCCTTTTAAAACTGAATGCCTTCGGCAGCACCTAAGTCATATCTTGAATGCTTTGCTGCTTAGAAATTTTTTCTGCCAGATACCCTAAATCATCTCCCTCAAGTTCAAAGTTCCACAGATCTCTAGGGCAGGGGTAAAATGACACCAGTGTCTTTGCTAAATCATAACAAGAAACACCTTTACTCCAGTTCCCAACAAGTTCCTCCTCTCCATCTGAGGCCACCTCAGCCTGGATTTCATTGTCCATATCATTATCAGTATTTTGGTTAAAGCCATTCAAAAAGTCTCTAGGAAGTTCTAAACTGTCCCACATTTTCCTGTTTTCTTCAGAGCTCTCCTAATGGCTCCAACCTCTGCCTGTTACACAGTTCCAAAGTTGCTTCTACATTTTTGGGTATCTTTTTATCAGCACCCCACTTCTGATACCAATTTACTGTATTGGTTTATTTTCACACTGTTTATAAAGACATACCAAGACTTGGCAACTCACAAAATAAGAGGTTTAATGGACTTATATTTCCATGGGGCTGTGAGGCCTCACAATCATGGCAGAAAGTAAAAGGTACATCTCACATGGTGGCAGACAAGAAACCTTGTGCAGGAAAACTCCCCTTTTTAAAACCATCAAATCTCATGAGACTTATTCACAATCATGAATAGACTAGCCCCCATGATTCAATTAAGTCCCATGGGGTCCCTCCCACAACACATGGGAATTCAAGATAAGATTTGGGTTGGACAGAGCCAAACCATATCATCATACATCTTTTTCACTATTGCATTCTGAGAGCCCACAGACTTAACACCACATTATATTCATCAAGGCTTATGGCTTGTGCCTTCGGAAGCAGTGATTGAAACTATACTTCGGGTTCTTTGAGCCATGGCTTGAGCTGAAGTAGCAGGGATACAGAGAGCAGTGTCCTGAAGCTACTTAAGCAACAGGGCCCTGACACTGAACCACAAAACCATTCTTTCCTCATAGGTCTCTGGACCTGTGATGAGAAAAGGAGTCTGAAAGGTTTCTGAAATGGCTTCAAGGCCTTTTTCCCATTGTCTTGCCTGTTAGCACCTGGCTCTCTTTTAGTCATGCAAATCTTTGTAGCAAATGGTTGCTCCACAGGTTGCTTGTACTCCTTTCTTGAAATATCTGCTTCCCTCTCTACTACATTCCTAGTCTCTAAATTTTTCAAATTTATAAATTCTGCTTCCCTTTAAACATTTTCCAGATTTGTCATTTTTTTGCTCCCATATCTGATCTAGGCAGTTAGAAACAGCCAGACAACCTCTTGAATGCTTTACTGCTTAGAAATTTCTTCTGCCGCATACCCTACAGAATCACTCTTAAATGCAGCCTTCCACAAAGTACTAGGACATATACATAGTGCAGCCAAGTTCTTTGCTAAGGCATAACAAGGGTGACTTTTGCTCAGTTCCAGTAAGTTCCTTATTTCCATCTGAGACCTCCTCAGCCTGGCCTTCACTGTCTATGTTTCTATAAGCATTTTGGTCACAACCATTTAACCGGTCTGTGAAAAGTTATAAAGTTTCTTTCATTTTTTTGTTTTCTTCTGAGCCCTTCAAACTCTTCAAACCCCTGTCTATTATCCAGTTCCAAAGCCACTATCACATTTTCAGGCACTATAGCAATGTCCCTCTCTTAGGTACCAATTTTCTATGATAGTTCATGTGTGTTATTATCATTTGCGTTGCTATACTCACAAATAACCGAGGCTCACAGCTCAGCAGGCTCTACAGGCATAGCACCAGCATCTGCTTGGCTTCTGATGAGGCCTAAGGAAGCTTAAATCATGGTGGAAGGCTAAGGCAGATCTGCTGTGTCATGTGGTGAGAGAGGAAGTGAGGGAGAGAGAGAGACAGAGACAGAGAGAGGAAGTGCCAGGTTCTTTTATACAACTAGCTCTCATGTGAACTAACAGAGGTAGAACTCGCTAATGCCCGTGGAAAGGGCAGCAACCCATTCATGAGAGATCTTCTCCATGGCCCAAGCAACTCCCATGAGGTCCCACCCTCAACACCGGGGATCATATTTCAACTTGAGATTTGGAGGGGACAAATTTCCAAACCATCTCATTCACCAACTCAGGACCAGCTATCAGAAAGCTGCCATAGTTTACTATTATACATTAATAAAAGGTTTGTTTGTGTGTGTCTATGTGGTATTTGGTACCATGGCATGGGTTTGGTAGTGTACACATACGGGAAAGATGACAAAATATTTTTATAACTATAGAGAAAAATTTATGGGAAAGTGGTTAACATGCCTGATGGAGAATCTCATAATTTTCAGCCTTAAGAATGTTTTAGATGAATCATTCAGCCTATGCTCATCACATCTTCCTCCAATTACAGTTTTATATATATATATATATATATATATATATATATATATATATATCTCCATGTTTTTAAATCTTCAGAAGATAATCCTCAATCATCCCATTATGATATTTCACAAGTATTGAAAAACAAACAATTTTATTCCCAATTCTAAAATCCCTCTCTACTACCTTATATGCATATGCCCTTTTCCTGATCTCCAGAAAAACAGAAAAAAAAAAAAATCATTACCTTTAAAACATATTTATACAGTAACTAATATGTCTAAGTTATCACCAACACAGAGAGATGGTATAATAAAAAGTAAACTGGAGCTAAAGATTTTAAAAAAAGTTGAATTTTAATCACAGATTCAATAGCTTCTAAGAAAGCCTGGACAGTGACAACCTAATTGAACTTTGTTTTCTCAACTGTCACTTAGGGCTACTAAAATTTCTATTAGTTATTATAAAGATATGTGATTTCAAATGAGACAGTGGAAGTGGCAAAGCTTCTAAGGTCCTATAACACCTGTACATTTTCAGCATAGAAACTGCAGTACTATTTCAACCAAACGTGAGTTTTTCATCTGCATAATATTAAGATTTCTTCTTTACAAAGCTGTTTTTAAAATGTTATCTAGGGAACAAAATATACAGTAACTAGTTCAGAGGGGCTGAGCAAGATGGCTGAATTGAAGTCTTCACCCACTATCATACCTCACCCCCACCACCACAGGAACAATAAAAATTTAACAACTATCTACACACACACACACACACACACCTCTATAAAAATCAAAATCAGATGAGCAATCATAGTACCTGGTTTTAAGGTCATATTGCTTAAAGAAGCAACGAAGGCAGTAAGAAAGACAGTTTTGAACTGCTGATGCCACCACTTCCCTATCACCCAGCAGCACGTGCATGGTGCAGAGAGAGAATCTGTGTGCTTCGGGGAGGAAAAGTATAGCAATTTGGGGACTTTGCATTAAACTAATTGCTGTCCTGTCACAGCAGAAAGCAAAACTAGGCTCAACTCAGCTGATACAAGCTAATGCATGGAGCATTTAGTACAGCCTAAATGAGAGGGGAATCACCCATCCCAGCAGTCAGAAACAGTTCCAGTAAACCTTGGAACTGCAGGCTAAAGTGTTCTGGGCTTCGAAGTAAACTTGAAAGACAGTCTCGGCCAACAAGACTGCAACTCCAAGGCAAGTCCCAGTACTGTGCTGGGCGCAGAGCCAATAGAACTGCATGGCATGTGAACTGGGGAGACAGCAGTTGGGGCAGCTAAGGTAGTGTTTGTATCACCCCTTCCCACCCCAGGTAGTTCAGCTTGCAGCAATGACAGTCATTTTATCCTTCTGCTTGAGGGGAAGGAAAAGTAAAGAGGACTTTGTCTTGCATCTTAGATGCCAGCTCAGCCACAGTAGAAAGATCAGGCAGAGTTGTGAGGCTTTCATTCTAAATCCCAACTCCTGGATGAGGTTTCTAGACATACCCTGGGCCAGAAGGAAACCCATGCCTAAAAGGGAAACCTAGTCCTTACAGGATTTATTACCTGCTGACTAAAGAGCTATTGGGCTAGGGAAATCATGACCCAATGCCCAGAGAGTATGCCATGGGCCTTGCATGAGACTCAGATATACACGCCTGAGACTCAGAACACACTCTCAGCTGTGGTGGTTATAATGAGAGACATCTTCTGCTTGAGAAAAGTAGAGAGAAAATAATGGAGACTTAGTCTTGTGCTGTAGGTACCAGCTCAGCCACAGTGGTGTAGGGCAGGGTGAGTACATAGGGTCCCCTACTCCAGGCCTTGGCTCTTGGATGATATTTCTGGACTTGACCTGGATCAGAAGGGAATAAATGGTGAGAATCAGGCCAGGCAGCATTCACCGCAAGCTGACTGAAGAGCCCTTGCATCTTAAGTGAACACTGGCAGTAACAAGGCAGTAATCTATGTGGGCCTTTGGTGGTGGTAGCCACAAGGAGAGGTTCCTCTGCCTGTGAAAAGGGGAGGGAAGAGTGAAAAGGACTGCATCTCATGGTTTGAGTTCTAGCTTAGCCACAGTAGAATAGTGCATCTAAGGTTTTTGACTATAGTCCTAGCTCCTGGATGGCATCTCTGGACTCACCTGGGGCCTGGGGAATCTTGCCAACCTGAAGGAAAGGACACAGGCATGGCTGGCTTCACTATCTACTCATTGTAAAGCCCTAGATCCTTGGGTGAACATAGGCAGTAGCCAAGTAGCTGTTACAGAGGGCCTTGAGTGAGACCCAGGCCTGTGCTAACTTCAGGTCTGACCCAGCAAAGTCTTGCTGGTAGTGGCCACAGAGGTGCTTGTATCACCCAACACACAGCTTCAGATGGCTCAGCACAGAGAAACTCCATTTGTTTGGGAGAAAGTGAGGAAATAGAACAAGAGTCTCTGTTTGGTAATTCAGAGAATTCTTCTGTATCTTATCCAAGACAACCAAGATAGTACCTCTATGAGTCTGCAAGAGTCACAGTATTACTGGGCTTTTGGTAACCTCTAATGCAGATAAGTCTTAAATCACAACACCTAAGTTCCTTCAAATACCTGGAACGCCTTACAAAGAATGACGTATTCAAACAAGTCCAGACCAAAAAGACTGTAATAAACATATAGCTCATCAATGCCCAGACACTGAAGAGCATCAAAAAGTGTCAAGACCATCCAGGAAAACACGACCTCACAAAAAAAACTAAATAAGTCACCACGGACCAATTCCAGAGAAACAGAGATATGTGACCCTTCAGAAAGAGAATTCAAATAGCTGTGTTGAGGAAACTCAAAGAAATTCAAGATAACATGGAGAAGGTACACAGAATTCTATCAGATATATTTAACAGAGAGAGTAAAGTAATTTAAAAGAATCAGGCAGAAATGCTGGAATTGAAAAGGCAATTGACATATTGAAGAATTCATCAACTTGCTTTAACAACAGAATGGGTCAAGTAGAAAAAAGAATAAGTGAGCTTGAAGACAGGTTGTTTGCTTGAAAATATACAGCCAGAGGAGACAAAAGAACAAAGTAATACAAAAGAATAAAACACATGTACAAGATCTAGAAAATAGCTTCACAAGGGCAAATCTAAGAGTCATTGGCCTTAAAGAGAAGGTAGAAAAAGAGATAAGGGTAGAAAGTTTATTCAAAGGGATAATAACAAAGAACTTCCCAAATCTAAGTTATCAATGTTCAAGTACAAGAGGGTTGTGGAACGCCAAGTAGATTTAACCCAAATAAGAATATCTCAAGGTATTTAATAATGAAGCTCCCAAAGGTTAAGGTTAAAGAAAGGATTCCCAAATCACTCAAGAGAAAAGAAACAAATAACATACAAAGAAACTGCAATATGTCTGGTAGTAGACTTTTCACTGGAAACCTTACAGACCAGCAGAGAGTGGCATGACATATTCAAAGTGCTGAAGGAAAAAAACCTTTTATTCTAGAATAGTATACCCAGGGAAAATATCCTTCAAACATGAAGGAGAAATAAAGACTTTCCCAGAAAAACAAAAGCTGGGGCATTCCATCAACACCAGACCTTTCCTACAAGAAATGCTAAAAGGAATTTTTCAATCAGAAAGCAAATAATGCTAATGAGCAATAAGGAATGAAGGTGCAAAACTCACTGGCAATATAAATACACAGAAAAACACAGAATATTATAATATTCCAATTATGGTGTGTACATTACTTAAAGGATCAACCAATCAAAAATAATACTATAACTACAACTACTTCTCAAGACATAAACAGTACAATAAGATATGAGTAGAAACAGCAATAACTTAAAAACTAGGTAGATAAAGTTAAGGTGTAGAGTTTTTATGAGTTTTCATATTGCTTGCATGGTAGTTTTTTGTTGTTTATGCCATCAATATTAAGTTGTTATCAGTTTAGAATAATGGATTATATTATTTGCAAGACTCATGTTAAACTTAAATTTTTAAAAAAATGCAATGAATACACAAAAAGTAAAAAACAATAAATGAAATCATACCATCAGATAAAATCACACCTTCACTAAAATGAAGAGAGGAAGAAAGGAAAGATGGGAGAGAATACCACAAAACAACCAAAAAATGAATAACAAAATGGCAGAAGTAAATTTTTACTTATTAATAATAACTGGCCAGATATGGTGGCTCAAGCTGGTAACCCCAGCACATTAGGAGGCCAAGACAGGTGTATCACCTGAGATCAGGAATTTAAGACCAGCTAAGCCAACATGGTAAAACCCTGTCTCTACTAAGAAAGTACAAAAAATTAGCCAGGCATAGTGGCAGGCGCCTGTGATCCCAGCTATTCAGGAGGCTGAGGCAGGAGAATCACTTGAACCCAGGAGGTAGAGGTTGCAGTGAGCTGAGATAGCACCATTTCATGCCAGCCTGAGCAACAAGAGCAAAACTCCATCTCAAATAATAATAATAATAATAATGATAATAACCTTGAATGTGAATGGACTAAAATCTTCAATAAAAAGACATAAAGTGGCCGAAGAGAATTTTAAAAAACGAAGTAAAGATCTGTTGCCTACAAATAACACACTTCATCTATAAAAACGCACATGGTCTGCAAATGAAGGGATGGAAAAAGATATTTCACGGGAACTGAAACCAAAAATGGTGGTAGCTATACTTATAAATGAATGATGTATCTATACTTATATCAGCCAAAATATATTTTAAGACAAAAACTACAAGAAGAGACAAAGAAGGCCAATATATAATGATAAAGAGATCAATTCATTCAGAGAAGTTAACAATTATATATATATATATACAGTCAACACTGGAGCACCCAGATACATAAAGCAAACCTTATTAGAGCTAAAGAAAGACATAGACACCAATACAATAAAATACAAAGACTTCAACACCCCACTTTCACTGTTAGTCAGATCTTCCAGACAGAAAAATCAACAAAGAAACATCAGATTTAATCTGCATTATAGACAAAATGGATATAACGCATATTTACAAAGCATTTTATCCAATAGCTGTAGAATACAATTTTTTTCCTCAGCACATAAATGAGTCTCTAGGATAGACCATTAGGTCACAAAACAAGTCTTAAAACACTAAAAAAAAATTGAAATAACATCAAGTATCATCCCTGACCACAATGAAATAAAACTAGAAATTAATGTCAAGAAGGGTTTTGGAGAGTATACAAACAAATGGAAATTAAACAATATGCTTTTGAATGACCAATGGGCCAATTAAGAAATTAAGAAATAAAAAAGTTTCTTGAAACAGGTGATAGCAGAAACATAGCATACCAAAATCTATGAGATACAGTGAAAGTAGTGCCAAGAGGTAAGTTTATAGCTGTTTAAATGTCTACATTAAAAAAAAGAAGAAAAAGTTCAAATAAATAACCTAATGAGGCACATTAAAAAACTAGAAAAGCCAGAACAAACCAAACTCAAAATAGAAGAAAATAACAAAGATCAGAGAAGAAATAAATGAAATTGAAATGAAGAAAATGATAGAAACAATTAATAAAATGAAAGTTTATTTTCTGAAAAAATAAACAATATTGACAAACTTTTAGCCAAACTGAGAAAAAAGTAAAAAAGAATTAAGTAAATAAAATCAAAGAAGAAAAAGGAGAAATTACATCTGATACCACAGAAGTTCAAAGGACTATTAGTTGCTAGTATGAGCAAATATATGTCAACAAATTAGAAAATCTATATGAAATTGATAAATTTCTATACGAAATTGATAAACCTACCAAGATTGAACCATGAGAAAAAATTAAAAACCTGAATACCCCAATAAGAAGTAACAAGATCAAAGCCACTGTAAAAAGTATCCCAGAAAGGAAATCCCAGACCTGGTGACTTCACTGCTGAATTCTACCAAGCATCTAAAGAGGAACAAATACCAATCCCACTCAAACTATTCTGAAACGTAGAGGAGAAGAGGAGAAAGAAATACTTTCTAACTCATTCTGTGAGGCAATATTACTCTGATACCAAACTAGACAAATATACATCAGAAAAGAAAACTACAGGCCAATATCCCTGGTGAATATTCATGCAAAAATCCTGAGCAAACTGAACTGAACAACACACTGAAATGATCATTCACCATGACCAATTGGGATTTATACCAGGGATGCAAGGATGGTTCAACGTACGGATATCAACAGAATAAAGGACAAAATAATATAATCATTTCATTTGATGCTGAAAAAGCATTTGATAAAATTTAACATCCCTTATGATTAAAAACAATGAAAAAATTTGGTATAGAAGGAACATTCTTCCACATAATAAAAGCTATATATGACATTTCCTAATGTAATATCATACTGAATGGGGAAAAACTGAAAGTCTTTCCTCTAAGATCTAGAGCACAACAAGGATGCCCACTTTCATCAATGCTGTTGAACATGCTACTGGAAGTCCTAGGTAGAGCAATTAGACAAGACAAAAAAAATAAATAAATAAAGGGCACTCAAACTGAAATGAAGAAGTCAAATCATCCTTGTTTGCAGATTATATAATCTTATTTCAGAAAATCCTAGACTCCACCAAAAAACTATTCGAACTAATAATCAAATTCAGTAAAGTTGCCAGACACAAAATCAACATACAAAAATCACTAGCATTTTTGTATGCCAACAGTAAACACTATGAAAAAGAAATCCAAAAAGTAACCCCATGGACAATAGCTACAAATAAAATAAAATACCTAGGAATTAACCAAAGAAGTGAAAGATCTCTACAATGAAAACTATAAAATAATGATGAAAGAAATTGAAGACAACACAAAAATATGAAAAGATATTCCATCTCTGTGTATTGGCAGAATAAATATATGTCCATACTACCCCAAACAATCTACAGATTCAATGCAATTTCTACTAAAATTCCAATGCCATTTATAACAGAAATGGAAAAAAAATACTGAGATTCATATGGAACCAAAAAAGACTCGGAATAGTTAAAGCTATCCTCAGCAAAAAAAAAACATATGTGGAGAAATCATATTACTTGACTTCCAATTATTCTACAGAGCTATAGTAACCAAAATAGTATGGTACAGGCATAAAAACAGACACATATACCAATGGAACAGAATAGAGAACCTAGAAACAAATCCATACATCTACAATAAATTTGTTTTTGACAAAGTTTCCAAGAACATATATTGGGGAAAAGGACAGTTTATTCAATAAATAGTTCCAGGAAAACTCGATAGCCATATGCAGAAGAATGGAACTAGACCCCTATCTCTTACCATATACAAAAATCAAATAAAAATTGATTAAAGACTTAAGCTAAGACCTCAATCTATGAAACTACTAGAAGAAAACATTTGGAAAATTCTCTAGGACATTGACTAGGCAAAGATTTCTTGAGTAATACTCCAGAAGCACAGGCAACCAAAGCAAAAATGGACAGATGGGATCGATCGCATCAAGTTAAAAAGCTTCTAAACAACAAAGGAAACAGTCAACAAAATAAAGAAACAACCCACAGAATGGAAGGAAAATGTTTGTACCAAATATTTTCTCTTATAAGTAAAGCAAAGTATGTTTGGTAGCAACATACTACCACTTCTAATACTTGATAAAATTTAATACAAACTACCAATCTGACAAGGGATTAATAACCAGAATATATAGGGAGCTCCAAAAACTCTATAGGTAAAAATCGAATAATCTGATTAAAAATGGGCAAAAGATCTCAATAGACATTTCTCAAAAGTAGACAGATAAATTGCAAACAAGGACATGAAAAGGTACTCAGTGTCATTGATTATCAGAGAAACACAAATCAAAACTACATTGAGATATCATCTCATCCCAGTTAAAATGGCTTGTATTCAAAAGACAGGCAATAACAAACTCTGACAAGCATGTGGAGAAAAGGGAAAGCTTTCAAAGTGTCAGTTGGAATATCAATTAGTACAACCACTATGGAGAACAGTTTGGAGGTTCCCCAGAAAACTAAAAATAGAGCTGCCATACAGTTCATCAATTCCACTGCTAAGTATAATTTAAGGAAAGAAAATCAGCATATTGATGAGATATCTGCACTCCCATCTTTATTATAGCACTGTTCACAATAGCTAACATTTGGGACCAACCTAAGTGTCCATCAGCATATGAATGGATACAGAAAATGTAGTATTTATACACACTGGTGCACTGTTCAGCCATGAAAAAGAATGAGATCCTATCATTTGCAACAACATGGATAGAACTGGAGGTTATCATGTTAAGTAAAATAAGCCAGGCACAGAAAGACAAACTGCATGTTCTCACTTATTTGTGGGAGCTAAAAATTAAAACAATTGAACCCATGGACACAGAGAGACAAGGATGATTACCAGAGGCTAGGAAGGGTAGTGGGGTGGGTTAGGGGAGTGGTGGGGATGGCTAATGGTTCCAAAAGTAGTTAAAAGGAATAAATAAGACTGAGTATTTGGTAGCACAAATATTTGTAACACAGAGGATAAATGCTTGAGATAATGGATGCCTCCTTTACCCCTATGTGATTATTAATGATTGCTTGCCTGTATCAAAATATGTCATGTACCCCATAAATATATGCACCTACTTTGTAGCCACAAAAATAAAAACTTTAAAAAAATTTTTTAAATAACTCAAAATCAGGTACATAGTAGATGCTCAATAAGTGTATGTAAAGCAGCTGCCCCAATACTGACTATATAATAGATGTTCAATAAACAGAAATAGTTATTAACAATAGTATTAGAAGTGATAGTACGTTACTACTAAACATGCTTTGTTTCATTTATAGGAGAAAATATTTTGAATAAAATGTTTAGTGAACACTTTGTGTATCAGGCATTTAATACTTGACATTACATGTAAAACTCCAAGATGCCAAATATTAGATACAAGTTTCCCCATTTTGAAAGTACAAAAATGGATACTTGAGCAGGTTTTATACCTTGCCCGGGGCTCCCAGCTCAAACTAAGTTATGCTCAATTCCAATATTGCTCATGCTCAATTACAATCTTTTGCCTCCAAGAAGGTCAGTGTTAAGCCCTGTGCTCTTAGAAAAGCCTGGCTGGTATTGAATAAATATACATACCAGAAAATAATCACTCTTCTTCTATAAGCTCTTCAATCATTTACATAGGCTTCACAATTTTTCACTACCCTTTCAGCTTCTTAAAATACACTGAGGAATAGGAGAAAATGCTAATTTTATTTGTGGACTAGAACTTTAATATTTTGATTTCTCTAATAAATATGAAGAATGATGGTAAAGAATTCAATTAAAATTGCTTTTGTTAAATAATTCCATTACTGTACTAAATGGTTTTTATTACAAAGAACTACATTTTCCTATATATTTAGACATATGTAAACTCTGTTTTTTTCACATCTTCCTTCTCAATATTGTCCTACTAATTACATTCCAAAAATGCTTCTCCCTCAAAATAGCTCACAATTATTTTAAGAATTAAATAGAGCAAATTACCCCTACAGAGTAGCTTTTTGTGACTCTGCTGCTCTTTTCAATTTTCAAAAATATTGAGATTGAGATATACATTCAAAGCTTGAAAGATGATGTCAGGACCAATTTCAACAAAAATAACAGACTTGGCTCTGGTAATTCTTATTATTCTGGTATCATAAGCAGCTGAAGTTCATCTGTATTCTAAATGTTTCATATTTTTAACGTGATGACATTTGTGTTTGCCATATTTTCTTATTGCTTATAAAGCCCTCACCGTCACAGGTTGTTTTCTATCCTCTTTGTAAACTAATCAAGTTCTTTTTATATTTTTATACTATATTTGAAACCACAAGTTTTTGACATGTACTTTAACAGGCACTTACCATTGTAATTTCTGAATAAAATACATAATGGTAAACTATTCAGATGTA
This sequence comes from Sapajus apella, assembly GCF_009761245.1. NCBI lineage: Eukaryota > Metazoa > Chordata > Mammalia > Primates > Cebidae > Sapajus > Sapajus apella. The sequence goes on along the minus strand of NW_022436949.1, from coordinate 8,364,424 downwards.
GGTTTGCTACAAAATATCAATGGAAAATACATTTATAGAAACAACAGTTACATTAACAAATTAAATTCAAAGCAATTCTTTTGAGAAATAAAAACATCTAATCACTTGTTTTAGTACCTACTCCATTAAAAAAAAAAAAAAAAAAAAAAACTTGTAACAGAAAAAATAATTGCCCATTTCTAACCCTACCTAGCTACAATTCAACTGACTCTTCAGCAAGGAATTCCATTTCCAATCCATCCTACCTTGAACTTGATTGAAACCATTCTAGGCTCTTTCACCAACATGCACTAATTTTTTTATGACTGGCTCTGGTTTGATTTTGTTTTATTTTCAATTATAATCTCTGTGATCTGAAGTAGTCATTATTCTCTCTCTCTTTTTTTTCATCTAGTCAGATCCACTTACCAACAGATACAAGCCCAAATTCAGATGAACCCAGTTGGTCCAAACATAGAAGTGTGAGCATTCTTCATGTACTCATATGCTTTGGAACTATTGACTCATGTAGGTGTATGCATAGTGCTATGGCTAACTGCTACAGGGACTGACGCATGCTCAGTGTTCCAATGTCCTGGAAATTTGAGGTAAGCTACCATTACCTCTGGTCACATACTTTCAAAAGACACACAGATTAAAATAAAGAATAGAATTGCAAATGTTTATACATACACATGTAGACATTCGTATTCACACACTCACATAAATTTCTTCTGAGACACTCAATGAGGGAAGCAAAAAGATATGATGTTTATACACACACAAAAAAAGGAATAAACCAGGATTCAACATTCCAGAGTTATCTAAGGATAAGTTAATACACTTGTGAATAATTCTCTTTTTAAATCCCCATAACACTGTAAAACTCTTTGATGACATCTATCATATTGTTTTGCATTATAGTTATTTACCTATTTATCCTACTCCCAGAATCATCTGAATACTTAACCAGGGTGAACAAGAGTCTTAGATTCTGAAAGTGGCTGGATTTCCAAGAGTTAATTCTCAGTGACTTTAGGACATGAAGTAAGAGGGAACTAATGATTTCATGATAACAGGCATAAGAGGGAAGACAGAAAGTTGATGTCAAGACTGAAAACAAATAAGAGGTAGACTTAGACGGTGGAGCCAGGCACATGTTCCTGAGACACTGTTGCACTGGGGAAGGAGCCTTATATAAAGTGCCATTGATGTTCCCATGGGCAGGCTAGCATCTATTACAGACATTGACACACTGTTCAGGCATTTGGTAAACTGTAAGCCTTTAAATGTAAAGGATGTTGTATATCTGACTTGTCTTTCAGAGACAGTTCAAATGCCACTTCCTCTGTGAAGGCGACTTTGACAGATCCTCATATCAGCATTAATTGCTTGCTTTTTAGTGTTACCATAACATTTTGTTTATTCAACTAGCATGGCCCTTGATTCTCTATTTTATAACAAAATGTTTCTTTTCTGCCGCCACCGATAGAGTTCCTTGAAGGCTGAAACCATATCTTATATTTATATCTACCATGCTTTGCAATATTGTCATAGAGTAGGCACTTAGTACATGCTTATTAGATGGGCTTGAGTTTCCTGCCACACATAGGAGTATGGAAAGGTTTAAGTAGATTAGAATAGAAAGAACTACACAACTAAAATGCATTGAACTAATTAAATGTATGAAATTTTGATCCTGGGTCTTGAGAGGATTAAGGTACCAATAAAAAATCTACAGGTCATCAAAATAGATGCAGATTAGTGTGGATGGTAAAAAGCAAGCTGCTGAAAGTTCAGTCCTGTAACTTGGGAGGGAAGCCAATGGAGGAAACATAAACTTGAGATTCCTTCCCTTAGAGCCGTAACTTAACCTGTGGGAACAAATTAGATTACCAAGGGAAAGATGAGTTAGAATGCTAAGGACAAAATTTTAAAGAATACTTACATTTGCAGACTGAAAGGACGAAAGATTTCAGTACATAAGGCAAAGAAGGAACCTACGGAGCAGGAAAAAAAAAAAAACAGAAAAATCTCCAATGATAGAAATCTAGAAAGAAGTTCTAAGAATCTGTAAGGCTAAAAGGGCCATAATGTAAGGAATGGATTTGGAGCTCTGATGCTGCTGACAAAACAAGGTGAATTAGAGATGCTAAGTTGAAAAGAGATAAACAGAAATGGAAGATGTCCACTCATAAGAAAACTATTGAGCCATGGCCAGAGAATAATTATCTTGAAAAGACATAGGCAGAGTATGCTGCTTTCAACTGCTATCAAATGAGTTCAAAGGAAGAACCTAGAAGTTATAAAGTATTTGCACCATTACGGTAACACCAAGTTTCAGTTAAAGGAAATCATGTAAAAGGAACTGGTTGGAAGCTGTAAATAACTATTAATACAAGCAGATGGTCCACATGGCATTGTGTAAGGGGGTTACAGAGGCACTACAAATGGTGGATATGGACAAAGGACAGACTGCATTGAATAGGAATGAAGTTAGGGGAGTTCAACTTGTCTAATCTGTTTTAGGTTGTTGCCACTGGAGATATGTGAGTGTCTTAATTGCCCTAATTCTTTAACATTCTTTGTACCCAATCCCTTTATTATGTGGAGTATCAGTTTTCCCCATTAAAATAATAGAGTATATTTCACCACTCTTGATTTTGGTTTTACCCATGTAACCTGCCTTGACCAATGAAGGACTGGCAAATGTAGTCACCAAAGGCCTGAAAATCACTTTGGCAGTTGGGCTTGCTCTCATCCACTTCTGCTGTCATGAGAAGATCACATACAAGTAAGCTCTCTGACTTCTGGAGGAAGATGGAAAAACACATGGAGCAGACGCAATTCACAAATTCTTGAGAAGACCTGTCCACAAGTAGCAGAGCCACTCAGCCAGGCCCAGCCTGGACGAGCTGATCTCTAGCCAGCTGACAGCTGAATGTGCTAAATAAATGCCTAGGGTTACATGCCCCTGAGACTTTTTTGTTGTTTTGTCACTATATTATAGCAACAGCAAATGGATTCAAAGATAATAAAAATGATAACCAATGTATGTTCTGTTGAGCAAAATGTAGCAGGAACAGTTTCAGGAACAATTTTACATGAATGATCTCATTTTGCCCTAAACCATCCTAAAAAATAGACATTGTTTTGTGCACATTTATTAATAATTAACTGAATTCTAAGTTCATACTGCTTTCAAGTGGAGAGACCAAGGTGAAAATTCAGGCACCAAGGTGAAAATTCCACAAATAATGATTTTTGAACACCATGCTTTCCTAAAAGTATTAGAACATTGATGAAAATATTACTATAATTGCATACTATATGAAAGTGATATCAAAAGTCAATGATCTCTCCAATAAAGCATAGAGTCTGTACAAGTATTACTATTTAAATATGAAATAGATTATTGACTACATTGTTCCTAAAAATTTGCCTATAATCCTTAATGCAAGGCTTTCTGGGACAGGGTAGTGTGAAGAAAATGACTTAGATTTAAAGTAAGCTATCATATTTCCTACACTCTAAATTTTTTCTTGTTCATGCTTAGGTTTGCCTACACACCAAGAGACCACTAGATTTATGGAGCAGGATCAGAATCCACCTATTCAACTAAAGAAATTAGAAAAGATGGCAAGCCTTGTCCAGCCAAACTAGAAGCAAAGAGACAGGATGACCAGTCAAGCTCCAGCAGAGTGAATGCTGCGGATGAAGTGATGTATTGTCAGAATTCCCCCTACAGAACCAAGACACCTATTCCTGTCACTCAGCATTGTTAGTAGTGTCTGTGGTGTACAGTTCACAGCTGAGTCATCTTCTGGAGATTGTTCTCCACTGAAGAGAGCTGTCTTCCCCATGAATGTGCCTTCTTTCAAGCAGCTGTATCCAGTGACTTACTGGTACAAAGGCCTGACAATAATTTTGTGGATACGACCCCAAAAGTACAGACAACAAAAGCAAAAAATTGACAAATGAGATTGCATCAAACTAAAAAGCTTCTGCACGGTGAAGGACACAATCAACAGAGTGAAGACATAAACTATAGAATGAGAGAATATATATGCAAACCATACATCTGATAAGGGGTTGTTATCTAAAATATACAGGAACTCAAACGGCTTAATTATAAATAATTAATTAAAATAAAAAATTAACTTATTAAAAATGAGCCAAAGACCTGAACAGACATTTCTCAAAAGAAAACATATAAATGGACAACAGGTATATAAAAATGATCAATATCATAAGTTATTAGGGAAATGCAAATTAAAACCACAGTAATATATCATATCACAAAAAATAACATGTCTTACCAAGGTTGTGGAACAAAGAAAATCTTTATATACTGTTTCTAGGAATGCAAATTAGTACAGCCATTGTGGAAAACAGTATGAAAGTTTCTCAAAATGTTAAAAGTAGAACTACCATATGATCCAACAATCTGAGTATATATGTGATGGTTAATACTGAGTGTCAACCTGATTGCAGTGAAGGATACGAAGTATTGATCCTGGATGTGTCTGTGAGGGTGTTGCCAAAGGAGATTAACATTTGAGTCAGTGGGCTAGAAAGGCAGACTCACACTTAATCTGGGTGGGCACAATCTAATCGGCTGCCAGCATAGATAACACATGGAACTCAGTCTTTAAGTCATAAAATCCACCTACTAATAAACATAATCCAATAAATGCTATCTTCTCCATATTGGAGACTCTCTACCAAAAGAAGGAATGTCTATGGAGGATGCATAATTGTTTTAAGAGTTCTCAAAGTGTAGAGAAGGTGTTTGGGTAGAAGTTCTATCATTCACTGTACAAAAGGAAAAACAGACAAGGAAAGGCAATTATGTTCTCCCTTAAAAATTATTGTCCTTGAATTATAAGAAGTTTGTATTTGCACTTTAAGGTAATATTCAGAAAGTCTTTAAGGTTTTTAGAGCAAGTTATTTTTTAAGCAATTAAAAACTGTAAAATAATTTTCATAATAGAAGTGAGAACAAGAAGAAAATAATTGATTAAAACCAGCTAGCAATTAAAAATCAAGATACAGCAAGTCCCTAATTAATAAAAGAATTAAGCTCTCAAAGTGTAATTAAAAGGTCAATGTTTAAAATTGAATACACTTGCCCTAAAGAAATAGTTTTCCAAGACAGCTTACTAAAACCTTTCTAAACTCATAATTTATAGTGTATGTTGTGGCCTTGGGGCAGAATATTCCCATCCCCACAATGTCTGCCTATCTTATATCTGTAGAAATAAGTCTGTTGACATGACATTGAGCAAAGAATGGGGTAGCACCCAGGTTTCTGAAGTCAAATATAGGGTTTGGTATTTCTATCAATATAACACTTTGGGGACAAATAAATTTCAACCACCTCTTTTTTTTTCTGAGAGATGCAAAAAAAGAAAAAGGCCCTTTTTTCCATCATGTTTCATTACTACTCTATGTTGCTCACTTCACCTCTATAAACATTCACTGACAACGTCTGAAGTAAAAAGCTTTCTGATAGATTCTGTTTCTGTTTCTTTCCCTTTTTTTTCAACCATTGAGAAACAAAACGTAGGCTCCTATTTTTGCTTGTATTTTTAAATCCTTAAGAGAAGTATATGATATTTTGAGGTTTTATAAAATATTTAATTATTATGACTAATGGGAAATAGAGAAAGTAAAAGTGTAATTAAGAGTAATATAGTATCTGGGATTTACTTTTTCAGCAAACATTTACTAGGCACCTCTTATGTACTATGAACTGTGATTTGTGCTCATTTATAATGGAAAATGAGGTATCTTTCAGGGGTTTTATAATAGGATAGACAAGTAAATAGAAAATTGCATAATAGGTAGTGCTATGATTAGGTCTGCTATAATGGAATGCGTTTCCACATTCCCATTGTTTCAATCCAAGTGGAGGGAGATCAATTACCTAAACTTTTGGCTTCATATCCCTTTGCTTCAGGAAAGGAGGAGTGACTTAACCTAATTGATAAATTTAAGAACACATGACATGTCCAGCTCAGCTTCATCTACTTTTTTCCATTTGAAAGACACCAAGGTTTTCTCTGCTTCTCCATCCTGTAAGACAGAGTACAAATTGAGAGACCCTGAATAAGTTTGGTTAATTGTGGGCTCCAGTTAGCTGGTCCATTTGGCTCTTACACTTGGCCATATCCTTCAATTTAGCATCTTCCATATTGTTTCGTTTATTTTCTATCCTGGGCAATCGAGAATAGAGGTATTTATAATTTTATTTTAAAATGCCCAAAGTGTAAATCTTCTCAATCACAGGAACATACAGAAGAAACATCTAAATGAATGCTGCAGGTACAGGAAAGCTTTCCTTCTGAAAAAAAAGAAGTCTAACATTTTAAATAGATCATAAAGGTAAATAGCTAAAGAAAGATAATCCAAAGAAAAAGAATGACATACAAAAAGAAAAAGCTATGGGAGAGAAGAAAAATTGTAAACACAATTCAGATCTTACTTTATTCAGAATTTTAGATTAGGCAACATATTCTAAGTTTTTACTGAGTGTCTCCAATGTACCTTTTTTTATTTACATCCTTTTTTTTTTCTGATCCCACATCTTCCTACTCTATAAGATCTTCCTACTCTATAAAACTTCTTAGGTGATTAAATTTTAAATATGCTTTCTTCAGAACTATATGTGTAGTAATAGTTATCATTTTTCCAGCTTCAGGCTATTTTGTTCTCAAAAGTTAGAATCCTGATATATTCTCTTTTCTCTTACTGCTATTTACTTACTTATTTATACAACACACAGATTTTCTTTAGACTGCTAACTGCTGGCTTACCAAATATCACCAAGAAAACCTGGTAGATACAACAAAATTTAGTTTATTATTTACCAGCTTAGGAGAGAACACCATTTCTGCTGCACTGTGGCCCTGTCTCGAAGAGATGGCAAGGCTAGAATTTACTGAGAATTACAAGTTTGATTTAAGCCAACTCTATCAATGTGAGGCACTGGACTGGGACTAGGTTAGAACTATGGCACAATAGACTAGGATGGTGGAAACAGCAAACTAACATTTTGAGTGCAGCAGAACTAAAAATCTTAGGGATCTCCTCTTTCCCGTCCTGGGACTACTCCTCAAGTTACCCATGTTTTCCATGGACAGGGTGTGGCTTCTCCATAGTTAACTCCTTGTGATGGGGAGGGGATAGCTCTATGCAGTACTGAGCAAAAATCCACCACCTTTAGACACATGCCACTCAATGCCACTCCAGCTTTCTGGCCTGCATTCTCCACTCTCCTGCCCTCCCCAGCCCTTAGTGCACAGGGGAGGAGGGGGTGAGTGTGTGCAAGGATGGGAAGCTGTTAAACACACCTACTTAGTGATCCAGCCTGAGGAGGCATAGCCTGTCTCTGAATTTCTGAGGAGAACACACCCTGCCCAGGTGTCTATCAGAGGTGGGAGTGTGGAGACTGTAGCTGTATCCCAGGAGCTTCAGACTTGAAGAGAGCCAGTCAACAACCTTCAGTACTGCCCCCAAAGGAACAGGCCCCACCACAGAGGAAGAAGGAGGTTTCAAGGGCTGCAGTTGAAGTCCCAGCCTTAAAACCAAAACCTGCTAGATTCTTTTGTTGGAGTCTACATTGCAGCATTTGAGAGTTTGAACATATTCCTTCTTATGTCTTCAAGCCTCAGGTTTTCCATTTCTAAAGCAGGATAGTGATACATGAATTAGGGTCTTGAGGCTATTCTTAACTGTCTGCCTCCCTTCCCTGCCCTTTCTCTTGGGCAGCCGACCATGGGGCTGGGGCCAGGCCACATCTGTGTTTGGGGCTAGGGCTGCAGCTGTGGTAGGAGCAGGCTGGAATGACATAGCGCCTGAGTCAGTCAGGCCCACCACTCAGGCTGGTCTTGCTGGGGTCTTGGCTGCAGGCAACTGTGATCTCCAGGATGGGACCCAGTGGAGCCATGCCTTGAATGCCTCTAATGGACTTGAAAGGACTTGAATCTGCTATAATCCCACTCAGCCCAGTACCCAATCCTACAGCTATTCAAAGATGCCTCTTCCACTTAACCTGCCTTCAGTGGAATTCTCCCTTCTGAGAATGCTTCTGAAGGCTGGGAACTTCAAATGCCCTAGGTAAGAGCCCTGGCCTCAAGTGGGAGCTAATGCACCTCTAAAAAGAGGAGATGGTACCACTTCTTCTGAAACTACTCCAAACAATACAAAAAGAGGGAATACTTCCCAAATCATTTTATGAGACCAACATTATCCTGATACCAAAACCCAGCAGAGACTCAACAAAAAAAAACAAAACTTCAGGCCAATAACCATGATGAACATTGACATAAAAATCTTCAATAAAATACTGGCAAACCGATTGCAACAGCACATTAAAAAACTTTTCCATCACAATAAAGTAGGCTTCATCCCGGGAATGTAAGGCTGGTTCAACATACGCAAGTCTATAAACGTAATCCACCACATAAACAGAACCAAAGACAAAAACCACATGATTGTCTCAACTGATGCAGAGAAGGCCTTTGGCAAAATTCAACAGCCCTTTATGCTAAAAACTCTCAATAAACTAGGTATTAATGACAAACCCACAACCAATATCATACTGAATGGGCAAAAACTGGAAGCATTCCCTTTGAAATCTGGCACTAGACAAGGATGCCCTTTCTCACCACTCTTATTCAATATAATATTAGAAGTTCTAGCCAGAGCAATCAGGCAAGAAAAAGAAATAAAGAATATTGAATTAGGAAAGGAGGAAGTCAAATTGTCTCTATTTGAAGATGACATGATTTTATATTTAGAATACCCCATCATCTCAGCCCAAAATCTTCTGAAACTGATAAGCAACTTCAGCAAAGTCTCAGGATACAAAATCAATGTGCAGAAATCACAAGCATTTCTACACCCTAATAACAGAAAAACAGAGCCAAATCAAAAGCAAACTTCCATTCACAATTGCTACAAAGGGAATAAAATACCTAGGAATACAACTAAAACAAAGAATGTAAAGCACCTCTTCAAGGAGAACTACAAACCACTGCTTAAGGAAATAAGAGAGGGCACAAACAGTTGGAAAAACATTCCATGCTCATGGTTAGGAAGAATCAATATTGTGAAAATGGCCGTACTGACCAAAGTAATTTACAGATTCAATGCTATCCCCATCAAGCTACCAATGACCTTCTTCACAGAACGACCATAAACTTCATGTGGAACCAAAAGAGAGCCCACATAGCCAAGACAATCCTAAGCAAAAAGAACAAAGCTGGAGGCATCACACTACCTGACTTCAAACTATACTACAAGGCTACAGTAATAAAAACAGCATGGTACTGGTACCAAAACAGAGATATAGACCAATGGAACAGAACAGAGGCCTCAGGGGCAACGCCACACATCTACAATCATCTGATCTTTGACAAACCTGACAAAAACAAGCAATGGGAAAGGATTCCCTTTTTAATAAATGGTATTGGGAAAACTGGCTAGCCATGTGCAGAAAGCAGAAACTGGACCCCTTCCTGACACCTCACACTAAAACTAACCCCAGATGAATTAAAGGCTTAAACATAAGACCTAACACCATAAAAGCCCTAGAAGGAAACCTAAGCAAAACCATTCAGGACATAGGTATAGGCAAGGACTTCATGACTAAAACACCAAAAGCATTGGCAACAAAAGCAAAAATAGACAAATGGGATCTAACTAAACTCCAGAGCTTCTGTACAGCAAAAGAAACAATGATTAGAGTGAACCAGTGACCAACAGAATGGGAAAAAATTTTTACAATCTACCCATCTGACAAAGGGTTAATATCCAGAATCTACAAAGAACTAAAACAGATTCACAAGAAAAAAATAAATAAATAAATAAACCCATTCAAAAGTGGGCAAAGGACATGAACAGACACTTTTCAAAAGAAGACATTTATGAGGCCACCAAACATAGGAAAAAACAGTCATCATCATGGTCATTAGAGAAATGCAAATGAAAACCACATTGAGATACCGTAACTCACGTCAGTTAGAATGGTGATCATTAAAAAATCTGGAGAGAACAGATGCAGGAAAGGATGTGGAGAAATAGGAACACTTTTACACTGTTGGTGGGAGGGTAAATTCCACCATTGTGGAAGACAGTGTGGCGATTACTCACGGACCTAGAAATAGAAATTCCATTTGATCCAGCAATCTCATTACTGGGTATATATCCAAAGGATTATAAATCATTCTATTATAAAGACACATGCACACGTACATTCATTACAGCACTATTTACAATAGCAAAGACCTGGAAGCAACCCAAATGCCCATTGATGATAGACTGGACAAGGAAAATGTGGCACATATACACCATGGATACTATGCAGCCATAAAAACTGATGAGTTCGTGTCCTTTGTAGGGCCATGTATGAATCTGGCAACTATCATTCTCAGCAAACTGACACAAGAACAGAAAATCAAACACTGTGTTTTCTTACTCACAGGCAGGTGTTGAACAATGAGAATACATGGACGCAGGAAGGGGAGCATCACACACTGGGGTCTGTTGTGGGAGAATAGGGGAAGGACAGCAGGGGGTAGGGCCTGCTTCTGTTTTCCTTACAAACTGAGGCAGAAAATGCATTTGACAAAGTTCAATATCTATTCATGATAAAACTCAAAATAGGTATAGAAGAATACTTCCTCAAAACGACAAAGACCATTTATGAAAATCCCACAGGTAACATCATACATAATGGTGAGGAGTTGAAATCTTTTTCTTTAAAATCAGAACAAGACAAGGATGCTCATTCTCAACACTTCCATTCAACATAATACTGAAAGTCCTAGCCAGAATAATCAGACAAGAGAAAGAAATGAAAGGCATCTAAATTTGAAAGGAAGAAGTAAAATTATCTTTTTTTACAGATAACATACTTGTACATCTAGAAAACCCTGAAGATTTCACCAAAAAAATCTTACAACTAATAAACAAATTTAGTAATATTGTAAGATACGAAATGAACATACAAAAATTAGTAGCATTTTCTTTGTGTGAAACAGAGTTTCAATCTTCACCCAGCCTGGAGAGAAATGGTGAAATCATGGCTTACTGCAGCCTTGAATTCTAGGGTTCAACCAACCCTCCCACCTGAGTAGCTGGAATTACATAGGTATGTGCCATCATGCCAGTTAATTTTTGTATGTTTTTATTGAGACAGAGTTTTAACATGTTCCCCTGGTTGGTCTTGAACTCCTGGGCTCAAATTATCTGTCTCCATCTAACAGTGCACTGTGACTACTGGTATGAACCGTCACACTGGCCAGAAGCATTTCTTTATACCAACAATGATTTAGCTAAAAAGTAAATCGAGAGAATAATTACATTTAAGATAGGATCAAAAAGAATAAAATACTTAGAAATAAATTTAACAAAGGAGGTTAGAAATCTGTACACTTGAAAACTATAAAACTTCATGAAAAAAATTGAAGAAGACACAAATAAATGGAATAACATCCCATGTTCATAGATTGGAAGAATGAGTATTATTAATATGTCCACACACTACCCAAAGTGATTTACAGATTCAACACAATTGCTGCCAAAATTGCAAGGACATTTTTTACAGAAATAGAAGAAAACAACTCTAAAATTTATATGGAAGTTTAAAAAACCCCAAATAGTCAAGGCAATCTTTAGAATGAAGAATAACGTTTCTAATTTCAAAGCTATAGTATTCAAAACAGTATGATGCTAGCATAGAAACAGACACATAGTCCAATGGAACACAATAGAGTTCACAAATAAACTCAAGCATATATGGTCAACTAATTTTCACAAGAGTGGCAAGAATACACACTGGAGAAAGTACAGTTTCTTAAGCAAATGGTGCTGGGGAAACTAGACATCACTGTGCAAAAAAAAAGATATTCTTTATATTTCACCATACACAAATTTATACTCCTTGTATTTCACCATACACAAATATTCCTTATATTTCACCATACACAAATATCAACTCAAAATGAATTAACAACTTAAATGTGAGATCCAAAACTTATAAAACTCCTAGAAATAAAAATATAGGTGAAAAGCTCCTTTACATTAGCCTTGGCAATGTCTTTTTGGATATGATACCAAAAGCTCAGGCAACAAAAGCAAAAATAAACAAGCTGGCCTATATCAAACTAAAAACAACTACTGCACAGCAAAGAATATGGCAAAATAAAAAGTCAACGTCTGGATTGGGAACAAATATTTACAGAACACATTTCTAAAAAGGGACTAATATCCAAAATATATTATACAAGGAACTCACAAAACTCAATAACCAAAAAACAAATAACCCGATTTTAAAATGGGCAAAGGGCCCAAATAGTTTTCCAAAGCACACATAAAAATGGTCAAAAGGTATATGAAAAGGTGCTCTTATCACTAATCATTAGGGAAATGCAAATAAAAACCAGATATCTATTGAGTACCTATTACATTTCAAGCAGTTTGGAAAGTGTTTAACACGAATTATCTTTTTTAATTATTATTACAATCCCTTAAGTAGATATGATTAGTATCTCCATTCTATAGGAAACTAAGAATCAGAACAATTGAAAAATATATGGTTTCTGGTGGCTAAATCAGAATTTGAAGTGAAAGATTTTATCAGATTTTAGAATGTATGACATTTTTAAGGTCAAATATTATACTTCACTTGTTTATATATCCTAGGAATTATAATAATGCCTAGTATCCATTGGGACTTTAAAACATATTTGTAAAACAAGCCCTATTTTTGATTATCAATAGTATACTTCATTAATACATCATCAATAATATGCTACAAAAAATAAACTTGTTAAAATTAAACAAATATAAAAATGCTTATTTTTCACCTAAGTGCTAGCAGAAGTTTCAAAGTTTGACATCTTCCTTATACAACATCAAGTTTCACTGGCTGAAACAGTTTGTGTATACAAATGATTACATCATTTTAATTATATTTTACTTTAAAATTTTATAACAAAATGTATCAAATATGTGTTTTCTTTATATGATGGAAACATAAGCAATTAAAAATGTTGAGACACAGTTACTTTTATCTCAGGGCAAAATACTTTGGTTCTGTCTGGTTCTAAAGGCTCTTTTGTGCACAGAATTTCTCACGCTGAGTTGAAATTTGCCTTTCCTAATTATAGAGAATTAATAACTGATTACATAAACTGAAATATCTTGTCAGATATGCAATCTTGTTTCTAAAGTAAAATGACAAATAAGCAAACCAAATGCAAAATGATACAACCCCCATCCCAGGCTAGGCCTGAAGATATATTACAGCCAGAAAATATAAAACAATATTTAAATAATAGACTTGTCAGGGAAAACAAACACCCCACCAGGCAAAGGGGCTACCTTGTTAATAATGATCAAACTGTGACACTCATAAATTTTATTCTAAGTTCTTTGTAAACTAATCACATTTCCTGTTCATTTCTTTGCTATCATACAGGAAGGTTATAAGGTATTATTTACATTTTGAAAGTCCTTGACAATTGAAAACCTGAAAAGTTGAATAGTTATCATCCCTTATAAATTATTTTAACTATTTTTTTCTATACTAAAAGAAGAGTGTTGGCTGCACAGAGTTATAGTAATATTATAATCTGTTTGTTATAATCATTTTACAACTAAGATATTAGACATAGCTATTAATAAGTACACTCCAGCCTGGCGCCTGGCAATAGAGGAAGACTCTGTCTCAAAAAAAAAAAGGGTAATATTAAAATATTACACCATTTATCATTATTTTTCCCATTACATTTTTCCTTTATCTTTGGCAAATTTTACAAATTAAAGATGCAGAAATTCTTACCCATCTAACATTATCCTAATTCCTTTTTTAGAGTCCCTATCAAAAAAAGAAAAGGAAAAAAAAGGCTAATGAAAATAGATTAGCCTCTTCCAAAGGGAACAGATAATCCAAGATGTGAATGTAGTACTTAACAAATTTTAGATGCTTTCAAGTCAGAGCAAACCACTGAATGAATCATTAGGCTTTAAGTAACTGAAAGCCCTTGATCTTCAATATAACCTCTTAAGAACATGTTGTGCCATTTATTTATTTATTTTTACCCAAGTTTTACTATTTATTGTATATCTGATTGTCTAAAATGATAGGACAAAAATAATTTGAGATGTTTCTCTCTTATCTATATTTATTACTTGACTTGTATCATTACCCTCAAGTAAATAATAAATTTAGTAAAGTTAGCATCCTGAAGTCTGAAAAGATAATAATGCTTACTTTGGAGCTTAATGTACCATCAGAGAAGAAGTTGAACACTGGAATGAAATGGTGAAGTGGCTGGCTATCTCCTAAAGCTATTACAATAACTTTTCACACCTTAATCTGAGCATTTCACTTCATTCCATTGCAGAAAAGGAATGCACAGAGGGAGATAACATGGGTGGGGGGAGGATTTCAATAAAAATTCATTTTTAAAAGAAAGCCAGTGATATAAGTAATAAATAGTAAAATAGATGTAAGTCATGGCAAAGTGTTATAATTATTATTATATCTGTAAATCTGTGGTGCTCCTTCATTTTACAGATTACATTAAAATACCCAGGTATACAACCTCTTTCTGAGATTAAATAATAAATAATACACGCAGAGTAAGGAGAAAGGTAATGTATCAATAGTGTTTCTTCAGTCTACTTTAATGTTATCACAATTAATGGTATCATCAATAGTTATCTACCTCTGGTAAGAACCACTAATATATTCACACGGTGGCTTTCATCTCCCCACCTTCCCTCACACAATTACATTTGCCCACATAAACAGATTCACCCCGCTCCCATGTAGCACCTTATTTTCTGTAGGCTTTTCTTGAGACACTCTCAAATGAGGATGGCAAAAACACATCATTTTCCCCTTTCCTGTTTGAATTCTATGATGCCCACCACTGTCAATGATCCAGGACCTTGGTCATGTTCCACATAAAACCTAGAATTTCATGCAGTTTACTGGCTTTAACTCCCACAAATAATGAAACCTTGACGCCCACCACATCCTTGAAATCCACTAAGTCCAATAAAATCCACTAAGACTGCTATTAACTACTCTGCTGAAGGTTTGGTGTATTCTTATAATAACATGTTGGTTGTTTCAACATAGTGTCATCACACTAAGAGCCTTAAAATAAAAAAATCAAAAGCACTGTGTACCTCCTACCAAAGAGGAAGAAACCTTAGTCTCTTCCTTGCCTTTATGTTACTGCATTGTTTGGCTCTTAAGAAATGTCTGCAATATAATTTAAGTACTGATTAGAATATTTTAGTGAAAGAGCCTTTTCAGGTTATATTTACCATTTTCACTCCCCCTAGGATTCACATATAAGACCACAGAGTGGTTTATTAGGATCAGTAGAAGTACCAGTGTTGTTTTTACGGCTGTCTCTCTCTTGTGAATACTCAACATTGCAGTTGGAGCAACTGTCACATGTCGAAGTCTCACCCTTTCTTCCAACTGGGTGATATTTTTCAAGAAGGCTCCATTTTGGCCAACTCATGCCTTCTTCTAGTCAAGCTCACACATGTATTAATCCTAAATGGGCAAAGGTTAGTCTCAAACTAAGAATTTTTTTACTATGTACAAATACATGAAAGGTTGTTATATTCTTTTGTCTCCTCCATTTGAAAATGTTCTTGTCTTTACTCTATGTTCCTAATCAATAAGTAACCTAAGTTGAAAGGAGGGAAGAAGTCTGACAAGGTGACAGAGAGAATATGTGTATCAAAATACAGTAAAAGAAAAAAATGCAAATAAGTCAGCCCCACTAATATGAATAAATTCTTTCCATAACCCTTTTCTGTAATCACTTCTGTCAAGTCATCATAATGTGCCCTAAAACCTGATAGTTAAAATTAGCAACTTTCATTGAGTATTGTAGTAATTTCCTATTTCCAGTCACAATAGCATGATGTTTTATGGTTGCAGGGCACTCATTCGTTCATCTCTTCATTCATTTAATAGCATATGTTGTATGCTCATTATGTTCCAGATGGATGTGACTATAAATAATTGCACTATCATGGGTTAAGGGAAGATGAGTAGTTTGAACCAGAACCAATGGGAGTACAAAGGAAAGTGTCATCAATTCTGCTTGGTTGAGACAGGGAAAGCTTAACAGAGGAGAACACACAACGGATTTGTTCTTGCAGGATGAAAGTCTTAGTCTACCAAGGGAAAAGTAAGAAAGAATATTACAGACAGAATGAAAGTTTGTGCAAGGTATGAAATAATGAAACTTATTCAAAGAACTGTAAATAGGTCCATGTACTTGGAAAGCCTTAGAAGCTGCAGACTTTGGTGTCAGAAAAGCTGGATTTGAATACAGCTCCAACATTTACTGCCTTGGTAATTTTGGTCAGGTCACTTAATCTTCCAACACTTATATTTTATTCATTTTAAAAATGAGGATAGGGGCCGGGAGCGGTGGCTCACGCCTGTAATCCCAGCACTTTGGGAGGCCGAGGCGGGTGGATCACGAGGTCAAGAGATCGAGACCATCCTGGTCAACATGGTGAAACCCCCTCTCTACTAAAAATACAAAAAATTAGCTGGGCATGGTGGCGCGTGCCTGTAATCCCAGCTACTCAGGAGGCTGAGGCAGGAGAATTGCCTGAACCCAGGAGGTGGAGGTTGTGGTGAGCCGAAATCGCGCCATTGCACTCCAGCCTGGGTAACAAGAAAGAAACTCCGTCTCAAAAAAAAAAAAAAAAAAAAATGAGGATAACAATGGTGTTCACCTCAGATTTTTGGGTAAGGATTGAATAAAATATGTCATTTTATAGAGTTTTACACTGTTTTTGGCATATGAAAAGTATCATACTATTGCAAGTTGTCATGGTTGAAGCTCTCATCATGGTTGTTGCTATTAATATAGGAAAAGAGAGATAAAGTTGAAGAGAATTGTGGATGTTCTGCTAAGACATCTGACACACACATTTTTAAATGTTAATTTAAATGTTAATTTCATTGATAATAACATTTTTCAAAATTGAGTGAAATCTATCCTTAAATCTTTATATGTACAATTTAACCTTCCAGTTATATTTCTCTATCAGCCTTCAATACTTTTACTAATCCCTTTCATGGCCCACATTCTTTCAATTGTCAACTTACTGTTATGTTTAGCCATGCAATTGTAAGCATTTTCCCAAGATGCAAAAATTAATTTTTGTTTGGATCATAACTTGCAGTCATTTCCATGAATTAGAAATTAAGCTTTTAACTTGACGCTTTCATCATAAAACCTCCCAGACCTCTTTTTTCAGTCTTTATTTTTTTCACCATACTCACTTGTTCAAGTGATTAATAGTTAAGAAAACAGAAAAAAAATTTTTATCCACATGCTTTAATAGAACTACAAAGCTGACATAATTATATTAATTTATGATATATCAATAGCTTTCATTATATATTATCAAAAATCATGTTTTTAAATGTTTTAAATGAATACCTAAAACAAAAATCATGTTTTAAACAAATGTAGATAGATTATTTGATTCAAATATCCTGGTTTGGGAAAATTCTTTAAAAAGCTATTCATGGAAGCTATCAGACAGATATTTATGCATGAAAATGAATTTGGGTCTGAATAGCATCCTGTAAAATATACATTTTTTACTATATTTCAAAATAGTCATAACTCTCACCCATGATATATTTACATTGCCAAATTCCTCCTACTGAACTAGCAAAAAAGTAAAAAAAAAAAAAAATCAGACATAAAGATGTTTGGAGAAAAATATATAATCCAAGTAGTTATACTTTGCAAGATGATTATGTAAGAATACTACCTTTAAATTTTGCCCATAGTAAAATCATTTTTAAAAATTTATTTTTAAAATAGCATTTTCTTGGGATTAAGAGGAATGAAAACTTAAATATTGAGGAGTGTATAAAGCAGGGATATTTGAACATACTTCTTTAGATATAATTCACGTATTATAAAATTCACCTATTTAAAGTATACCATTAAATGATTTTAGTATATTAACAGAATTATTCAACCACAATCTAAGTTTAAAACATATATTCAACCCTCCTACAAAAATCAGGTGCCCATTACAGACAGTCCTGATATCCTCTCCACCCTAGACACCATTATCTATTTACTGTCTAAGAATTTGTTCTGAACAAATTTGTTCTGTTCTGAACATTTCATATAAATGGAATCATACAATGTATGGTTTTTCATAATTGACTTCCTTCACTGAGTGTAATGTTTTCAGGGTTCATTCATTTTGTATCATATAACAATAATTAATTCCTTTAATTGCTGAATAATATTCTTTATGTGAATATAGCACAATTTGTTTATCCATTCAATGGTTGGTGGATGATATGGTTTGGCTTCAACCTCACCCCAATCTCATCTTGAATTGTAGCTCCCATAATTCCCACATGTTGTGGGAGGGACCTGATGGGAGATAACTGAATCACTGGGGGCAGTTTCCCCAATATTGTTCTAACAGTAGTGAATAAGTCTCATGCAATCTGATGTTTGTATAAGCAGTTTCCCCTTTTGCTTGGCTCTGATTCTCTCTTGCGTGCCACTATCTAAGACATGTATTTTACTTCCACCATGATTGTGAGGCCTCCCCAGCTATGTGGAACTGTGAGTCCGTTAAATCTCTTTTTCTTTGTAAATTACCAGTCTCAGGTGTGTCTTTACCAACAGCATGAAAATAGACAGAGTAAATTGTTACCTGTAGAGTGGGGCATTGCTGAAAAGACAGCTGAAAATGTGGAAGTGATTTTGGAACTGGGTAACAGGCAGAAGTTGAAACAGTTTGAAAGGTTAGGAGAAGACAGGAAAATGTGGGAAAGTTTGGAACTTCCTAGAGACTTGTTGAATAGCTTTGACCAAAATGCTGATAGTAATATGGACGATAAAATCCAGGCTGAAGTGGTCTCAGATGGAGATAAGGAACTTGTTGAGAACTGGAGTAAAGGTGACTCTTGCTGTTTTAGCAAAAAGACTGGCAGAATTTTGTCCCTGCCCTAGAGATCTGTGGAATTTTGACAGGAGGGAGATGATTTAGGGTATCTGGCAGAAGAAACTTCTAAGCAGCACAGTATTCAAGAGGCAACTTGGGTGCTGTTGAAAGCTTTCAATTTTGGAAGGGAAATAGAGAATAAAAGTTTGGAAAATATGCAACCTAATCCAGTAATGTGATAGAAAGATAAACCCATTTTCTGAGGAGAAATTCAAGCAAAATTTGCATAGTAACGAGGAGCCAAATGTTAATCACAGACAATGGGAAAAATGTCTCCAGGGTATTTCAGAGAACTTTCTGGCAGCACTTCCCATCACAGACCCACAGGCCTGGGAGGAAAAAATGGTTTTGTGGGCTGGGCCCAGTGCTCCACTGCTGTGCCTGGTGCCCTGAGTCCCAGCTGCTGTAGCCATGGCTAAAAGGGGCCAAGGTTCAACTTGGGCCATGGCTTCAGAGGGTGCAAGCTCCAAGCCTTGGCAGATTCCATATCATGTTTAGCCTGTGGGTACACAGAAATCAAGAATTGAAGTTTGGAAACCTTTGCCTAGATTTCAGAGGATGTATGGAAATGCCTGGATGTCTAGGTAGAAGTTTATTGCAAGGGTGAGGCTCTCATGAAGAACCTCTGCTAGGGCAGTGCAGAAGGAAAATGTGGCATTGAAGCCCCCCCACCAGAGTTCCCACTTGGGCACTGCCTAGTGGAGCTATGAAAAGAGGGCCATCATCCTCCAGATCCTAGAATGGTATATCTACAGACAGCCTGCACTGTGCGCCTCTAAAGGATGCAGACACTCAATGCCAGCCCATGAAAGCAGTCTGGAAGGAGTCTGTATCTTGCAAAGTCACAGGACTGGAGCTGTCCAAGACCATAAGAACCCATCTCTTGCATTTGTGTGACCTGGATATGAGATATGGAGTCAAAGGAGATCATTTTGGAGTTTTAAGATTTCAGACTTGCATGGGACTTTAGACCTTTTGTTTTGGCCAATTTCTCCTATTTGGAATGAGTGTATTTAGCCAATGTCTATACCTTCATCATATCTAGGAAGTAACTAATTTGCTTTTGATTTTACCGCTCATAGACAAAATGGACTTGCCTTGTCTCAAATGAGACTTTGGACCATGGACTTTTGAGTTAATGCTGAAGTAAGTTAACACTTTGAGAGACTGTTGGAAAGGCATGATTGGTTTTGAAATGTGAGGACATGAGATTTGGGAGGGCCAGGGTGGAATGATATGATTTGACTGTGTCCACATCCAAATATCATCTTGAATTGTAGCTCCCTTAATACCCACATGCTGTGGGAGGGACCCAGTGGGAGATAATTAAATAATAGAGGTGGTTTTCCCTATGCTATTCTCATGGTAGTGAATACGGCTCATGAGAGCTGATGTTTTTATAAGGGGTTTCTCCTTTCACTTGGTTCTGATTCTCTCTTGCATGCTACCATGTAAAACATGCCTTTTACCTTTTACCATGATTTTGAAGCCTACCCAGCCACATGGAACTGTGAGTCCATTAAAACTCTTTTACTTATAAAATACCCAGTAGTGGGTATGTCTTTAATCAGCAGCATGAAAATGGACCGACACAATGAATATTTGAACTGTTCCCATATTTTGCTTATGATAAATGATGCTATTACTAACACTTATATACAAATTTTGTATGGCTATATGTTTTAGTTTAGCTTGGCACATACATAAGAGAAGCATTGTCATAAATTAAACTCTATGCTTAACCTTTTGAGAAATTGCCAAACTGTTTTCCAAACCATTGTACCATTTTACATCCACATTTGGAATTTGTGAGGATTCCAGCTTCTTATTAATATTTTATTAATAAAAACTATCAGTGTCTGCTGGAATGAAGTATATCTCATCAGGACAATTTTTTTTTAATAAGAATTCATTCCCTTATATTCTTGACATTTTCTACAAGGGTTACTGATTTGTGATGTAATGTTGTTGCCATTCACCTATTTGTTAATAGTCTGCTTTTGCTTGTAGCTATCCTAATGGATGTAAGGTGGTACTGCACTGGAGTTTTAATTTTTTTATTCATCACTTTCCATAATAATCCATTTTGTATTTTGATTAGCCAGTGATATATTATCTTTTATTTCTGATTTCAGTTATTGGAATCTCTTATTTTGTGGCTCCAAATTGACCAATGATTACAGTTTGTCAATACTGTAGGTTTTTTCAGGTAATCAAGTTTTGATTTTGTTGATTTTCTCCATTATTTTTCTATTGATTTATTTTTCCTCTAATCTTTATTATTTTTTCCTTCTATTTTTCTGGGTTAGGCTTGGTCTTTTTTGTTCCCTGTTTTTTAATGTGGAATGTTAGATTATTAATTTGAAACCCTATTTCTTTTTTTGACTTAGAGTTTTACAGCAATAAATTTCTCTCTGATCACTGCTTTTGTGCATCCCATAAGTTTTGGTATGTTATGTTTGTTTGTTTTCTTTATCTTAACGTGTTGTTTAATTTATCTGGTGATTTATTCTTTGAACAATAAATTGTTATGTACTAATATGTTGCTTAATTTCCACTTATTTCTGAATTTGCCAAATTTGCTTCTGCTATTGACTTTTTATTTTATTCCAAGGGCATTAAAGAACATATTTTGTATTATTTCAATCATTTTTAGTTTGATGACACTTGTTTTATGGACTGAGTGGTCAATAGCCAGCACAAAACTTACATATATACAATCCAGGTTTTAAAGAAATACTCTATTTTATAATTTAAATCAATGTAGTTATACTATTTGTAACATCATAAAGCACTATAGCTGCCTTTGATAACTTTGAATCCATTAATGGTTGTATAAATGAATTATGACTTAAATGCATAAATACCTGTCCTTTCTAAATATATTTATTTTATTTATCCTTTTGATTAACAAATAATAATTATACATACTTACGGAGTACATAGCAAAGTTTCAATATATTTAATATATGGTGATCAGATCAGGGTAATCAGCCTATTTATCATGTCAAGAATTTATCATTTATTTGTGTTGGAAATATTCAATATCTTTCTTTTGGTTACTTGAAGCTACATTAAATAATATTCTTGACCATAGTCATCCAGAAGTGATATGGAACCCTACAACTTATTCCTCCTACCTAGCTATAGTTTTGTATTCTTTAACAAATCTCTCCCTATCCCTTTCTTTCCCTGCCTTTTTCAACCTCTGTTATTCTCTGTTCTACTTTTTATTTTCATGAGATCAACTTTTTTTAGCTTTCACATATGGGTGAGAAGATGCACTTTTTAACTCTCTGTGCCTGGCTCACTTCTCCTAACATAATGTCCTCAAGTTTCATCCATATTACTGCAAACCTTTCTAAATCTAATGTTTATAACATTCTGTCCTTGTACTTAAGATTGTCTGATTTCTTTGAGATATTGTCACTTTACCAGGAGTAGGTAGTAAACAATAATTTATTGTTTTTTAAAAAAACTTGCTTTCCAAATTCATCCACAAAATATCACATGTTTTCAAACATTATTAGTGGAGGAAATGTAAGAACAGCATTGGATGCTCTAAAAATAAACTGGTAGGCTAAAACTAGCTTCATCCATTTTTGTAACTCTATAACCCTCTCCTCGACTCTTATCTGTAGGTATATCTATGCTTAGCATGCACTGTATATCCAATAATAATATTGGTTTGGCTTTTCAGAAAGTCAGGGTCATGCTGTCATCAACTGAAGAATATCTACAAGAGTCAAAGTTTTTCTCATAAAAAAAGAGGAGAACTCTTTCTGAGTAGACACTTATCTCCAGGAAACATAAGAATTTGGAACTCCAGTCAAATCCAGTAATGTGCCACTGAAGCAAACTATAACTTTCCCCAAAGAGAAAAAAAAAAAAGAAGTGCAATAAGTTTATAATGTTATAAACTTTTCCCAAATCGAGGAAAAAGAAAAATAAGTGGTAAACAATAGGGTAGCCAGCAGAGACCGAGAGGCTAGAAAATGAGCCTAATAAAGAGCTACCTAAAAATCAAGATGATGTCCATGTTTAGAACAGAAAGAATGGCAGCAACTTCACATCACAAAGTCAGTAACCCTTTGCAGAAAATGAAAAGAGTACAAGGGAATGAATTCTTACAAAATATTTGTCCTGATGAGATATATTTCATTCAAGCAGACATTGAGGGCTTTTATAAACAAAATATCTATTCTGTGTGTAGCACCAACAATTGTAACATATATTTTTTAGGTAACACATTTCCAAATTTATCACAGCTTATTCATTGTTCACATGCCACACTTTCAGTATAAAACTCTTTCATTCTTTTCATTTCTAATCTTTTTTTTTCTTTTTCAAGGTTTTATAACTATGTTTGTGTTCCAATATGGTATTAAAATCTATATGACCTCTGCCCTCCATATGACTTGTATATTCTTCAGTGATTTCTCCAAATTCTTGTAATTGGCTCCACAATTTTTATACTTCATAACATTTTCAAGCGTTTGCTAAGTGAGTATATATGGAAAACACATTAAATGCTTTAAGCAAGTAAACACTGAGAAACATACATTTTACTTATAAATAGTGGTATACTCCATATCAGCATTAAAAGACATGGCACATATGTAACATGAAAGGCTATAGATATCTCAAAAGGATTAATAAACATTCAAAAATATGTATAAATGATATTTATCAACTTTGTCAATTATTTCTAAATTTATGATTTTTACCACTCACGAAAGTCTTTTGTGACTTTTTGTTGAGGTAGCGACATAAATATATACTCAGCTAAACCTTAAAGAGAAATACAGTAAAATAATTCTGTGGTTCTGGAGAAGTGTAAGTTGAGTTATAAGTAGAGCCTTAAAGCAAACACGTGGGACTAGAAATAGTTTTTCTGTTAAAGGAAGCTATAGAAAGACAATATGTCTAAAGTATGATCCCATGTAAACAGAAGAGTTTTTTAAAGCAGATAACTGGTGTAATTAGTAAACACACACACACACACACACACACACACACACACATATATACAGTTGTTGTCTTATCACTGAAGATTTTTCTAGAGAGATAGATTTCCAACAGTCACTGAGAAGAATAAATGCAAGAATCTTTACTACTATTTATTAAAGGGCTAGATCCTATTAAGAAAGAATCTGATTCTCCTCTAGCCCTCCATGCTCTCCCAGTTAAATTCTTAAATGGGAAAGGGATGGAGGATGACTGGGTACAGTTACTCAATAGCAGTGTTTTCTCAACATAGATGATTCTGGTAATCATGGGATGTCTGGTAGCCACCCCTACAGATTCTGATAGAACTAGCCTGGAGCTTGGACTGGGAACCTTGTAAGTTCTCCTGTTGATGTTGATTCGGGTACAGTAAAGATTGAGAACCACTGCTCTATAAGGAAAGTGTACAGCTATATATATATATATATATATATACATATCTATATATATAGATATAGATATAGATATATACATTTTTCCTTTAGACACACACACACACACACACACACACACACACACACACACACACACACACACACCAAGTGAAAGTTCCAGAATTATTCTACTGGAAATGTCTTAGAGATGGCTATTCTGGTTGGGAGGTGGTCTGGAGATGTATATTGAAGCTGCAATTTTTCAGCAAGTATATTCTTTATTTATATTTTATTTTGAATGGCTGTTAGTGGTGGGGCAGGTGATTGCCCCAAAATCCCTAAAGCCTTTTGTGGCACCATTGCTTGTGAGCACGTGGACTAACTCTGTATTGTATCATTCTCTCAACATCTGTCATCTGTCCCTGACAATAAACACAACAAA
>NW_022436949.1:8296879-8339472 GCF_009761245.1 Sapajus apella | reverse complement strand
CTCAACATCTGTCATCTGTCCCTGACAATAAACACAACAAAGCCCTCACTAGTTCTGGTTTAGAAAATGTTACCTGAGCCAGGTGTGGTGGCTCACACCTGTAATCCCAGCACTTTGGGAGGCTGGGGTGGGTGGATCACCTGAGGTCAGGATTTCAAGACCAGACTGACCAATATGATGAAACCTGTCTCTATTAAAAATACAAAAATTATCTGGGCATGATGGCATGCACCTATAATCCCAGCTACTTGGGAGGCTGAGACAGGAGAATTGCTTGAATCCAGGAGGCCAAGGTTGCAGTGAGCCAAGATCATGCCATTGCACTCCAGCCCGAGCAACAAGAGTAAAACTCTGTCTCAGAAAAAAAAAAAAAAAGAAAAAATTACCTGAGATTCTCTTTACTCTGATACACACAGAAAGAGTGAGGGAGAGGGAGAATCAAATGGAAAAGCAAGAAAGATAATTAGAGGGGAAAGGAGAGACAGAGAAACTGACTTGTGTATTTTTCTATATGTTCTGTTATTTTCATATTCTATGGTTTAATAGGATCAGAATCAAGCTCCAGTATTTTAGAATACTAAAAGGCTCCAGATTCTGAGTGTGTTGTGTTTGCCTTCACTTAAATATTATACATTTCCCCCAAAATGTGCTTTCTTAACACCTATATATCCTCTATTTCTGTCATAATCTATATTTTGCTATCTTTTCAAGACCCCAAATATTCTAGCCATGTATGTTTCAAAACTACTTTGATGCTGTCCACAGTGCGTTTAACCTTCTTGCCCTACACGCTTTATCAATAAACAGTACATTCTTTCCTTAAGGTCTTTACTATGCAAAGTGGAAGGGAGAAAATTTCTTCTGCTTTGCATTTCTCAACTGTACCAAACTGGAGTCTCACACTAGTTGAATATTTAGTTCTGCAATCAAAAAGGCCACCCATTATAACTGCTTCCTATTATTGAAAGTTTCAATTGAGGTATTTCCAATCTCTTAATTTTCAAAGAAAGGAAAAGTTTTAGATAGAAAAGACTTTTTCAGTATCAAGGGAGAACACTTCAGCCAGCAGTCTCTACAGGGCTTTGAAAATGTGGGAGTCAGTTCATCACTGTTTTCTTACTTCTTGAATGTGCTTTCTTCAAATGTTGGCTATGATCTCTTTCCTTTGATTTCATGCTGACTGTCCCTAATTAACTTACATGTGGTTGAGCCTTTCCCTGGAGTATCCCTGTATTAGCAATTATATATGTGTTTTTCTATTCAGTTGGCATACATAAATTTGTTGACTGAAGTAACAATTATCTTGTTTCACTATGTTATTCTATTGCCTATCTAATTTTGTATATCTGTATAATATTGTTAACTATTACTTCTTATACTGTTGAGTAGTAACACTTTGTTTTCAAGGTATTAGGTATATATATTTGTGTAACTTTAACTGTTTTCTTCTAACTTTCACATCTCGGTTTTCAAATCAAACTTGTATTCAGTCTCTGTTGAAATTAGTGAAAAGTTTAAGAACTGAAGCATCAGACTATGTTTAAATCTTGAATAGTTTCCTAATTAGCTGTGTATCTTTGGAAAGTTACAAAACTTCTTCAAAGGTCATGGTAATATTCTTAACATTACTATATAGTCATTGACAAAACCTTAAGAAAATGTATAGATGAGAGCAGTTTGGTGGCCTATAAAACTCTATATTTATTATAAACTCTGTTATTTACTTTCAAAAGTAACAAGTAGTAACAACATTCTATAATTTAAGAGGTAATTTTGGAAGAGTGCTCCAAACCACTCCCCTACAATCAAAAACAGTTTTGCTTTTCAGCTTGAACTCATGGTCAGAATCCCACTAAGAGAAGCCATTACCCAGTTACACACACACACACACACACAAACATGTATGTATCCCTAGAGAGATGACAAATATTCAGTGACAGTGCTATTGTAAGGTTAAAAGCATGGGTGCTGGGACAATGATACCTGGATTTGGATCCCAGCTCTGTCATTCACTAATTTTGAAAACTCAAGTGAGTTTGTCAACCTCTTTGCACCTTGATTTCTCTGTGTATAAAATGATGATAATTATAGTATTTGCTTCATAGGGTTGCTATGATGTTTAAACGTATTAATAAACACTAAAAATTCAGAACAGAGGCTGGCACATCACTGACGTTAAATAAATGTTGTAACTATTTGTTATTGTTGTTATCATTGTTCATTCATCCATCTACCTTACATTAGCTGTTATTACCCACTAGCTGCTACCCATCTGACATATCCAGCTCTCTCACTGTTACTACAATCAAATAGCACTACTTCCAGAAAGCCTTCCTTGATTTTTCACCTTCTTCCTTCTGGAGTAAATACATGAGAAGTATGGAACTATAGAAGAGAGATGGAAGGGAACAAAGGAAAATTCTTTTCTTTGTAACTTTACTCAAGATTTTCCCTACCTATGGAAAATAGAAAATGCCCCCAAAAAGCATAATGCATTCCTTTCGTTTGCATACTCCCATCCCAGTGTGACACTGAGACAGAGTAGAGATGGGATCAGCTCCAAGGACGCCATACTCCCTGATTGCAGGGCCTTGAGGAAACTAAACTAACCAGGATTACACTTTAAATCTTACTCAAGGGAGTTAATTCTGTCACCTGCATGCACACAAGACAGGAAGGGTGAGCAATCTTTACCCCTTGTCTCATTTCAATGCTAAAATCCAAGCCCAGGAAAGGGGTAACTGCCATTTTCTGATCACATGATGTATGTGTTTGTATGATCTCTTACTATGCCTGTGCATCAGCACTCCACCTCATGCATGTAATGACGCTTTCTTACCTCATGAGTTTTTCATGTCACCCCCCTCAAAACACCACAAGAACCTTTCTTCAGGTAACCAGCTGCAGAACTCATCCTCTGTGCTGTCTCCATTATGCCCAGTCTGTCCAGGCATAAGTCTTAATAAACCCTACTTGGGAAAAGTTTTCCTGGCCTCCTCTCAGTTTATATTACATGGAAGCTTAAGAACTTGTGGTTGGTAACAACACCAAGAGTAGAACGTGAAGAATTATTTTCACCCATAAACTCCTCTGTCCTGCCAGTTGGTTGAATCAAAGCAAAAATTTACTGGACAAAGTTAAATTGATAAAGAAGACTTTATTTCAGGCTATTGCAATAGGGGAGAGAAGCCAGAAGTCAGGCTGTGGTTAAGTCTGATAACAAACAAAAGGTAGAAGGGTTTGTAAGTGCTGGTTGGGGTAGCTAGTAAAAAAAAGTACTGAAGACTTTAGCGTGGAGGTTGATCAATGGGATGTGTTGAGTACATGAAGATTTTCCTGAGTTTCCAAATGTTTTTCTCAGTGATTAGGCCATCTGTGTTTGCTGATTGACTCCAACTAAACAGAGCCCTTGAGGTAAGAGTGCTTTCTTACTTAAAGAATACATTTCAAAGAGATGGCTCCCAGGTCCTTGAGAAAGACATTCCTGGGTTGGAAAACTAGCCAGAGGCTTTTAAAAAATGGACATATACAGTTGACCCTTGAACAACACAGGTTCAAACTGCATGGGTACACTTTACAGATTTTTCTTTTCAATAAATATATCAGAAATAATTTTGGAGATTTGCAACAATTAGAAACAACTCACAGATTAACCATGTAGCCCAGAATTATCAAAAGAGGGAAAAAGTTAATTTGTCATAAATGCATAAAATATAGATACTAGTCTATTTGTATTATTCAATACCATAAAACATACATGAATCCCTTACAATAAGTTAAAATTTATTAAAACTTACATGCACACAGATTGTACCTGGTGCCATTCACAGTGGAGAGAAATATAAGCAAACATAAAGGTGCAGTGTTGAATCACAACTGCATAAAATTAACTGCAGTGTATATTGTATCACTGTAATAATTTCATAGCTACCTCCTGTTGCTATTGCAGTAAGCTGAAATGTTGTATCTGCTTGAAATGCTGTGTGACATTATCATCTTCATGTAAGAAGTTCATCTCTCCAGTAAATTGTGTATCACAAAGAGTAGTATCTCTCAGTTCTTGCATATTTTCATCATGCTAAATGTGATACTATAAGTCATAAATAACACCATGGGAGCCATGCAAAGTGCTGCTAGTGATATTGGAAGTGCTCCGAAGTAGCACAGAAAAGCCATGGCATTACAAGAAAAAGTTGAACTGCTTAATATGTACCATAGATTGGGATCTGCAGCACTGGTTGCCCATGATTTCAGATGGACAATTCACTTTGTAAACAGATGATGTAAAGTTACAGTATTGATAAATATGATATAATACTATAAATATATTTTCTCTTCCTTATGGTTTTCTTAATAACATTTTCTTTTCTCTAGATAGCTGCATTGTAAGAACACAGCATACAATACATGTAACACATAAAATATGTGCCAATTGGCTGTTTATGTTATCACTAAGGCTTTTGGTTAATGTAGGCTCTCAGTCATTAAGTTTTGAGGCAGTCAAATGTTATAAATAGATTTTTTACTGCATGAGGGTCAGCACTTCTATCTCCTGCATTATTCAAGGCTCAACTATATCTCAAAGAGATAGAGAAAGAATTTATAATTACATATGTTTTTAGGGTAAATGCTCTAAGAAAAGGCCAGGGTCCTGTCTAAAGTTTGATGCAGCTGAGAGAAACAAGAAGGCTCTCTTGGTCAGTTGCTATTATCATCTATGCCCCAAGTAATGACTACAAAAGAATGAAAATACTGACATTATCAAATTCTTTTGAGTGATCTTCATTTTATTCTCTGCCTCAACATGTCTTACTGTGTTGAGATTTCAAGATTTTAGTACCATTCAAATGTTGATTATTTTTCAAAGTTCTAGAACAAAGGCATTTCTGAGTATAGCAATTAAATGAAATATGAGATCACTAACTTACAATAGTAATATGAAAATAATAATATAACAAATAACAAGCTTGTGTATGTGTGTGTTCACATGCATGAGCACACATATGTGTGTGTCTGTGTATACCAATTTACCTTTGGAAGAAAAAAATGTTGGTAAAAAGAAATTAATAGTAGTGAATTTTCGATAGTTTATTCTATTAACATATTGTTAACATTAATTATATCAAGCAAAAAATGACTCATCTTGGACAAACTTTTTTGAAGTGGGTTTGGGCTTACCAAACAGATAAATTAATGCCTCATTGATACCTGAGAGATGTCTCTACGTAATGTTCAAAACAAGAAAACTAGGATGTTTGTTCACATGTTTAATCTCTGTCAAATAAGCTACTAATAAACCAACAGAAATTAATGCAGCATGAATTTGTAAAACTCAACTAAATCTCTCTAGACTTTTGTCAAGTTATAAAGAAGCCACTGCATCAAGTCCACAATTCAATGGCAATTGAGGATTGAGTCAGTTTTTAATATGAAGCTTTTGAAAATCTAGAAAACAGCATTAATATTTATATAGAAATAACTATTTGCAGGGTGACTTTTTCTTTTCTTTGAAAGCATACATTGAATTCACTCAAGTGATATATTACCAGTAAGTCTAAATATCACTAATTTTCTCTGCCCTGAAAGAAAAAGGTAGCCACATTAACTTTAAAATAGTCAATAATATGCAAAGTTAGTGAAGTTAAAATATTGACCTTGCAAACCCTTTGAAATCTGATAATGGAGGGATACTTGTGTATTTAAGTTTATGTATATATAATGGAGGGATACTTGTGTATTGAAGTTTTTTTATATATATATACATATATATATGTATACACACACACACACATATAGTATTAGTTCTCAAGTTGCTAATAAAGACATAGCAAAGACTGAATAATTCATAAAGGAAAAATGCTTAATGGACTCACAATTCTACATGGCTGGGGAGGCCTCAAAATCATGGTGGAAGATGAAGGAAGAGCAAAGGGATGTCTTACATGGTGGCAGGCAAGAGAGAAGTGTCAAGCAAAAGGGGGAAAGCCCCTTATGAAACCATCAGATCTGTGAGAACTCATTCACTATCATAAGAACAGCAGGATGCAGGTAACCACCCCTATGATTCAATTACTTCCCACTGAGTCCTTTCCAGGAGATATGGGGATTATGGGAACTACAATTCAAGATGAGATATGAGTGGGGACACAGCCAAACCATATCATTCCATCCCTGGTCCCACCCAAATCTCATGCCCTTATATTTCAAAATGTAATTATGCTTTTCCAACAGTTCCCCAAATATTAACTCATCCTAGAATTAACTCAAAAGTCCAAGTCCAAAAATCTTATCTGAGACATGGCAAGTCCCTTCCCCCATGAGCCTGTAAAATCAAAAGCAAGTTAGTTACTTCCTAGATACAATGGGGTATAGGCATTAGATAAATCCACTTGCTCCAAATAGAAGAAATTGGCCAAAATAAAGGGACTGTTACACAGTTCCAAAGTCACTTCCACATTTTTGGGTATCTTTACAGCAGCACCCCATTCTGCCAGTACTAATTTACCATATTACTCAATTCTCATGTTGCTAATAAAGACATACCCAATACTGGATAATTTATAAAGGAAAGAGGTTTAATGGACTCACAGTTTCACATGTCTGGGGAGGCCTCACTATCATGGCAGAAGACAAAGGAAGAAGAAAGGTATATCTTACATGGTGGCAGGCAAGAGAAAAGTGCCAAGCAAAAGGAGGAAAATTCCCTTATGAAATCATCAGATCTTGTGAGAACTCACTCACTATCATGATAACAGCAGCATGGGGGTAATATCCCCCGTGATTTAATTACATCCCACTGGTTTCTTCCCACAACATGTATGGATTATGGGAACTACAATTCAAAATGAGATTTGGGTGGGGCACAGCTAAAACATATCAATAGTAAAAAAATCAAAATCTCCATTAAAAAAAACTACAAGGGAAGAAAGCTTAGTGAAGAAAGTGCTAATATGGAATATCCAAAATCCAAAAGTGGTGAAGATATAAATTAGTTTCATCCTAGGATGCCGTTTGGTTAGCTTCCTTTCTAATTAAAAAAAAAAATTCTTTCCTTCAAATTTGAGGTCACACTGGTAAGCAGACAAGTATTCTACTGGGCATCATTTCTTTGTATGAAGTAGAATTTCTTAGAGAAACTAAGAGGATAAAAAATGTTAGCAGGTTACTTTTCATAGTTTTGCTTTTTTAATGCCAATCTTGTGAAAGAGAAGGCAAAATAAATCCATAGCTGATGTGACATTAGGCCAGGGCCAGAGGAAATGACATTGAATTTATACCAGAAGGGGAAACATTGGCCCTACCGCCCTAGATGACTACAGAGAACTCAGGCTCCCGCCATACCGCAACTTATTCTGAATATTGCCTTTCACTCCAGATACATTGAAGCATAGATTCATCTTAAATACTATTTTGACTGCTTAGATTTTATTTAAAAAAATTTAATATTGCTTCTGTTAGTATTTAAAAACCAGCTATATCTCTTAAGATGAACAAAAATCTAGTCTAGATTCAGATTCATAGAAATGAGGAAATGAAAAAAAAAAAAACAAATTCATTTATGTTTTTCCAGGGTCTACAAGGTACACATTCAATCTTGCTTTAGTTTAAAAGATGTGGATAATATAGAGTAAAAACCTTATTAATTCTATTCTGGTTAGATTGTTGAGCAAAGGGAAGAAAGCAATTACACTGAAGAAAAAGGAGAAAGGAATTTAAAAAAGATTTGGTAGTGAGATGGAGATATTTTCCTCTCAAAATTCTTCTCTATCAGAAAACCTAAATTGTTGATTTTTTTAGAACTAGCCCAAATTAATATCCACTTGATTCAGAGTATTTTTGCATCTAAATGCATGGTATAATATATCTGTAAACTTTATCCTTATCCAAATAGGATTGAGAAAAAATATTTATTGTTCTCAGGGATGCAAAAGAAATAGAATACTATCAATATAATTTTACTCTGTTAAACATGTCAGGAAACATAATATCTTTCTGTAGTGTACAACTCTTGTTAATTACTTATATTATCTTGTTATCCAGGCTTCACAACAGGTAGTAGATAAATTATAATTGGCACATCCCTAAAGACTGAAGATGAAAAATAAATACATTAGAAAAAATGTATCTCCACTGATTACCTTCAAAATCTTTAATAAATTTTGTTAAGAAGTGATTTAAAAACCTTCTCTCTGACAGTAATGAATCATTTGTCAATTGATATTGCAAAGTAATGATAGAGTTATTGTGTAGCAAAGTGTTTAGCAACCAATGCTGATGTTTTGGAGCTATATATGCTTTGGCAAACATTGGAGATGAGGACTGGGAATTGGCACCGAAACGGAACTCTCAGTTACTTGAGGAGAAAGCTATTTTATTCTGAAATTTTTCATTGAACAGCCCAAACCCAACAATAACTATTGAAAGCCAATAACTCTGTGATAACATGCATATCTAAAAATCTAAGACTTGGGTCAATTCCTGCTGGTTTCTTTTCAGGAACCACAAGAAAGTAAAAGAAGCTACAGAAATATACTAAAATATTTACCTTTGAAACCACTTTTCATTTCAAGCAATATTTATTTTGCAAATATTGATAAGTAAACCTGTAAAATCATAAATAAAGTTTGTTTTAAAAGTGTGAAGATAGTCAAAGTTTGTCCTTTGATAAAGTTTTTATTATTTCTTATGTGTATAGAATTTATGATGGGAAAAAATTGATACAGATTCCTTTGCATTATGTAATTTATTTTATATATGTATAATTTTAATTTTATTAATTTATTTCTCATATCTCACAACAATCTTATGTCACAGTTAACACGTTGATTTTTTTCTTGTGAGATGAGACAAAAAGAGTTGCAGTTCTGAAACAGAAGTGTTTTGGCTTTTTAAATTTTGTTTTTGTTTTTGTATATCTCAAAGCACAGCTTAACCCCATAGGTCAAAAGATTAACACAGATATAACATCTATGGGTACATCAAACCTTCCAGTAAACTAGGTAATGCCAATCTCAAACAGAACATAAGACACTTTATTTATAAATTGAGTCAAAATATCAACATTTTAAAGTGGTTTAGCTAAAATGACAAAGCCAAATTCAGCCAACACCTGTGTGTTTCATTTAGGCTATGGATTCCCATAGACTAGTGGTAGAAAAATATTTTAACAAATATTCAGCCCTTTGCCTGACTCTTAAACACTAAAATTTATAAGAAATATGGCATTTATTTTTCACAACCAAAAATTACAGTAGAAAAAAAGTAGAAAACAAAATTCTAAGTAAAATGTTAAGCCTTTGGGAATTCTCCAAGTCAAACAGACTTTTATCCCAGTGTCTAAATAATTCGTCTTCACCTTGGGGGTAAAAAAGACTGTCTTTCATATATACATGCTACCCAGAGGCAGAATCTCAGAATGTACAAATGTTATTTTGGTCAATAATAAAAAAATAGAAAACTTCCCAAATGACGTAATAAAGCTAACATAGCTTTGATATTCAAATTTGGCAAATATAGCACAAGAAAAAAAAACAAACTGAAGAAATTTCATTAGAAAATACAGATGCAAGTGCCAGATAAAATATCATGCAAATCAAATCTGGCAGTTTATTAAATAGATAAAATACCAGAGCAAATATGTGGCTTGAAAAGATGAATAGATGCCTCAAAATTAGGAAATCAGTTCAGAAAACACATGTTATCAATAGGTAAAAGTTTCTAAAAACACATAATTATCTCAATAAATATTAATAAATAAATTGAGAAAGTTTAGTATAAGCCCCGATTATATTTAAATCCTTAATAAAATAGAAAAAGAAGGAAATTTCCTTAGAATTATGATATATATATATCTGTCCCAAATACAATAGTAGTCTTTACAAAGAAATGTTAAAGAAATTATAATAAATGGAATAAGGCAAGATTGCCAAAGAGTAACACTGTTATTAAAATGTTTCTAGCCAAAGCAATAAATAAAAATAGGGAAGTATAATAGAAGATATAAATATCTAAAAAGAAGGCAAAACTTTCATTACTTGTAGATAATATTATTATCAACCTAAAAATAATTATCAACCCCCAAAATGATTGAATAATCAATTAAACTTCTGAGTGTTTAAACTTTCTGAATTTTGAGATAATATATAGAAATCAGTAGCTTTTCCATATACCTCAAATAGTTTACTGAAATATGTAGAGTCAATCACAAAGTAATAATAATGTCATAATGACTTCACACATAAAATTGTTTACAATATCTTTAATAAGAAATATGAAAGAAAACATAACTAAGCAATGTAAGAAAAATAATAGATAAACATGCATTATTCCTGAATGGAAGTATATAATATTTTAAGGATTACAATTCTCATCAAAATAACTTAAAGAGAATTTTTAAAGTACTTCATTTAATAAAACTAAAACTTATTATACATATATACCCACAAATACACACACGCACATTTACATATATATTTATTAGGAGACTACCTTTTCCTAGCACTAGCTGTGACCAGTTATTTTAGAGACCACTTAACCATCACTTAACAACCGCTTGACCATCACTTGATGGTTGCTGGACTCTCCCGCTGTATGTGTGGGGTGAAAGAGCTCTCTCCTGCCCTGCTCATACCCAACTAGCTGCTTACTGTAACAAATATATCAAAATGAACAGAAAACAAAACAAAAGCCATGAATCAGAATGAGCAGAATATTTCTGAAACAGAAAACTGATGTTGGCTTCTGTATTTCAAATTACTAAAAATGAACTTTAAACATCAACAAGAAAAAAAAAATGCCTGCATCTACTACTATCCAATATTCTATTGTCCCTCCTAGCCATTGCAAGAAGATAAGGAAAAAAGTGAGAAATAAGCTATGAAAATAAAGAATTAAGTATCTCACTGTTTGTATGTGTTATGATTGTTTTGCTATGGAATCTAAGACAATCATCTGAAACACTATTATAACTGCTAAGTTAGGATATTAACAAGACAAAAAAAAATGAGAGAAAAAGTTCAATAGTTTTCTAAACACAAAAAATAATCAATATATGTAATGAGAAAAAAATTCACAATAGCAATAAAAACCCACAAATGTTGAAAAATAATAATTTCTGGAAAAGAGAAAATAATAATACAGGTTGAGTCCTTTTTTCCTAGAAGAAAAATATATCATAAAAGTCTAGTAAATAAAGGAGGATTGTATTAGCTCAGAATGAATAAATAGATTAATGAAATAAAACAGAGATTCCAAAATAAATCACATATATAAGATAATATATGGCAAATCCAGACAGGTCTGCAGCAACCTCAGTTCTTGCCTTCTCAGAGGAAGGAATTCGACTGACGGACACAGGGCAGAAGGAGACACCAAGGCAATTTTTAGAGCAAGTTTATTAAAAAGCTTTACAGCAGTAATGAAAGGAAGGAAAATAAGAAAAATACATTTGGAAGAGGCACCTTCAGAGATCAAGTGCATGGCTTGACCTTTTGACTTGGGATTTTATACACTGTATGCTTCTGTGGTCTTGCATCACTCCTCCCAACTCCTGAGATTTTATTTGGAAGCTGGTGATCATCAGTGTCAGGTTTTTTCTATGTATTTATTAGGAGACTATCTTTTCCTAGTACTGGCTGTGGCTAGTTATTTTAGAGACCACCTGACATCCACTTGACCATGGCTTAACAACCACGTGGCCATCACTTGATGGTTGCTAGACTCTCCTGCTGTATGTGTGGGTGAAGGAGCTCTTTCCTGCCCTGCTCATATCCAACTACCTACCTACTGTAACAAATATAGTACACAACAAAGGTGAAATTTCAAGTCAATGTGGGCAAATGGGATTTTTAATAAACAATGTTGGATCATTTGGAAATCCCTTTGGAAAAATTAAACTAGAGCTTTACCTCATATCATGCACTCATGTAAATTATAGTTGGATCAAAATTTTCAATGTAAAATTATACAAAATACTGGAAAACTTACAGAAAAATATTTGTATAACATTATAGCAGGAAACATATGAAGCCTAAGAATAACTAAAACATTGGACATATTTGACTACAAGTTTTAAACAACTGTATAATAAAACGGACCATTAATAAAGTTAAAAGACAAGTAATATTCCAGATCAGGTTGAAAATGGTGGCCCATAGACTGGCTGCTAGTTTTTGTGAGTGAAGTTTTATTGGTGCACACTCATACCCAATCATTTACGTATTGTCTGTTGTTGCTTTCATACTCTGGGGATGGCTGGATTACTGTGACAGACTCCATATGGCCAGCAAACTCTGAAATATTTGCCAACCCCTGCTCTAGGAGAAAATATTTGCAACTTACATAACAGACAAAAGATTAATCCTCAAAATGGTCACCAGAATAAGATGTCAATAATGCCCAACTGAGTTTACCACTCACAACACCAAAAAAAAAAATACTGCTTCAAAAGAGTCTCAGTAATGTCTCAGAAGCTGGTAGTGAAGAGTGACTATTACAGCATTTTGAAGTCAGGGTTCTAGTGCTTAAAAGCAAATCTTTCAATAATGAAATCTGGTTGGAATTTTAAGAAAATATACTACTAATAAAAAAGTAATTAAAGTATAACTGTCATGTGATAAACTACATGTATTTAAATATGTAATTTGATGTTTAGACATGTATATAAAATCCATGAAACTATCCTCACAGTCAAATAAAGAACAGGTCAATCAACCCCAGAAGATTACTGATCAGCCTCCCTGCAACACTCTCCTTCCTCAGTCAACCATAATGGACGTTGCTATATTAATTTTGATCTACTGCATTTTCTCATAGCAATGTTTTACAGGTTTCAGTGTATGTGTCTTGCACATATTTTGTCAGATTTTTCTCAAAGTACTTCATAACCTTGATGATGTGGTAAAACAGATTATTTATTTATAATTTCCAGTTGTTCATTAGTAGTATATAGAAATATAATTAACTTTTCTACATTGACCTTATACTCTAAAGAGTTGCTAAAATTATTTATTAGTTTCAGCAGCTATTTGTAAATTCCATTAGGCTTTCTGATACATGTGATCATGTCACAGTAAATGAAGATCATATAATTTTTTCCTCTTCAAAGTGAATGCTTTTTTTCTTGCCTATTCACTGTCTAGAAACTCCAGTATAATGTCAAATACAAGTGATATAAGTGGATATCCTTATTTTGTTCCTGATCTTATGGGAAAAATATTCAATCTTTCATCATTAGAGATGATGTCAGTTGTAGGTCTTTCATAGATGCCCTTTATCACATCAAACACATAAAACACCTTTCTACTCCTAATTGGCTTAGAGTTTTTCCAGGAATAGATGTTGGATGATATCAAATTCATTTTTTCAGTGTTATTCAGATGATCAAATACTGTATATAATAAATAAAAAGCAACCCTTTTTTCAGAAAGTTACTCTATTGATAAGGATTTTCACAGTAGTGATAAAATGTAGATTTTCTATGTCTCAGTAACCAAAATTCTATATTAAGTTCATACAGCTTAACTATGTCCTATTGTTGTTCAAAGTCTAAAACACAGGAAGCATACACTATAAATTATTTTAACTCTCCCTCTTACTTGAATCATTCCTTTCAATTAACATTTCTATACAGGTTGAGGAAAGAGGAGAAAAGAGAATGAGAGAGTGAAAAGAAAAGAGAGAGAGGTAGGTAAAGAAAGTAGAAGAGAGAGGGAGAAAGGGAGACAAGTTAGATTAAAAACAATCTAATAAAATGTGAGCAATGCACATAAAAAATTAAAATGTCTAATTAACATATGAAAATGAACTCTATGTAATTAAAATTTACCTTTTGGAATATAACATTTTATTAGTATTTACCTTTGGAGCCTATATATAAGTTTTATATTAAATTCTATTAATCTAGTTGCTCTCATGCCAACATTTTAGTACTGAATTTGTTTTAGCTTTTAAATAGTTTATGTTAATACATATATACACCATGGAATACTATGCAGCCATAAAAAATGATGAGTTCATGTCATTTTTAGGGACATGGATTAAACTGGAAAACATCATTCTCAGCAAACTGACACAAGAACAGAAAACCAAATACCACATGTTCTCACTCATAGGTGGGTGTTGAACAATGAGAACACATGAGCACAGGGAGGGGAACATCACACACTGGGGTCTGTTAGTTGGGGGCTAAGGGAGGGACAGCAGCAGGGTGGGGAGGTTGGGGAGAGAGGACAGATACAGGTGACGGGGGGATGGAGGCAGCAAACCACCTTGCCATGTATGTACCTATGCAACAATCCTGCATGATATGCACATGTACCCCAGACCCTAAAGTACAATTAAAAAAAGGTTTATGTTAATACAAAGTAAAATAAATCCCCCTTTTATTATTCCTTCTTTAAAAAAGTCTTGTATTTTTGCTCATTTTTCTAAAAAAAGTTTTTAAATATTTCACTACGCATTTTGCTGTATTTTATTTTGAAAATTTCACAAAGTTTGTGATGTCCCATCACATGTTTATTATTCCTGCCAGTGTGGAAATTAAGTAACTGTTGTTAGTGAATTATATATCTAATCACATTAGTCACTGTTATTCAATAAGTACTTCCCTGGTTTCTAGCTTAATTTTAAAATGTTGAAAATGTTCAATGATTTCTATGGGTACGGATTCTTAGCTTCAGCAGAAGAGCTAAGGGAATCCATTGAATGAGCAAAACAGCACACCTTCAACCTGAGCAAAAATTCATTTTGTCAAGAGAGTTCAGAAAAATATTTAAGTGTGAGAAATACATAAAACAAAACCCATGTTAATTATACGAGTCATTCATAACTTATATATCCAATATATCTTAAATGTTAAATAAATGCAAAATGAAAAAATAAACATGGAAACTTACATGAAGATTCTCTGAACACTTGAACAAGTTTTGGAGATGTATACATGTAATAGTGAACCTATTCATTTCCAATGATATCACTATACATTCTTTTGCCCTTAAAGGCCTCTAAAACCAACTGTGTTTCAGTTTCATATATATTAATTAAACAATTTCAGAATCTATATGTCTTCTATCTTATATTTCCTTGTATCTGTAAACCATAGTCTGCATTTATATGTGCATAGTATGCATAGTGTGAATGCAGGAAATTCAGCATTACCCTGATGCCAAAACCACACAGTCACACAACAACAACAACAACGAAAGAGATTATAGTCCAGTCTTTATGATAAACATCAATGCAAAATTCCTCAACAAAATATTAGCAAATCAAATTTAACAACACGTTAAAAAGATTGTTTACCATATTCAAGTGGAATTAATACCAGAGATGAAAGGATGTTTCAACATTATCAAGAAATGTGATATATCACATTAACAGGATCAAGGACAAAAAAAATGATAATTTCAATAGTGCAGAAAAAACACTTAATAAAATTCAACATCCCTTCATGATAATAACTCTCAATAAACTAGGAATGAAAGGAACATACCTCAACACAGTAAAGTTCATATATGACAAACCCACAGCTAACACCATATTGAATGGCAAACAGATGAAAGTTTTTCTCTAAGAACTGGAATAAGACAAGGATTTCCACTCTTACCACTTCTATTCAACATGTACTAGACGTCTTCACCAGAGCACTTAGGCAAGAGAAAGAAATAAAGGGCATCTAAATAGGAAAAGGAGAAGTCAAATTATCCATCTCTGCAGAAAATATGATCTTCTAGCTAGAAAACCCCAAAGATCCTACCAAAAAAAAAAAAAAAACTGTTAGAACTAATAAACAAATTCAATAAAGGTGTAGGGAACAAAATCAACATACAAAAATTAGTAGTGTTTCTTTACACCAATAGTGAACTATCAAAAACAGAAATCAAGAAATGAATCCCATTTACAATAACTACAAAAAATTAAAGTCCTAGGTATAAATTTAACCAAGAAAATGAAAGATATCTACAATGAAAACTATAAAATGTTAATGAAAAATATTGAAGACACACACAAAAATGGAAGGATATCCAGTGTTCATGGATTGGAGGAATGAATATTCTTAAAATGTTCCTGCCACCCAAAGCAATCTACAGGATAACTGTAATCCCAATTAAAATACCAGTGACATTCTTCACAGAAATAGAAAAAATAATTCTAAAATGCATAAGAAACAA
Source organism: Sapajus apella (assembly GCF_009761245.1). NCBI lineage: Eukaryota > Metazoa > Chordata > Mammalia > Primates > Cebidae > Sapajus > Sapajus apella. Next base: position 8,323,303 of record NW_022436949.1, on the reverse strand, counting down.
CAAAAGATCCCAAAGAACCAACATATTAGCTGACTTCAAAATAAACTACAAATATAGGATAACCAAAATTGTACAATACTGTCATAAAAACAGATACATAGACCAATGGAACAGAATAGAGAATCCAGAAATAAATTCATGCACTTACATTCAACTGATTTTTGACAAAGGTGATAAGGACACAAATTAAGGAAAGGACAGCCTCTTTAAAAAATGGTACTGGGATAACTGGATACCTACAGGCAGAAAATTCAAGCTATACCCTTATCTCTTACTATATAAAAATCAACTGAAAATGGACTAAACGCTTACATGTAACACTTGAAAGGATAAAACTACTAGAAGAAAACATAAGGGGAATGTGTCCTGGCATGGGTATGGCCAAGGATTTTTTTGATATGACTTCAAAAGTACAGGCAACAAAAGCAAAAACAAACAAATGGGACTACCTCAAACTACAAAACTCTGCACAACAAAGGAAACCATCAATGGAGTGAAGAAACAATCTACAGAATGGAAGAAAAGATTTGTACACTATGCATTTGATACAGGTGTATTATTCAGAACACATAAGAAACTCAAACAACTCAATAGCAAATCATTATTATTATCAATTGATTTAAAATGGGCAAAATACCTCAACAGACATTTCACAAAAGAAGACATACAAACGCACAACAGGTACATGAAAAAAAAGTGTTCAACATCACTAACCATCAGGGAATCAGGGAAATGCAAATTGAAACCTCAATGAGATATCACCTCACATCTGTTAGGATGCTGATTATAAAAAAGACAGAGATAACAAGTAATTGTGAGTGTGTGGAGTAAAGGGGAACTTTGTATTTCATTGATGAGAGAATACATTGGTACAGCCACTATGGAAAACAGTATGAGGTTCCTCAAAAAATTTAAAAAGTAAAACTACCATATGATCCAGTAATCCCACTATTAGGTATATATCCAGAGGATAAAAAATCAGTATGTTAAAGAGATATCTGTACTCCCACATTTATTTAAGGTCTATTTACAATAGCCAAGATATGGAATCAATTTAAGTGTCCATCAACAGATAAATGAACACAGGAAATGTAGTCTGTATTTGCAATGGAGTATTATTCAGCATTTAAAAAAGAATGCAATACTGTCACTTATAACAACATGGATGAACCTGGAGGACATTATGTTAAGTGAAATAAGCAAGGTACAGAAAAATAATGATCTCACTCAAATGTGGAATCTAAGAAGTTGACTTCATAGAAGTAGAGAGTAAATAGTAGTTACCAGAGGCAGGGGAGGAAAGGGAGGAAAGGTGATAGGGAGAGATTAGTCAATGAGTACAAAGTTATAGTGAGGAAGAAAAAATGCTGGTTTTCTATTGCACAGCAGGATCACCATGATTAATGATACTGTATTACATATTTCAAAATAGCTGGAAAAGAGATTGTATTAGCTTGTTCTCACACTGCTAATAAAGACATACCTAAGACTGGGTAATTTATTAAGGAAAGAGCTTTAATTGACTCACAGTTTAGCACTGCTGGGGATGCCTCAGGAAACTTACAATCAGGGTGGAAGGGGAAGCAAACATACCCTTTTTCAAATGTTGAGAGGAGAGATAATGAGAACTGAATAAAGGGGAAAGCCCCTTATAAAACCATTAGGTCTCATGAGAACTCACCCACTATCATGAAAACAGCATGGGGAAACCACCCTCATAATTCAATTACCTCCCACTAGGCCCCTCCCATGACACATGACGATTATAGAAAATACAATTCAAGATGAGATTTGGGTGGGGACACAGACAAACCATATCAGAGTTGTTGAATGTTGTCACCACAAAGAAGTATTAAGTGCATGAAGTGATGGATAAAATCAGAAAATATCCCAATTTTATCTTTACACAATATATTCATGGATTGAAATATCACACTTTACCATGTAAATATGTACAATTATTATGAGTTAATTCTAAAAACTCTCATTACTATTTGCTTTTCATAGGACATTTATAATGAGTATTTTTAGCCTTGATGTCTTGATGTTTTTCATGAATACTTGATTGACATGTTGATAGCCTCTTCTAGATCTGAAATTGTGAATTTTACTATGGGTGATTTTAGAAATCATGAACCTCTTGCTAACTTGATGTTTCAAATTTTTAATTTGTTTCATGTAGGAAAAAGTCTCTAGATGATTGCAATTGATTGTGAAAAAGGTCAAAAATTATACAAATCATTTAAAACTCAGAGACCTAATATATCTTAAATATTAGGAACATTTGAAAGAGACTTTAAGACATCCTAACATAATGGAGGACCAATTCATTCTCTATCTCTCAATGATTTCACCATACATATTCTTGCCCTTGGAGCCTCTAGGACCAACTCTGTTTCATTTTATATATTAATTAAATGGTTTCTGATTCTACATATCTCCCATATCATATGTCCTGGTATCCACAAAGCATAGTCTACGAAACTTAAACTGTTGTTTTATCATCAAAACCTTTGTTTTAACTTCCCAGTATGCTGTTACAGGGTTACTCCATTTACACAAGATGATACAAGTGCCATAAATATTTTTTAGTCACCTTCACTGTTCATAAGCTTTTTAAATCTTTGTTTTTTATCATTTTGGAAGCTACAAAATGAATCATGAGCTGACCTGCTTTAATCATAAAATAGCTATGATTCGGAAAGCATCAAACTAATGTTTCAAATTCCAAACCTCACCCTAAAAAGTACACATTACCCTCTATTTAATTGATTAAGATACTAAAACACAGAATTTGTCACCCCTTCTCACCTGCCCTCCTCCCAAATTCTTTAGCTCTTAAATGGCTTAGCTAGGATTTGGACCAAGGTCTGTCCAACTCCACAGTCCCTGATGTATCCAAAAGAACTGTCCTCTACACATAAAAACAACAATCACAAAAGTCACTTTCTCTAAGTACTCTTGATATGATCATTCCATGTCAAGTAATTCATTTTACTTTCAATTGTCATTTACCTATAAGTTTTACTCTCCCCAACTTGCACTGCTTTTACTTAAATGTGTTTATGTAGTTTTGTAGCCTTCATTAGTATCAAGCAAATCAGTGTCATTAATTGATTTAACAATGCCTATTAATTTATGTACTGAGTTCATCCATTACTATTCTTGGTTTCTTTTATTCACAACTTAAGTTTTTATTTGCCCTTTTATGAAACTTTTCTTACTATATTCTAACAAGCTTCAAGATCATCTATTCTAAACACTCAAAGTCATTTGGATCCAGGAAAATAATCTCTGCACAGTCGCAATTGTTATATACATGTTTGTTCACTTGTACTAATTCTGCCTCCCTTGTTCTCCAGTACTGCTATGTGCATGGAATTTTCCAGAGAACTTGGTGCAGTGGCCAAACAGTGAGTGCATATGCTTGACTATTGCTATATGCTCTGAACATGGTAAAAATCAGGTGTATTAGTCAGGGTTCCCTAGAGGGACAGAACTAATAGTACATATGTATATATGAAGAGGAGTTTATTAAGGAGAACAAGGTACTTAAGTCCCATGATGGGCCGTCTGCAAATTAGGAAGCAAGGAAGTCAGTAGTGAATCGGTCCAAGTCCTAAAACCTCAAAAGTAGAGAAGCTGACAGTGCAGCCTTCAGTCTGTGGCCAAAGGCCTGAGAGTCACTGGCAAACAACTGGTGTAAGTCCAAGAGTCCAAAGCCAAAGAACTTGGAGTCTGATATTCAAGGGCAGGAAGTATCCATCACAGGAGAAAGATAAAGTCTGGAAGAATCAGCAAGTCTGCTCATTCCACCTTCTTCTGTCAGCTTTTTCTAGCCCTACCCCTAGCAACAGAGAGGATGTTACCCACCCAGAATAAGTGTGGGTCTGCCTCTCTTAGTCTACTGACCCAAATGTTAATCTCTTTTGGCAACAACCTCACAGACACATCCAGGAACAATGCTTTGAATCCTTCAATCCAATCAAGTTGACACTATTAACTATCACATCAGAGAAGCCATCAATGCAGAGTATGGTTGGGCAAAGAAAAAAAAAATGGTTTATCTTCAAACCTTAATTACCTGTCTAAAGCCAGAGGTAATATATCAGAATACAAAAAGATAGGGTCTTAAGCAATTAGAGTCTACCTTCAAGTAAGTCCCAGATTGCGCTGCACACTTGAGGTGGGGTTGGAGGACCATAATACTAAAATTTAATTTCATATAGTAATATCCTATAATACACACGAGACAAACAAGATTGGCAGAGAATTAAAATATGACAAGGTTGGCTAACTCAGGAGGCTTTCAACAAATCTTTATTTACTGAAAAGATTCCTAAAATGTTGTTACTTTCTTACTTTTAATGCAGTTATTCTATTTATACAGAAGTGAGGTGGAGTAGAGGTGAAAAAATTTTGTTCTCTGTAAACCATCCATCCGCTTTATCACAAAGTTGCACTATCTAAATAAGTCAGAAATCCAAACTTAACAATTTGGTCATAAAAAACAACCAAAAAAATTTAATGTCACTGTTTTAGTTCATTTGGGCTGCTATAACCAAATACCTTAGACCGGGTAGCATATAAGAAACAGTAATGTATTTCTCACTGTTTTGGAAGCTGGAAAGTCCAAAATTCAGGCACTGGCAAGCTCAATACCTTGTGAGGTCCTGATTCTAGCTGTGTCTTGACAAGGTAAAAGGAAAAAGGCAGCTCTCTGGAGCCTGTTTTATAGAGCAGTGAACCCATTAATGAGGGTTCCACTCTCATGATCTAATTATCTCCCACACATTCCACCTGCTAACACCATCAGGTCAGTGATTAAGTTTCAACATATGAATTTGGGGAGGACACAAACATTCAGACCATTGCAATCATGTAGTAAAATAGTATATTGTAAATGTCTTCTTTATTAACATTGTATTTATTTACAAGGCAAATTTAATATTCTGGTTTTATGAAATACAAGTGAATTCACAAAAATAGGAATAAATTATATAATTGAAATAACTGATGTCCTCAATTTTGTTTATGACAAGCATTGAAAATAATATATTAATACATTTTAAATATTAAAACTTCAGTAACTGTGTGGCGTTTTGCCCAACCTCCCAGAAATCTTTTTATTATGTTGCTTTTAAGCAAAGACTGCAATTTCCAAAGAAAAAAATCTTGTTACATATTGTTAAGCCTGTTTCCTACCAAAATTACCAAAAGATGAAAATAAATTAAAATAATTTTAATCTGCAAAATTGAAAAGCACCTACTTTTGCAGTTATTGGAAAGTTTCATTAATTTCAAACAAAAGTTACTTTCTATTGCTAAATTACCAACATTTTATTTTGTACTTCTTATTTTCGTTAGTGTGCTCTTTAAACTCAGCATAATATCTTTAACACAGTAATCATTTTCTTTGCAACGACAAAGCTAAAATCTGCTCACATGTAAGACTAATTCTTTTATTTTTCTCCTTGGTGAATAATTAGTGAGCACCAGGCCCTGCACTAGACAAAATGGTTACAAAATTTACAGTCACAGTCATCAACATTTTTATTTAATAAATGGAATAGTATATTGTAAATATCGATTTACAGTATACTACTCCATTTATTAAATAAAGGTTCTAGATTATAAACTGTTCTCTGATGGCAAACACTGACTTTTCAAAAATTGTATTACTTTTAGTCAAGATAGTTTCAGATCACAATCTATAAAGTTCAAACAAGAATCATTCAAAATTCCCTTTAATGGGTATATCAGCTTGGATGGTTATAGATTCATCTATTCTGATTCTGCTGACAAGTTGTATTAATAACTCTCTTAAAAATTGGTAATGATGACTAAGGCCCTAAAATATGACCCACCCAGCAGCCCTGATAATGCATTTCTTTTAGACAGAAGCTGTCTGTACCATGAGTGTATGGTTGAAAAAAGAGATGCAATAGTAACCACAGTGGGAAAACTGGTAAAGAAATGATTAAAGGACCTCATTAATCACAACTTGAGTAATTTATTATAGCAGTAGACAGCTCAGGAACAATAGCCCAGAACAACAACCTTACACACAGCAATTGGAAGTAAAATAGGATAAAGGAACTTAGAATATTTTGGTGAAGAAAAATGTGTAAAAGAAAATGTCTTAAGTGTTAAGTGATAATGACTATGAATATATGAAATACTGAGGCCTAAATAAGGATGAACCTGCATTGACTTTGCCTTAAATAATCAAGTGTTCTTAACCACTGGTTTTTAGACTTAGGAAAAATTAGAAATTCTAGTATTATAAAAAAGTCCACCTCTTTAACCATGACGCTTGTTTTGCTTGCTTATTGACTGATTGATTAAAAGGTGGTGCATTCACATGCTTCAAAATTCCAAAAGTACAGGAGTATACAGTAATAAGTTCTCTTTAACTCCTATCCTGCCTCTTCAGAGGCAACTAATAACAATATCATATACAATGCTAAAGGCATATATGAGAAAATATATACATATAAGCTGTTCTTCCTTTTACACAAATAATAATATTCTATTTACTTGGAAGCTTATTTTTTCCACTAAACTATACCTTGGAACTTATCCCCTAAAAGCAATAAATGTACTTTCTTTTCTCAGTAGATCGTATTCTACTGAGAAGAGTAGAATGAATGTATGGATGTATCATAGAATGAATGGATGTATCATAATTTATTTGACCAGCTCTATGTTGACACACATTTGTTTTCAGTCTTTTGCTATTTCAAATAACGCTGCAATTACTTGTATTATACATATGTCATTTTGTACATAGGTAAGCCATCTCTAAGATAAATTTCGAGAGATATTAATTCTAAGAGTATGTGTGTTTGTGACTTTGATAAATGTTGCTATATTACCTTACATAGAGGTTTACTAATCTTTAAAAATGCCTCTTTCACACATACTCACTAATGCACAATGTTACCAAGCTTTGTGATCTTTTTCAATTTGATGCGTTAACCATGATATTTCATTATAGCATTCATTTGTATTTCTCATTATGAATGATATTTTTACCTTTCCATATATATTTTAAGGCCATTTATATTTCCCTTCATATAAACTAGTCATAATCTTTGCTCAGTTATCCTTTGGATTACTGGCCTATCTAGAGTTTATTATATAAGACTCTTCATATTAAAATATCTTATATATCTGATCTTTATAGATATATAAAAGTTGGCACTTTGTGATATGAACTGAAAAGATTTTCCTAGTATTTTCAGAGTTCATGAACATTAAAAATTATTGATTGCTTTAATATTTGAATGAAAATTTGGATGATATAAGATACTTGGGTCATACTTTCTTTTCTTGAAAATTTTAGAGGCATTTCTCCAGTATCTTCTAGAATATTTGTTCTGATCTATTGTATAGGAGTTTCCAATAAGGGTATGTTAGATCTCCTTTGTCTCTCTCCTTAGATATTTTATCTCTAATCATTTTAAATTATATTTATTTCCATTCATTTTGATTTCTTTTCTCATATTTAATCTCTATATTCCTTTTTGCATTCTTATAATGATGAATCTTTTTAAATTGCCATATCCACTCCCTTATCTATCTCTACACTCTCAATTACTTTCAACTATAGGGCAAATCTAGGAAAATTTCAGCAGAGAGATAATGATATAATGGGTTATAATTCATGGAATAAAATAAGAATCTGCAAGTCCATAGAGATTTAAATACATAGACTGAAAGTAAAATGCTAACTAATAAATATAGAACGACTGTAGAAATTAGAAAATCACCTATGGTTTTCAAAGCTAATAGGTAAGAGTTTGGTGAGGAAGAGTATATTTACATGATCTTGAAGTATTTTTGGCTTAAAATCTCATAGCAAAGAGTTCTGGCTAAATGAGATGATATACTCCTTTTTTTAAGAAAATTAAACCTAAGTGACTCTATAATAAAGAAGTCATAGACTTTTGACAGTTTCAAAAGCAATAAATATTGAATGGGGGTTCTTGGTCTATAGTTGGAAACTTATGAAGGGGCATGTAATACAGAAAAGTTATGAGTATCAAGTTCCAGAGTATCAAGTATCTTTTTTATTTTTATTTTTCAAACACTTGATAAGTCAAATAACTTATCATGCTGGTTCTTCTGTCCCAGTTGTCCTTCTCCCCCTTTAAAAAAAAAAAAAAAAAGATAAATATTTCCTACATCCAGAAATTTGTTGTGGTGAATTGCCCCAAGCTCTGAAAACCAACAAAGCAGCAAAGGGTTATTTCAATAGAGAATGCTGAAAAGGCAAAAGGCATTAGTAACTGGGAAACAAATCCATTTCCAAGACAGGTAATTACCAATTATTTGCTTAAAACAAAATTGAAAAACAAAAATGGCCTAAAGCAATCAACTGCTAGAGATCAAACATAATTTTTGATGACAGTTCAGTCTGTGATTTTTAACAAATGAGGTAGGATTTCAAAGTAACTTATTTGTATCTATTTTTATGTGGTTTTCAGTACTTAATAAAAAAGAAAAATGCATAGAAGTAGCGCTGAATTCTCTCATTCTCACAGTAAGGTAATATTTAGATACATCAATTAATTTTTAAAATCATATACATATAAATGTTGACTATTTAATTATCAAAAATCTTAGGTTTCGTTCTTATGGTCATTTTGATCTGATAATAATTATAATAACTCAATGAAGATGTTAACCACTTAGACCCTTACCGATCACAAGAAATAACATTTTAATTTATATATATAGTTTTGTTGAATAAAATGTATTACTCTGATCTGTCAAGCAAAAACATATTTTTCATTAATGTAACATTCTGTGGAGTGAGAAGAATAAAAGTAAGATCACAGGGAAAAATGAAGTAAAATTTTTAACTGTTAAAGAATATTCATGTGTATTTTTTAAACAGCTGATGATGACTATCAAATTGCTCTGGCATTTATTTCCCATTGAAAACTTTTAAAAAGGTAATTTGACAGTTTTGTTTAAAAATGTAAACATATGCAACATATTACATCTTAAATGAAAGTTTAATATTGTATGTGCAAATATACAGTTGTTCAAAATCATATAAGAGGTGCACGAAGAAAGTTTGAGAACAATCAACTCAACAGTGTTAAGTTGAAATTTGGAGAAACAGATTTTCCATTTAAAAATACATGACAAATTTTGCCTAGAGCTTATCTAAAGAAATTCTTGTGGAATTAACTATGAGAGTTTGCAAGTATTTGTGCTCACTTCTCATGTCAATATTAAGATTTCATAGCATTTTGAAATTTGGCATGACTTTTCAAGAGTTTAAAATAGACAGCATTACAGCATTTAAAAAAGACAGCATTGCAAAAAATAGGATGGAAAAACTTAATATCTACAGAATTTAGGGAAATTGTTAAGGACTTACAAAGATGTGCAAGCAACTTGCCAGGAATCAATATGGACTAATTTGATATCTGTTGTACAAACTCCACAGTAGGAACAATGTCCTTACACCTTTAATCTTCATTGACTCTGGTCACTGATTCTAGCCTTTCAATAGATTTATTACAATTTCTGCTTTTTTTAAAAAAGAGGAGGGTAGTGAGGTGTCTAAGTAATTTTCACCCTACTTTTCTTTTCTGATCATCTTTACAAAAATAAGAGACAGGATATCTAGCCTTCTATTCCCTTTAAGTGGAAAGGAGGTAAAGGCAAAATATCTTAATATTCATCATTTTATAAAATACACAATAATTGAAGTATAATAAAATGTACATATCATGAAGTCACTTACAGAACTGAAGAGATATTTGCTCCAATTTTAACCTTTATATTCATATAATTTCATTTTTTCAGTTATATGTATGACCAAACTCTAGCAAATTAATATTGAGTGGAAAATTAAATTGAAGAGTGGAATGAACTCTTGCCACCTAGTCTAAAATATTTATCTTATGATGTTCTAGTTGACTATTTAAGAGTATTTTCCCTTGGCTTAATTTGTAGCTTTTAATTTCACACTAATAGGTTGTGATGATAGAGTCAGAGAGTATACCTTTTTTTCTTTTAGTTCAAATAGTGTTCCAGAGAAATAATCCATATGGAAATAATGTTTAAGCTCAAAGTTACTAATGTACTTTCTAAAAAGTGCACTATGAAAATCCAAGTTCCTTATTGTTAGCTATTATTAAGGTAGCTACTAAAACGAAAGCTGCTAAATGCTGTGAAACTACCTTCACAGGTACTATTTGGCTGAAGGACCAAAATTAACCTTTCTAAGAGAGAGGTAGGGGGAAAAAGATACATATATATATGTATGTATGTGTGTGCATATATATATATATATATATAAATATATATATACACACGCACATATATGTATTTATACATATATGTGTGTATGTGTGTATATATATATATATACACACACACATACATACATATATATGTATATATATACATATATATATGTTTTACATTGACAAGAAGATAAGTATTAACAGAAAAAAAAAACTATTATGCATTTCAGAGAGATCAGAAGTTCAGCCTCTGATATTAATGTATTAATGAGGTTATTCTATCTTTGCCTTTATCAAAATTGTTTTGCTGGAAAACTAAATAGGGAAAATGTTTAAACCCTTGGAAAATAAAGTGTTTATTTGTTAAAATTCAACTCCTTTTTAATAATATGTCAGTAACCTCAGACAGTAAGTTGAGTTGGGGATTTTTGTATTTACTTTTCCATACAGTCCCCCTTTAGTCCTTCTCTTGGAGAAATTTAATACCATCAGAGGTTATGTGCTTCAAAGGCTAAAAGGATCTCTTCAGGAGGCAGAAGGTATTTTAAAAGGCAAGCTCTTAAATGGACTGTCTTTCCTACACTAGGGATTCTTTTTCTCCTTTTAAAAACAAAAAAAAGTTAATAAATTATTGACCAGTATCATATATATATATATAATGGAAATATTTTTAAAGAGAGAAACACTCTCTTAGAAATATACTTTATTGTGGAAAGGCATGTGGCTCATCTAAAAAATTTAGAAAAATCCCAGCACTTTGGGAGGCTGAAGTAGGGTGGATCACGAGGTCAGGAGATCAAGACCAGCCTGGCCAAGATGGTGAAACCCTGTCTCCACTAAAAATACAAAAATTAGCCAGGCATAGTGGCAGAGCCTATAATCGCAGTTGCTTAGGAGGCTGAGGCAGAGAACTGCTTGAACCTGGGAGGAGGGAGGGTTCAGTGAGTTGAAATCACACCACTGCATTCCAGCCTGGGTGACAGAGTGAGGCTCCGTCTCAAAAACATAGATAAATAGATAGATAGATCTACAGATATACTTTATTACAATAAAAAGTTAAAAGCTGTTAACAATTCATCAGACAATGTAGAGACGGAGCTATAATGCCCTTAATTTGAAATATGTTTTGATTTCTTGCCCAATTTCAAGTGGATCTTTTCAAACTTTGCAAGGACTCTTCCTTCCTCAGGAAGGAGCCTATTGGCTAATCTATTATATTCTTGGTAACTTTTTTTTTTTTTTTGCTGCTTTATCAGTACTAACATTCATTACTTCTACTAATTAAGATTGAGACATGTTCCTTCCACCATAGACCCAAGATAGTCTTTAGATATTCAAAGGATGCTCTTTATCTTTTTTTGTAGCCACTTATGATGGGAATCATCTGGAGCTGGGTTAGAATGGAGTTGATTAGTCCTTATCAGGTTCTCACACCACTAATTACAAATTTTGAATGGAGCCTGGACATGTCAAGTCCTCATTTGGGACAGCTCTATGAGTACCCCCTGTCCGTATCATTAGGCAGCCATTATTTAAACTCATGATTCAAGTATTTTAATCTGTGTCCCCAAACCCAATAAGGAATCCCACAGTTATGTGCATTCTCTTATCAAAGAGGTCTCTGACCAAATAGGATTATTACTGGTCATTCTAGAACTCCAGAGTTTCTCAAGTTGCTATGTAAATTTAGAAACCCTAAGACCCTTAGTATCTTACATATGTTCACTTTGCTCACATATTCTAGCACCCCAGAGCATTTGCACATTGGCAAGTTCAGCTTATGTCTAAACATAGCACTATTTTTCCATTTATTGTGTTCTTTAAATTTTTTACCGAAATTTAAATTTCTTAAAACTTTATTATTATTAATGCAGTCTATTATCTAGATCCAGTTAGAGAGGTGAATAATTTAAGACTGTAGGAGTTAGATTATTGCCCAATTTTTTATCTTTATCAATAAAAAAATTTAGAAAAATGCCAAATAAACTTGTTGCTATTTTCTTAACAAACTGAAATATTTCAATCTGTTATGTGAAAATGAATGGAAACCTGCAAAATTCTAATTTTAATCAACAGATTTAAGCAGATATCATTATGCCTTTCTCTATTTCTTGAGAACTATAGTTAGAAGAGTTACACACCAATAATTTGTTCCTGGGTTATAGATCAGCAATGAAAGCTTCCATGAATATTGATTTGTTCTAACCTAAAGGCAATGGTATTTATTTTGCTTATCAGTAGAAACTTGAACTCTATGATTCTTCACCTGAAAATAGCTACCCACTTTTTCTACTTTGTAGATTCTCATCTCGACTCTATCTGTAATAGTTCTTTTCTGTATTGAACCTCAGACTCACCATAAAAATCACATTTGGAGGCATTTTGATCATTCAGTGTCCTAGCTATAAGTGAATACCACAGACTGGGTAATTTATTAATAAATATATAGAGCAGAGCTTACTGTTCTGGAGGCAGAGAAGTCCAAGGGCATGGCACCAGCATCTGGTGAGAGCCTCATCTGATCCTAATTATCTCTCAAAAGTCCTATCTCCAATCAACATGTGAATCTTAGGATTAGATTTCTAACACATGGAATTTGGAGGACACATTCAAACCATAGCACTCAGTATTCCAGAAAAGGCAAATGGTTTCAGCTAGATTCTTATATAAACTGGTATTCAGAATGAGGTCACCTTTATAAGAGATTATTACTTGTAAGTGGAAAAATATATAATGAATTTAAGAGGTATAAAAAAGCAACTCTGGAAATTATTAACTTGACTGATTTTAATTAGGTGTGTGGATCAGTATGATAGAAAATTGAATTGGTAGCCAATTCTTAATTGGATGACAGGGGCAGACAAAACCTGGAGAGTCTGAGAACAGTAAGTTGGTATAGGAAAACATTCCCAAAAAGAGAACCGATAACAGTAACTCAGAAGTTCCCAGAACAAAGAAGGAAATAAACACAGTACCTGGTTATATTTAAGAGTGAAAACCCAATGCAGAAACCTAACCTTTGAAGTATGCCAACATAAGTTGTATTAGCAACACATTTGGCTGCAGATTATACATATTCCAACTAATAGAGGCTTAAACAAATAAGAGTCTACAGATAGGCAGTTGCTGGAACTACTTTATCTGTTCATTGAAACTACTCTGTTCACTGCAGCCTCCACCTCCTGAGTTCAAGCAATTCTCATTCTCCTGCCTCAGCCTCTCGACTAGCTGAGATTACAGGTACACATCATCATGACCAGCTAATTTATATATTCTATTTTTTTTTTTTAGAAGAGATGGGGTTTCATCATGTTGGCCAGGCTGATCTTGAACTCCTGACCTCAGGTGATCTGCTCGCCCCCCAGTTAAACTACTCTTAACCTAGTGTGTTATCATTCTGTTCTGCCATCTCATGTTGGCTCCCATTCACATGGGTGTTGCCCAATGGTTACAAGATGGCTCTACATCTCCAGAAAACATGTCTATGGTCAAAGTCAGATAGTGGGGTGAGCGGTTGTATCAGCTTCACATGTCCCTTTGGAATGTAAAACCTTTCCGAAGAAATCCAGGGGAAATCAATTTACATGTCAGTGGACTAAACTGTCATGTAGCTATTCCCTAGGTATAAGATAAGCCAAAAATTCAGTACATTCTTATTTGCTATTTGTGTTTCTTTTTCCTTTTTGATTTAGTTATTTTTTTTAAATGTCAATGTGTATTTCTGTTATATAAATTAGCTAATACGTTATTGATAAATAAGGCAAAAATGTCATTGTAAAACAGTTATTTCCTGCTTAACTTTCTTATGCAAAAGGACCCAGAATATCAGTAGTATATACATGCTATATTGATTTTAAAATGTATACTTATTTCCACATTTTAATGTTTCTGAAATCAATGGAGTTTATAATTGTTGCGGGCCAGATGTAAGTCATTATAAATTGTCATTGCTTGTGCATGCATATGCAAACTTGGTCACAGTAGTATATATCGTTATGCATTCAAATGAATTATGCACTGTTGGTACTGCATGCCAAGCAATGCACCTAAAGGCAAGAGAAAGTGAAAAATTCCTCAAAGTCAATGAAAGAAATTTCACAACAATAAGGGGCTGACTGATACATCTATTAATCATGTAAAACTATCATTAAGACAGAAAACATCAGTTTGTCAGAAATTTAATGCTGATTTTGAACAGAAGCTGTTTAATATTCAGTGATGAATGATTCAGTAAGGTTAAATAAAGCTATAAATTAGTCAAATATAAAAACATCAGCTTCAAAATTCGTAAGTTAGTAACTTGGAAGAAAACTTCAAAATGCTTTTAAGAAATGCTATAATGCTCTTAATGGCATAGGTTATAATATCATGTGCAAAAATATGGATGACTTTGCTGAGCTGAAAAGTAATAAAAAGAGTTAGTTTCCAAATGTAAAGAAGTTTTAAAAATATTTAACCAATTCTCTTTATATGTAATTGTTGGTTTTAGGAATACACAAGAGTGATTTGTTTTTAATTCCATGAACAAATTAGTCTAAAAGAACTCTTTAATGAGTAAACAACACAATTTTCACTTTGAAAATAAAACATTGTGTCATTGCTTAATTAGCATGCATCACTCTTTCTTATTAACTGATAAATTGAGTGCTTTGTCCTACAATCAAGGCATCTTAATGAATTTAATATAATCAGCAAGAAAGTGGGGAGAAAGTCTTCAGATTAGCTACTCTATTGGAATCAAGAACCCTCTCTGAATAATTTTAAGAAAAGCGAAGTCTTTATGAGTTGATCCTCTCCAGAGACATTCACCAAGCCTTGAATGGCTCATGTCAAGCTGCACTACCTTTCTTGGTTTTGAAAATGACTGCCCCACTAACCAAGAACTGTATTTCCATCTCCATTGACTCAATACCTACTACTTTTGTTTTAGTTGGTGTTGTGCCATTATTTCCTGTTTTGTTTTTTGGAGTGTTTTTTGGGTAAATTTCAATATAACTTGTGGTAGCCTCTGTTTGCATCTCATATTCAAACATACAATTGATCACTAATCATTAAGGAAATGCAAATCAAAACCACAGTAAGATATCATCTCACTCCAGTTACAATGACTTTAATCAAAAGACCAAAAATAACAAATGCTGGTGAGGATGTGGAGAATGGGGAAAATTCATCCACAGCTGATAGGAATGTAAAGAAGTATAGCCATTATGGAAAACAGCATGGAGCTTCCTCAGAAAACTACAAATAGAACTACCAGATGATCCAGCAATCCACTGTTTAGTATATATCCAATACTAATTTTTCTTTGTAGTTTTTGACCTTGATGGATTTCGATATATTTGACTCCCTTTTTTGGTACACTTTTCTTTTTGGATTGTGTAAGGCTGGTTTTTCCTGGCTTTATGCTGACTTCACTGACTATACATTTCCTGTCTCTTTCGCTGAGTCTCAGTTCACTTCTGATTGACTTCTAAATGTCAGTGCCCTATTCACAATCACAAAGATATGGAATCAACCTAAGTATCCAAGTTCCATCAGTGGATGATTGAGTAAACAAAATGTTGTATATCTGTATACTGTGAAATACTACTTGGCCATATGAAAGAATGAACTTGTGTCTTTTGTAGCAGCTTGAATGGAAATAGAAGCCATTACCCTAGGTGAAATAACTCAGAAACAGAAAGTTAAAAATGCATATTTTCACTAATAAGTGGGAGCTAAATAGTGTAAACACATGGACATCAATTACGGAATAACAGACATTGGAGACTCGGGAGGGTGGGCAGATGGGAGGAAGATGAGTAATGAGAAATTACCTAAAGGGTGCAATGTACATGCACATTTGAGTCATGAATACATTGAAAGCCCAGAGTTCACCAGTATGCAATACATGCATGTAACACAACTGCACTTGTCCTCAAATTTGTACAAATGAGGAAAAAATACATCTGGCATTACATATAAATGAGGACCAGTCAGCCAACCTGATTGGAAAGCTTTGGTTTCAAGAAAACTAAATACATGTATGTATGTATGTATGTATGTATGTATGTATGTCAGTGCCCAATACTCTTTCCTAGACCCATTATTTCTGTTTTCTTTTTTAGTCTCACAGTTTGAAACACCGTCTTGATCCTAATGAATCCTACATTTTTCTCTCCTATAATTCCATACTCATTTTATTCTAAATTAGATATGTAATAGGCATGTCTCAGAAACAAAATCTTGATTTCTTACCATCTGCATCCACCAAGTTTATTTTTTCCTCAACTTTTCCATTTCAGTAAATAATGCCAAAAGTCTCCCAAGTGTTCAAGCAAAATGTCCAGAAAGTATCTTTGTTCATCTCTTAACTCTATCATTCCCAAAGTGTGTATATTCTCACATATGTACACTCACACACACACATGCCATGTAATACACTGTCAAATGCTACCAATTCAACCTCAAAAGCATATCTGCAGCCTATATACAAATGCCACGTTTCCCATAAACATCCCTGTTCAGGCCATTATTATCTATAGGGTGAACCATTAAAAGACCTCCTAACTGGTTTCTATGTTTCCCTGACGGCTTTCCTATAATCCACCCACCAAAGAAGCAGAGTTATTTTTAAAATAAAATGACATAATCCAAATAATATTATTCTATTTAAAACCCTCCAAGTCATTCCCATTGCACCTGAATAAAATCCAAGTTTCTCAATCTGGTTGGTAAACTCTGTACAACCTACTCCCTGCCTGCCAGTCTGTCTCAAGCTCCTCTCTCATCCACTGTGCTCCACCTTCTTCTGGCTCCAGCCAGTTTATTCCTGTTTCAGTGCCTTGCACTAGCTGCTCCCTCTGCCTGGAATGCCTTCATTCAAGGTCTTTGTGTGGCTGGTTCCATCTCTTCTTTCAGATCTTTATTTATGTCACCTATTCTGAGACGGATAATAATCTAATTCAGCCATGCAATCACTTTATCACATTGATTAATCATAATTCTGTGAAAAACATTTAACATCTACTTTTTTATTATATGCTTGTTTGCCTCTTCCAGAATTTAAGCATTTGAGAACAAAGATAATGCTTATATTTGTTCACTGCTTTATCCCCAGATTCTAGAAAAGTGCCTCTCACAAGATATGAACTTAATAAATGAATTTTTAAAAATGTATCCCCAAAACAAAATATAGAAAACATTAAGACTATTCCCTAAAGTAGCTCAGAGAAATGACTAGATTAATATTCTCTTAATTCCAGAATGGTTTGAAGGCTTAGAGAAGAAATCACAAAATGAAAACACATGGCCTCTGACAAAATCATCTTGTAATAACCACATTTCCAAAAGAACTGCCACAGGCAATTAAAGAGAAGACCTTGAACTAAGAGGTGGGCTCAGTCTTCATCAGGAAATATCAAAAAGTATCCCTTACCTCCTCCATCAATTCTTTTAAAGCAGATAAGTAAGAACATTTAAGCTGTCTTTCTAGGTTCAGTTGAAAATGGCTTAGCCAGGGAAATTAATTTTTTTCCCTTTCTCTTTTAAAATCCTTTTGGTTTTGCTCTAATTCGACTTTTTCTCTCATCCTCTGATGACACTGTTCAATGGCTGATTTTATTTCTCTAAAAGGTTAAAGCTAGTGCTTGCACAGGGAAATGTGGGGGCATCAGGAGCATCTAGACCAGATGGCAGGTGACTTCTGCCCTGAGTTGGATAGGTGGTGAAAGTGCCATGACACCAGGTTTGACCCTAATGCACAGAGCAGCAGGTGAGGCTTAGAGGAGCTCTCTAAACTGCCTTTGGTCAGACTGCCCAGGGTGAACTGGCCACTTGCAGTGCTGAGCAGTGGGAAGAGAAGAGGCCTGACCTCTGTGACCACTGAAAGTTTTTGCTTTTCCCTTCCTTTGAAAGGGAAGTTTCAAGAAAACCTAGAAGTGAATAAAGGTTAAGAGTCAACTGAAAGTATTGATTGTATAAACTTTTTAGTCTACATTTTAGATCCAATCAAGTAAATTAAGACTAAGCAAAAGCTGCTGCATCTTCTCACTGGCCCTGTTGAGTCCTGTCTCCAAATCAACCATTGCCAGATGGAAAAGGAAGTAAGCAGGGTGTTTTATTAAGGAAGGTCACCTCCAACATCACTGTGTTTTGGTAAGGAAGAACGCGTTAAGGATTTTCAACAGTAGGAATAATAGAGCTATTATGACAATTACAATTCTGTTCCAGTGATTTCAAGTCCAGAAAAATCTCTGATTAAACTGAATCTCCTCTGCTAGAAGCAGGAATCTAAAGAATCATTCATGCATGAAGGTATAACCAGTTCTTTACTCACAGAACTTAAGAGCTAAAATTATTGACTGTTCTGGGAAGTTCATTATGCATCTTGTTAAAATTCTGCCCTTGTTAAAATTCTACCCTGTTAGTCTATTTTTGCTTTGCTATAATGAACTACCTGAGGCTGGGAAATTTATAAAAAAGAGTGGTGTATTTTGGCTCATGGTTCTCTAGGCTGTACAGGAAGCATGGCACTGGCCTCTGCTGCTGGTGAGGGCCTCAGGAAGCTTCCAATCATGGCAGAATGTGAAGGGGGAGCAGGCATGTCACATGGTGAGAGTGGGGGCAGGGCAGAGGGAGCAGGGGGCGGGGCGAGGTGCCACAGTGTTTTGAACAACCAGATCTCACATGAACTCAGAACAAGAACTCACTCATTATTTCGAGGACAGCACTGAGCCATGAGGGATCCGCCCCCATGACCCAAACATCTCCCACCAGGCCCCACCTCCAACATTCGGGATCATATTTCAACATGAGATTTGGAAGGCAAACACATCCAAACCATATCACCTTCTTCACTAGCTCAGAACCCAGAGTGTGAGTTACCTGCTACCATCTTCAAAGTGCCATAAACTATGAAAGCTGATTAATTTCCTCCTCTGTGGCCTTTAGGCAGGAAGTACTAGAAGTCCATTCAAAATAGCTTATGCTTAAAAGTTGAAATTTGGTATAAAAGTATGAGATTTTTTTACACAACCTAAAGAGAGAACACATCAGATCCCAAGAAACAAATAGAACAGAGACTTAGCCTGGCTTCCCATATCTGGACTCTTTTTTTGCCTGTCTGTTTAATGCTTCCCTCACTTTCTTTAGAATGGCCTCCTCTGTTTATCTAGTCACCCAGGTAGGGAAAATGACCCAAATAGTTCTAAGTTTAGATATTGTGTTTTCTGCTGCCATGTCAGAGACTGATCTCTCTCAGTTCTGATTACAAATTCCTAAGAAAGAAATGAGTAAGCTTTGACCCTTGGTGGGTGGGTGTAATTCACAGCCCCATCCCACCTCCCCTGCCTTTGTAATTCTCCTCCAACCTCAATGTAGCCCCTTGCTACATACAGGCTGATCCTTCTGAAGTTTCTCTCATCTTTAAAAGAAAGCCTACCATTTCTCTCACATCAAGCAATCACTTATGATCACTTTAATCAGTGTCTGAAAAAGGAAACCAAAGGTCACTGACTATCTGCTATATGTTTGTTACTTTTATGTGCAGTAACTCATTTAATCTCCACAACAGATATGAGGATAGGTCTTAGACCTTTATAATAAATTTTTTTGAAAAAGCATTCATACACAGAGAACTTAGTGTAACATGCCGAGTAACATGGCCAGCATGTGTCAAGGCTAAGCCTCTCTGTGAAATTCAGAAATTTGTTCTTGTCCCCCCAATTTTTTTAGCTATGGTAAACTTAATTTTTTAAAAATATAAGGAGGGGTTCGATCCAAGATGGCCATTTAGGAATAGCTCGGAGTTGCAGCTCCTAGTGAAAGCACAGAGGGTGAGTGGACACCGCATTTTTGTAGCCCATGGACCAGGAGATTCCCAGGCGGAGGAGACCCACAGGTCGCCAGTGAGGCTGTTTTGGCCGGTGGGGCTGCTTTGCCCTGCGCAGCTGCTTTGTTGGCTGCCCGGCTGGTGGTTCTCCGTACAAAATACACTGGTCTGGGTGCCCTTCTGGCTGGCAATTGGAGCCCTGGGAAACTGCACATTCATCTGATTAAAGAGGGGACTGAACAAGGAGACAGGCCAGGAGATTCCTGAGCAAAAAAAGCGCCTCGAATCTCAGCGCCACTGTTTAAGCCGGCACAGTAGGTAGCTGCATGGGAAACAGATCCCGGCGCCCTTTCAACAGGCGACTGGAACACCTGGGATAAAAAAGAAAAATAAATAAATAAAAGGCTCTGAGGCAGGGAGCCAGGTGATCAGGCTTGGCTGGTCCCACCCCCACAAAAGAACAGCAATCAGAAACTCTCTGGATTGAGAGTTTCACAGCAAGCACAGCTGAACCTGGGAGGGTCCAGCTCTGTGAGGGAGGGGCGTCCACCATTACCAAGGCACTCCACCAATAAGGAGGTAGTCCACCATTGCTGAGGCAGCCTGCCGTTGCCAAGGCAACCCGCCATTGCTGAGGCAGCCTGCCATTGCCAAGGCGACCCTCCATTGCTGAGGCAACCTGGCATTACAGAGAGAGTCCGCTAATACAGAGGCAGACCCCCATTGCCAAGGCAGTGCTAATTACACCCATATAAACAAGACTGCAGGGAAGTTAACAGGGCAGCTGGGCGGAGCCCACAGCAGCTCAGCAAAGCCTCTGCAGGCAGACAGTGACTAGGCTGCCTCCTTGCTGGGCAGGGCATCCCTGAAAAAAAAAAAGGCAGCAGCACAACAGAAACTCATAAATAAAGCCCTAGCTCCCTGGGACAGAGCACCTGAAAACAAAAAGTAGTTTATGAGTTCTGCTGCAGCAGACCTAAACGTACCTTCCCAGCAGCTCTGAATGAACAACGGAGCTCACAGCTCAGCATCTGAGCTCCTGTAAAAGACAGACTGTCTCCTCAAGCAGCTCCCTGACCCCTGTATATCCAAAGAGTCACCTCATAAAGGAGAGATCAGACTGACATTTGGCAGGTATCCTTCTGGGATAAAGATAGCAGAAGAAGAAACTGGTAGCAACCCTTACTGTTCCGCAGCCGCTGCAGGCAATTCCCAGGCAAACAGGGCCTGGGGTGAACCTTAGCAGTCCTACAGCAGAGGGGCCAGATTGTTAGAAGGAAAACTAAGAAACAGAAATAACTTTATCATCAACAAACTAGACATCCACTCAGAGACCCAATCTGAAAGTCAGCAACTAGAAACACGACAGGTAGATAAATCCATAAAGATGGGAAGAAACCAGTGCAAAAAGGATGAAAACACCCGAAACCAGAACACCTCTCCTCCTACAAGGGATCACAACTCCTCACCAGCAAGGGAACAAGGTTGGATGGAGAATGAGGGTGATGAAATGACAGAATCAGACTTCAGAAGGTGGGTAGTAAGAAACTTCTGTGAACTAAAAGAATGGGTTCTAACCCAATGCAAAGAAACTAAGAATCTTGAAAAAAGATTTGATGAAATGCTAACAAGAATGGACAATTTAGAAAGAAATATGAGTGAATTGATGGGGCTGAAAAACACAACAGGAGAACTTTGTGAAGCATGCACATATTTCAACAGCCAAATTGACCAAAGAGAAGAAAGGACATCAGAGGTCGAAGATCAACTCAATGAAATAAAATGAAAAGGCATGATTAGAGAAAAAAGGGGAAGAAGGAATGAACAAAGTCTCCAAGAAATGTGGGACTATGTGAAAATACCTAATTTATGTTTGATAGGTGTACCTGAATGTGACGAAGAGAAGGAATCCAAGCTTGAAAATACTCTTCAGGATATTATCCAGGAAAACTTCCCCAACCTAGCAAGGCAGGCCAATGTTCAAGTCCAGGAAATACAAAGAACACCACAAAGATATTCTTCACGAAGAGGTAGCCCAAGGCACATAATTGTCAGATTCACCAGGGTGGAAATGAAGGAGAAAATGCTAAGGGCAGCCAGAGAGAAAGGTCGGGTTACCCACAAAGGGAAGCCCATCAGACTCACAGCAGATCTCTCAGCAGAAACCCTACAAGCCAGAAGAGAGTGGGGGCCAATATTCAACATCCTTAAAGAAAAGAACTTTCAACACAGAATCACATATCCAGCCAAATTAAGCTTCATAAGTGAAGCAAAAATAAAATCCTTTGCGAACAAGCAAGTACTCAGAGATTTTGTCACCACCAGGCCTGCTTTACAAGAGCTCCTGAAAGAGGCCCTAAACATATAAAGGAACAACCAGTACCAGCCACTCCAAAAACATGCCAAATGGCAAACAGCATCAACACAATGAAGAACCTGCATAAACTAATGGGCAAAAGAGACAGCTAGCACCAAAATGGCAGTATCAAATTCACACATAACAATATTAACCCTAAATGTAAATGGACTAAATGCCCCAATCAAAAGACACAGACTGGCAAATTGGATAAAAAGACAAAACCCATTGGTGTGCTGTATCCAGGAAACCCATCTCACATGCAAAGATACTCAAAGCCTCAAAATAAAGGGATGGAGGAAGACTTACCAGCAAATGGAAAGCAAAAAAAGCAAGAGTTGCAATTCTCATCTCTGATAAAATAGACTTTAAAGCAACAAAGATCAAAAGAGACAAAGAAGGACATTATATAATGGTAAAAGGATCAATGCAAGAAGAAGAGCTAATGATCCTAAATATATATGCACCCAATACAGGAGCACCCAGATACATAAGGCAAGTTCCTAATGACTTACAAAGAGACTTGGACTCCCACACAATTATAGTGGGAGACTTTAACACCCCATTGTCAATATTAGACAGATCAACCAGACAGAAAATTAACAAGGATATCCAGGATTTGAAGTCAGACCTGGACCAAGCTAACCTAATAGACATTTACAGAACTCTCCACCCCAAATACACAGAATACACATTCTTCTCAGCACCACATCACACCTACTCCAAATCTGACCACATAATCGGGAGTAAATCACTCCTCAGCAAATGCAAAAGAATGGAAATCATAACAATCAGTCTCTCAGACCACAGTGCAATCACGTTAGAACTCAGAATTCAAAAACTAACCCAGAACTGCACAGCTTCATGGAAACTGAACAACTGGCTCTTGAATGTTGACTGGATAAACAATGAAATAAAGGCAGAAATAAAGATGTTCTTCAAAACCAACAAGAAAAGACACAACATACCAGAATCTCTGGGACACATTTAAAGCAGTCTCTAGAGGAAAATATATAGCAAAAAGTGCCCACATGAGAAGCAAGGAGAGATCAAAAATCGACACCCTATCATCAAAATTGAAAGAGCTAGAGGAGCAAGATCAAAAAAACTCAAAACCTAGCAGAAGACAAAAAATAGCTAAGATCAGAGCAGAACTGAAGAAGATAGAGACACAAAAAACCCTTCAAAAAAATCAATAAATCCAGGAGCTGGTTTTTTGAAAAGATCAACAAAATAGACCACTAGCCAGATTAATAAAAAAGAAAAGAGAGAATAACCAAATTGATGCAATAAAAAACGATAAAGGGGATATCACCACAGATTCCACAGAAATTCACACCATCATCAGAGATTATTAGAAACAACTCTACGCACATAAGCTAGTAAACCTGGAAGAAATAGATAAATTCCTGGACACTTGCCTCCTCCCAAGCCTAAACCAAGAAAAAGTCGAAACCCTGAACAGACCCATAACAAGGTCTGAAGTTGAGGCAGCAATTAAGAGCTTACCACCCAAAAAAAGCCCAGGTCCAGATGGGTTCACAGCCAAATTCTACCAGACATACAAAGAGAAGATGGTACGATTCCTTCTGAAACTATTCCAAACAATCCAAAAAGAGGGAATTCTTCCCAAATCATTTTATGAGACCAACATCATCCTGACACCAAAACCCGGCAGAGACTCAACAAGAAAAGAAAACTTCAGGCCAATATCCATGATGGACATAGATGCAAAAATCTTCAATAAAATACTGGCAAGCCGATTTCAACAGCACAGCAAAAAGCTAATCCAACATGATCAAGTAGGCTTCATCCCGGGGATGCAAGGCTGGTTCAACATATGCAAGTCTATAAACGTAATTCACCACTTAAACAGAACCAAAGACAAAAACCACATGGTTATCTCAATTGATGCAGAGAAGGCCTTTGACAAAATTCAACAGCCCTTTATGCTAAAAACCCTCAATAAGCTAGGTATTGACGGAACGCATCTCAAAATAATAAAAGCTATTTACGACAAACCAACAGCCAATATCATACTGAATGGGCAAAAACTGGAAGCATTCCCTTTGAAATCTGGCACTAGACAAGGATGTCCTCTCTCACCACTCCTATTCAATATAGTACTGGAATTTCTAGCCAGAGAAATCAGGCAAGAAAAAGAAATAAAGGGTATTCAAATAGGAAAGGAGGAAGTCAAATTGTCTCTATTTGCAGACAACATGATTGTATATCTAGAAGAACCCATCATCTCAGCCCAAAATCTCCTGAAACTGATAAGCAACTTCAGCAAAGTCTCAGGATACAAAATCAATGAGCAAAAATCACATGCATTCCTATACACCAATAACAGACTTAAAGACAGCCACATCAAGAATGGACTGCCATTCACAATTGCCACAAAGAGAATAAGATACCTAGGAATACAACTAATGAGGAACGTAAAGACCTCTTCAAGGTGAACTACAAGACACTGCTCAACGAAATAAGAGAGGACACAAACAGATGGAAAAACATTCCATGTTCCTGGTTAGGAAGAATCAATATCATGAAAATGGCCATACTGCCCAAAGTAATTTACAGATTCAATGCTATCCCCATCAAGCTACCAATGACCTTCTTCACAGAACTGGAAAAAACACCTTAAACTTCATATGGAACCAAAAGAGAGCCCTCATAGCCAAGTCAATTCTAAGCAAAAAGAACAAAGCAGGAGGCATCACACTACCAGACTTCAAACTATACTACAAGGCTACAGTAATCAAAACAGTATGGTACTGGTACCAAAACAGAGATATAGACCAATGGAACAGAACAGAGGCCTTGGAGGCAACACAACATATCTACAACCATCTGATCTTTGACAGACATGACAAAAGCAAGCACTGGGGAAATGATTCCCTGTTTAATAAATGGTGTTGGGAAAACCGGCTAGCCATGTGCAGAAAGCAGAAACCGAACACCTTCCTGACACCTAACACTAAAATTAACTCCAGGTGGATTAAAGACTTAAACATAAGACCTAACACCATAAAAACCCTAGAAGAAAATCTAGGCAAAACCATTTAGGACATAGGCGTAGGCAAGGACTTCATGACCAAAACACCAAAAGCATTGGCAACAAAAGCCAAAATAGACAAATGGGACCTAATCAAACTCCACAGCTTCTGCACAGCAAAAGAAACAGTCATTAGAGTGAATCGGCAACCAACAGAATGGGAAAAAATTTTTGCAGTTTACCCATCTGACAAAGGGCTGATACCCAGAATTTACAAAGAACTAAAACAGATTTACAAGAAAAAAACAAACAAGCCCATTTAAAAGTGGGCAAACGATATGAACAGATACTTTACAAAAGAAGACATACATGAGGCCAACAAGCATATGAAAAAATGCTCATCATCACTGGTCATCAGAGAAATGCAAATCAAAACTACATTGAGATGGTAATCTCACGCCAGTTAGAATGGCAATCATTAAAAAATCTGGAGACAACAGATGCTAGAGAGGATGTGGAGAAATAGGAACACTTTTACACTGTTGGTGGGAGTGTAAATTAGTTCAACCATTGTGGAAGACAGTGTGGTGATTCCTCAAGGACCTAGAAATAGAAATTCCATTTGACCCAGCAATCCCATTACTGGGTATATATCTAAAGGATTATAAATCATTCTACTATAAGGACACGTACACATGAATGTTCATTGCAGCACTGTTTACAATAGCAAAGACCTGGAAACAACCCAAATGCCCATCGATGATAGACTGGGCAGGGAAAATGTGGCACATATACACCATGGAATATTATGCAGCCATAAAAAACGATGATTTCATGTCCTTTGTAGGGACATGGATGAACCTGGAAACCATCATTCTCAGCAAACTGACACAAGAACAGAAAATCAAACACCGCATGTTCTCACTCATAGGCGGGTGTTGAACAATGAGAACACATGGACACAGGGAGGGGAGCACTACACACTGGG
>NW_022436949.1:8296023-8296479 GCF_009761245.1 Sapajus apella | reverse complement strand
AAAATCAATGAGCAAAAATCACATGCATTCCTATACACCAATAACAGACTTAAAGACAGCCACATCAAGAATGGACTGCCATTCACAATTGCCACAAAGAGAATAAGATACCTAGGAATACAACTAACGAGGAACGTAAAGTCCTCTTCAAGGTGAACTACAAGACACTGCTCAATGAAATAAGAGAGGACACAAACAGATGGAAAAACATTCCATGTTCCTGGTTAGGAAGAATCAATATCATGAAAATGGCCATACTGCCCAAAGTAATTTACAGATTCAATGCTATCCCCATCAAGCTACCAATGACCTTCTTCACAGAACTGGAAAAAACACCTTAAACTTCATATGGAACCAAAAGAGAGCCCTCATAGCCAAGTCAATTCTAAGCAAAAAGAACAAAGCAGGAGGCATCACACTACCAGACTTCAAACTATACTACAAGGCTACAGTAAT
>NW_022436949.1:8285859-8295923 GCF_009761245.1 Sapajus apella | reverse complement strand
GTTTAATAAATGGTGTTGGGAAAACCGGCTAGCCATGTGCAGAAAGCAGAAACCGAACACCTTCCTGACACCTAACACTAAAATTAACTCCAGGTGGATTAAAGACTTAAACATAAGACCTAACACCATAAAAACCCTAGAAGAAAATCTAGGCAAAACCATTTAGGACATAGGCGTAGGCAAGGACTTCATGACCAAAACACCAAAAGCATTGGCAACAAAAGCCAAAATAGACAAATGGGACCTAATCAAACTCCACAGCTTCTGCACAGCAAAAGAAACAGTCATTAGAGTGAATCGGCAACCAACAGAATGGGAAAAAATTTTTGCAGTTTACCCATCTGACAAAGGGCTGATACCCAGAATTTACAAAGAACTAAAACAGATTTACAAGAAAAAAACAAACAAGCCCATTTAAAAGTGGGCAAACGATATGAACAGATACTTTACAAAAGAAGACATACATGAGGCCAACAAGCATATGAAAAAATGCTCATCATCACTGGTCATCAGAGAAATGCAAATCAAAACTACATTGAGATGGTAATCTCACGCCAGTTAGAATGGCAATCATTAAAAAATCTGGAGACAACAGATGCTAGAGAGGATGTGGAGAAATAGGAACACTTTTACACTGTTGGTGGGAGTGTAAATTAGTTCAACCATTGTGGAAGACAGTGTGGTGATTCCTCAAGGACCTAGAAATAGAAATTCCATTTGACCCAGCAATCCCATTACTGGGTATATATCTAAAGGATTATAAATCATTCTACTATAATGACACGTACACATGAATGTTCATTGCAGCACTGTTTACAATAGCAAAGACCTGGAAACAACCCAAATGCCCATCGATGATAGACTGGGCAGGGAAAATGTGGCACATATACACCATGGAATATTATGCAGCCATAAAAAACGATGATTTCATGTCCTTTGTAGGGACATGGATGAACCTGGAAACCATCATTCTCAGCAAACTGACACAAGAACAGAAAATCAAACACCGCATGTTCTCACTCATAGGCGGGTGTTGAACAATGAGAACACATGGACACAGGGAGGGGAGCACTACACACTGGGGTCTCTTGGGGGGAAATAGGGGAGGGACAGCAGGGGGAGGGGAGTTGGGGAGAGATAGCATGGGGAGAAGTGCTACATGTGGTTGATGGGGAGGAAGGCAGCAGATCACACTGCCACATGTGTGCCTATGCAACAATATTGCATGTTCTTCACATGTACCCCAAAACCCAAAATGCAAAAAAATTTTAAAAAAATATATGGACCCTTTATAATCTTTTCTTGAGATTATTTGTCTAAGAGATTTGGTTTTTCCATATCGTATCAGATGAGTACTTGTGATATTACAAAATAAATATTTAGTCTTCTTCCCCAGTTTCTCACATATAACTCCTAAAATCCTTAGAATATCCAAAGTGATATTTTTTTATATGCTAATGAATTGACTGATAGCTGGCAGCTCCTAAGTAGCTTCAGTATGGGGCCTGGTCGCTGGAAAGTCTACAGCAGGATTAGAGGGTTGGGACTTTCAGTCCCACCTCTCAACCTCCAGCGAATGTAGAAGGGCTAAAGGTTGAGTTGATCACCAATGGCCAATAGTTTGATCAATCATTCTGTAATGAAGCCTACATAACAACCCAAAGGGACAGGGTTCACAGAGCTTCTGGACAAACAAACACATGGAGGTTCCTGAAAGGTGGCATGCCCAGAGAAGGCACGGAAGCCCCATTCACCTTCCCCTATACCTCGCCCTCCCCATGTCTTTATCTGTAACCTTTATTACATTCTTTATAATAAACCTGTAAACTTAAGTGTTTCCCTGACTTTGTTACCAGTGGAAGTTATCCAAGTTACCAGCAGTGACTCCATACTGGTCTATAGAAACTTCGATTCTTGCCTCCTCAGACGAAAGAATCCAACTGAGGGGCAAAGGCAGAAAAAGAGACCAAGGCAAGTTGCAGACCAGGAGTGGAAGCTTATTTTAAAAGGCTTTAGAACAGAAAAGAAAGAAAAATACCCAAGCAGGTGACTTGAAGAAAAAGTGTGGCCTTTAACCTTGATCCTAATACTTTATAGGCTGGCCCCTTTCCAGTGATTCTTCCCTTAGGGTGGGCTGTCTGCATGCACAGGGCCCTCCTTATGCTTGAGAGGTGAGCACATGCAGTATGTTCAGGAAGTTGTGCACATGCCCATCTGAGGCTTTTCTTCCCTTTTCTGGTGGAGTGACCCCGAAAGGTCATTCTCAGCCATTTTGTCTTAATGTGTATGCCCAGAAATTTGCTTCCCCTTGGTATCTGCATTCAATTAACACTTTAGTACAACAGGTGTAGGCCATGAGGAAATGGTCTTCCCTTGGCACCAGCTGCCAACTTATCACTTTTAGAGAGGCAATGTGATAATTTCCAAACCATTACCCAACATTGCTAGTAGGTGGGGAAGAACCCTCTCCTGCCCCACTCATGCCTGTCTATCTACGTGTAACAAGTTCTGTGAGTCACTCTAGCAAATTAATTGAACAGGAGAACGGAATTGTGGGAACCTCAATTTATAGCCAGTCAATCAGAAGCACAAATAAAACAATCTGGGGCTTGTGATCGACATCAGAAATCAAGGGCAGTCTCGTGGGACTGAGCCCCCAGCCTGCGGTATCTGATGTTATCTCCAGGTAGATGGTGTCAGGATTAAAGTGGAGGACACCCAATGCTGGTGTCCTCTGCAGAACTGATTGCTTACTTGTGTGGGGTGGCAGAGGAAGACCTACATTTGGTCACAGAAGTGTTCTGTGTTCATTATTGTGGGATGAGAGCAGAGGAAAATCTGTTTTCTCCACAGTTTGTTTTTCCTCACACAGTACTTATGTTCTCATATTAAGTTGAGCAATCCAGATTTCATTGGCTTATTACTCCCTTCACTATTCAAATCCCATCGCTGACTCTGGCCCACCTTTTCCATAGTGCCCTCAAGGGCATCTCACTTGAGCTCACAGGTAGGCCCTCCTAGAAGTGACTCCTCTCATCCCCAGAGCCATGATTAATGGCCCAAGGAGCCATTTGAGAGGTCAGTCTCCACATTTTCCTAATGCAGATGTTCAAGGCAAAAATGCTGCTCACTATGCCGTAAGCCCTACAGCTTGCTTTCTCCAAAGCTGCAAAATCTTGAGATGATTCAGAAGCTCTGTTTCAAAGTTAAGGGTACTGAGATATCATTTTGTTCCATTTAGAAGTAGATAGAAGACTATCTTTCTCTCTCACTTTCTCCTGTCATTTTTGAATGTTTATGCAGGAAAGATCTTATGCTTCAATCATCTTTGAATCCTGTGAGATAGAGATAAACAAACCAAGTGAGCACTAAGTAAATGCTTGATGAATAAATAAAACCTGTGGGTGTTAAGTGCCTGATCTCAACTCAGTTGTTTTGTTGTTTTGTTTTGACATACCTTCTAACTGCTGCATAAAACTGAAATACCAAAACTGGGAATGGTTTTGTTAGAGCCTCATCCTCAGGAGGCCTGTCCTGGAAACATGGTCCCTGTGGACCATTTCTCAAAGTATGTTTCGTGGAACATTATTCTGGTAAGATCTAAGCAGATAGCAATTCTGAAACCCAGTAAGAGATGACTTTGTAAGAGAAATGAATGCACATTCCTCCATCAGAGAGCACTATGTAGAGTA
The DNA here is from genome assembly GCF_009761245.1 of Sapajus apella. Lineage (NCBI taxonomy): Eukaryota > Metazoa > Chordata > Mammalia > Primates > Cebidae > Sapajus > Sapajus apella. Next base: position 8,292,231 of record NW_022436949.1, on the reverse strand, counting down.
GCCTGTGAAGGACTGTTAAACTTTGAATAACAAGTTCTTTTCCAAATGCACGTGGCTACAGAAATACTTGCTCACTTAACATCTATTAACATTACTTGTAACTAAAGGCATATTAATAGGAAACATCTTAATGTAGTGTTCTTAAAGAGGAAAATATTTCATCAAAATCGCATCTGGAGAGCCATGACGCAAGACTGCAGAGCTCAAGGAAAATGTCATTCACATTCCCCAATGCATGATCTCCTTTGGTAGTTACATAATATCTGGGCCTTTCCCAGTTATCTTCTCCAGTGAAATTGACAACCCAGTCAGATCGGGAAGAAATCATGTGTCCGTAAATTTCCACTCTCAGGCCCACTGCACTCTTGCTCCCCATCTCTGTGGCTGACTACTCATGTAAAACGTTGTGCAACTAGAAGGTAAAGAAAGTAAAGAGAAACCGAAATCTAGTTTGGCTTCAGCAACTTTTAATGGTCCAAGATGTTTTCAAGTCTTTTGCTCAATTTTGGAAACATCTATTATCAATGGATCACAGTAATCCTGACCATGTGAATAAAGTCAAAGCCAACAATTTTGGCAAAATTAACAATAAGTGTACGCTAAGAAGAGACGGTTACTTATTTTCTTTTTACATGTAAGTAGTTACATTTAAGTTTCTGTAACAGTCATCTTCTAGGAACAAAAAGAATTATTACACACCTGCGCCTAGCTATATAGTTACATAAAATACAAGTTGTGGTATCTCTCCAGATTATCTAAAATACTAAAAAGTCAAGCTAGTAGATTTAAAGCAATATCCTCTAAAATAGGATATATTTATGTAACGGGTTTTCAAGATGATATACTGGAATACTGAGAAGAATTCTAACTGTGGAGAAAAATAATAGAACCTTAACTTTTATCCTTTTCCTATTAATGCTTCTCCTTCTTTGTATTTTCTAAGGTACACAGCACCATTTCAATAAGTACTTTCTTTCTTTATTTTCAGGCTATGGAGTTCTCTTTTTATGGCATCTACAGCTTTAACGAGAAAGAACTAGACATTGAACTAACATCTGGCCTGTCCCAAACCACACTGAATAAAGAATCAGGTTCTAAAAATAAAGTACCACCAGTTAATTTTAAAGCAGATATTCTATGGAACACTGACTGCTAGTCCTATTATGGATTATTATGCAGAATTCTCAGTGTTCCAAATATCTTTAGAAACTTTGTTTTATAATTTTTCAATCCATTAATGATCTCAGTTCCACATTGTTGAACAGGATGTGCTCAGTTCTACTGACTGTGAATATGGCCTGTTGTTCCTCTGACAGTAAATGCAGTCCTGGGACCGCCAAGACATTTCCTCAGAAGAGCTACTGATGGTAGTTAGCTGTAACATCTATAAAGAGAAAGACCTTTAAGAAGACAATAACTGCTGTTTATAAATCTCTCTATAATTTGTCCTCAAATTAAAAGTTGTTATGACTCAACATTAAGATGATAAATTCTGAGTGGGAAAATTGAGACTATTATTAATTTTTTTGTAATGGAGAAGAAGGTACATTTTCAAAATAGACTTGGAGTGGCTTTGTTGATTAGCATAATAAGATGGTATAGTCTCAAATACCATTATTAACCTTCTAAAAGAAAATTGGAAAACAAAGCAGTGGCAGTCTCTACAATTTCACTAGTGCAAGGAAAAAGGCAAGCCATAGGTTTCATGAAATCAATGAATGAGTTATTGTTTCTACAAAACATTCATAATTTGTGTGAAAGAGTATGTGTTTGTTTTCTTTTTTTCCTCATTATTTGACCATGCTATATGTGCAATAGATCTGTGAGTACATCTGTAACAACATTCCTGGGACTTTAATAAATATAAATAAGACAAATTCAATCAGGTAAAAACTTAATCGAAAAAAATGGGATTTGTTCTGTACCTTGAAGGCTTAGCACTTTTTGGAAGCTCAATAAATATTAAATCAAGGTCACAACATTCAAGACCTGTTGAATCTCAGGGAAAACCTAATTTCAAAGTCCTCAGCTATCTATAAAGGAACCCCTGCTTCCAGCCACTGAATTCCAATTTTAGGTTCCTACCAGGTATGCTTTAACAGATAATACTTATAACAGTCTGCATAGGGAAAGACATTATTTGTGATGCAAAGAAAAGTGAAAGCTTTTTGAATATAATGAATAAAATGAATAAAACTCCTAGAAGCAAGTAAGAGAAGACTGAAAACCCCAGGAAGAAAATGATTCATCAGGTCAATCATTGAATAATTTTCTCTACTCTCTAATTGTAAAAATGCTTTGAGACTCTCAAAGCCAAGCTTCAAATCTGAAGCCCAGTTTCAATAACTTCATACATGGATTGAGGGATGTGTGTGCTCTAAAATAGCTCGAAGTAAAGCCAGTGAGCACAGATTAGCTCTGGGTAGTCTTACTCTGCAACTTTCTGGAGCCTCCTCCAAAATTTAGGTTTATCGAAGAAACCTAGATGTTTATAATTATTACTTTATATGTAAAAGTGTTCAGTAACATCCTGCATATATTGGAATTGCTTATAGAAAAGTTCCATAAAGAGTTTTAATAAGACCAGGTTCCTGTTGCAGATCAGGTGCCTGGTGTTCAAGTCAAGGTCCTGGCCTAGGCATTTAGTAGGGAGTTATGTGACCTGAGCATTTCTTTTAACCTCTCTGGTCCTCAGATCTATTGTAAATAAAATGGGGATGGTAACACTACATCAAAAGGTTTCTGTGCAGATTAAGAGAGAAAATATATGGAAAAGAAACTGCATATAAGAAGCTTGTAATAAATAACTGTTAAATATAAAAGGGATCTAAAAGAATCTAAGATTCTCCAGGTGGAGCGGATGAAAGCCTTTGTCTGCTGTATTAGTTAACTACAGAATGCTGGAGAGTATCAGCAAATAGCATCAGGCCATTAGGCATCTACCAACGGTCCCCATCCATGGATGGGAAGATCTTGGAAAGATTCTGAGATGGTTTCAGAAAGTCCAGAGGGTACTGGACTGAGTCCATTAGGACACTCACAACACACTCGGGTACAATTTAATGCCCCTGTTGGAAGTCAATACCATATTCAGTTTCCCAACATAGAAAGGTTTTTGAAAGATGAACCAATTCTGCATCACCCACAACGCTTCAGATTACTTGGACGGTTCATTAATTCCCATGACATTTTTGCCTGTTGAAATTGTTCAAGGCTTACCTCAAATTTTGTTTCTCTCCAATATTTTCCCATATCAAATGTATACTTTCTCACCACTGAAAATCGTATTGCATTTTGCATCTACAAACACATCTCAATTTACTTTAACTTACATTTATTTGTATGCTTGTCTTACTGCCTATGCTAACCAGCTATTGCCATCACAATGCTGCATGAAACACCACCCCAAATATAAATGGCTTACAACTAGAACCACTAATTTTTCTCCTTTTACTGTGTTTATCATTTTCCTATGACTGGTGACTATCAGGTGCATGTTCTTTCCATGGTGTGTCACGGTAGTACCGGAAGATGAGCCAAAGCACACAAACACATTTCGAGTCTCTGCTACATCACGCACACTGCCATTCCAGGGGTCGAGGGAAGTCACGTGGTCAAACCCACTGTCCACTGGGCAGTGGCACATATTTCACATACACTAGTGGAAGGCTTGTCAATGGCAAAAAGGTGTAAAAACTTGAAAACAATTATCCAGTATCATATTGCGTACCGTATAAGGCAGGCTCTATTATGCCGAATATGTATTGCTCATTTGTGGAGTCTAAACAGCTATGTGCTTTAAAAGCATTTGCTCAAACAATTAATTCAGAGTTAAATACTGAAAACCCAAAGGAATCCCTAGCACACTGTCTGGCACTTAGGTGATGCACAGCAAATATTTGCTGAATTAATTTCTTGAATGAAGAGAAGCTCCCTTAATCCATATCAGGCACCTAGGTGGAACTTCACATCATTTTTGTGTTTTTTGAAGCCACAAAAGATTTAATCTGAAAACCTAATCAATAGCACTTCAATAGCACTCCCATCAATAGCACTCCCAAAACTGTAGGCTCTGAGAATCAGGCAGCGTCTTGAGTGATTAAAAAAAGGATTATCACCCTCATAGTCTCTATTAAATGCATAAGAGCTGTCTCACTTATGTACACAAAGCAGGGCACTGCATCAAGGAGGGAGACAAACATTTAGCATTGCCTTTTTGTGAATGACCCTTAGAATAAAGCCAGATCTGCTTTTCTGGGGGACATTTCTTTGCCATTCTCATTTTTTGTTTTATAACTTCCTCTAGGCATTTAAATTTGTTGAAGAGTGCATTTGTTTGGTAAGTAGAAACAAAATTGTTAAGTCTTCATTTGCTGATTGTATCCATGGGAAAAAAAAATTACTTAATTTCTTAGAGCACCGAATTTTTCACTCTTAGGCTATAGCAACACAGTGGAAATGTTATGCCTGTCTGTTACCTACAGAATGACAGGCAAGTTTCAACAACAAAGATGCCTCGAGGCCCAGTGATTATTTAATTATCCCCTGGAAAATAATTTCCGAATGTGACAAGGGCATCAACAATCTCCTCGAGCCTGCTAAATTTACTTCTTCAGTCACCTTGTCGATTATCTCCTCATATTACTTCCCCTGCAGGGCCACATCTAAATTTCGTGGAGCCTCAGGTTTGTATAATTGGGAAGAAGGCTCTTAAAGAAAAGACTGGGAAAATTACAAAGACAACATTAGATTTAAACAAAAGCCTGCCAGTGAGGAGCCCTGAAACTTAAGCTTCATTAGTTTCAGGATTCATCCACCTATGCTGTCCTTATAACTGATGTTGCCAGATTAAATACAGGATGCTGAGTTAAATTTGAATTTTAGGTAAACAAGTAACTTTTTTATTATAAGACTATAGTCTTTGGGACAGATTTATACTAAAATACTATTCATTGCATATCCGAAATTCATATTTAACTGGGAATCCTATATTTACTAAATCTGATAACTCTACTTAAAACAGGAGGAGAAAAGGCAGACACCTGAGCTCCCAAAATGAATCTGTAACATCCACAAGGGTCTCTTGAGGCCTTCTCTGACTTCCCTAGATAATTAGGACCATGGTCTTTATATTAATAAATATTGTAGAATTGAGTTTTATTTAGCCCTGGTTAAACACTATAAATTTTAAATTAATTTTTACATCTAAAAATTATATGTGGAAGGGACATGGCATGAATGAATGATTTTCATTCAAAAATAACTTCAGTAGCAAAGACACAATGATAATCAGAAATAAATGCCAATAGATTGACATATTAAAGAAAAGTAACTTTGTCACACTCCAATTCCCTTGAAAATGTATTCTAACCTCTTAGCCTTTACAGTCAAGATATCCTTCATCTTGAAAATTTGCAACATAAACCCTCCTGCTTGAATTTAACCCTCTTGTCCTCTCCTTAATTGAATGCAAAATATCACTAATTAATATGTGGCTTTCCAGAATGGAACACTATTGTCCTTTTGATAGTTTCTCTCCAATATTGTTTAGTGTTCTCCAAGTGAAAAGAACAAACAAAAAGCCTCCACTGCATTAGTGTTTGCTCCAGAGTGTGTCGCAGTACTGTCACACAACTCACTCCTTCTCCATATAGATACTCTCAACCCCAAGATACTTTAGTTTTAAGGTCTGGCCACAGGTAAGAATGTTAATGAAAATTTAAAATGAATGTTGAATATAACTTGAAAATAATCTCATAGATACAAGTTTCTGTACTATTTTTAAGATGTTTTGGGCAACTTCACAGGTATTTTGAATTTGTCGTTGTACTGACAATAAAATGGAAGTCCTGGTCAGATAAAAGAGAGCAGAAATGTGTTTCTATAAATCATATAGTAACCGAAGAATGAAATTCTCCATTAGTGAGTCACATGCTTAACAGTTTGGTTAGACGAATATTCAGGTGCACAGAGCAAATATTTGACTGAAAAAATGACCATGAATGCAATCCAAAAATGTTCATAAAACTGACATTATTGAAATATTAAATACCAAATTCAATACATTCTTTCCAAAGTGACAACTTTGAAAGCAATACACGATTTCTTTATACATTTTGTTGGTTTCTTTTGAAATGCTTATCTCTTTGTAATTGCAAATATTTTTCTTCATATGTAAATGGAAAAAATAAAAATACTTATTTCATTGAGGTGTTGTAGGGATTAAATGAGACTATATTTAAAGTACAACACAATGACTATAATAAGCACTTGATAAATATTTTCTATCATTATCATTTTCACTACTCATTTTTAACGTCACCAAATGTCTGTCAAATGACAGAAAAGAATATCTCCTATATATATATATAT